>NW_008238834.1:451933-467248 GCF_000691975.1 Corvus brachyrhynchos | reverse complement strand
AAGAGGATTAAAGGTGAATGATCAAAGCTATGGAAATAAGGATGGTAGCTGCTATCAGAATTACAGGAAGTTATTTTATATAAGATGTCATTGCTAGGAGTCAGAAAACATATTTTTGTTTAAATATAGATGATCCTGAGAAGAGGAAGGTTTCAAGGCAAAAGGGACTTTGGGGAAATGTAGAAAACAGCTGACAATATGTTTACATGGCACCAGCAGCTGCTGGAGGATGGCCTAGCTTGGTGTACTGGCAATGGTACAGCTTGTGTTAGCACTGACTTTCACACAGCCTGAGCAGTCCTGTTAAAACATGGGGAGTTATAATAAAGTATCTGAAAATATTCTCTCAGACTGCTTTTTTTTGGCTTTTGAAAATTTCATTTGAGAAGGACACACCATCATGAATTTTTATAGTTTCGTTCTTTTTAATTATTTAATAATGAAAATTTTTGTAGGGAATAAAAGAAATCACACAACATCATTGGGAACATCAGCAAATTTTCTTATGAATAGCTGATACACGTAGCACAGGTTTTGGGGTTTGTTTTACAGGCACAAATTGGGCTGACTTCCACGGAGTCCGAAACTGAACACATGCAAGGAGCTACAGGTAGAGCTCCAGGCCTTGAGAAATATCCCTGTCTCTTCCTCTCTTGCTATTCTCTGTCCAGCCCATATGGACATCTGAGATGCTCTTGCCAACAGGCTGCGCTTACACTATTTAGAGCTGAGTTAGTGGTTTGGGAAACAAGCACCTGAAAACCCAGTTGCCACATAAATAGAGCTGGGAATACCTTCACCCTCCCCAGGCAGCCAAGACTATTCCCTACATTGCAGCAATGAGCATAAGTGCTGAGACCCAGTACTTCCCAGAAAGAGATGTCAGCCCAACCTCATTATTGTCTTGATGAGAGATTGGTGGGATGAGGAAAGCAAGGAGACAGAGAGCTAGACATGGCAGTGAGGTCCCTGCCAGGGCAGCAGTGGAGGAGCCTTGGGGCACCATTGGGATGGGACCCTGCCATGACTGAACCAATTCTAGTGTGTCTGTGTCCGGGGGACAGAGGAGTATTTGAGATCCAGGTGCTAATCCAGGTTTGCTTCCAGCTGTCTTTGCCTAACAGCAGCAGCAGCACAATTTTTGAAGCACCTGGTTTCTATGGCTGCTCAAGAGTATCTCCAAATTCATCTCCAGAAAGGACTAATCACAGTTGATGTACCCGCCATACTAGAGAAGTCCCACCAAATGTTGTTTCTATACCCCACTGCTTAGTTCAGTAAAAGATGTATTCTCTAATTCCTTGTATTAGCACTTTGTTGCTCCCAGAGAAGAAGCCTCCTTAACTTAATAGCAGTACATGTGTAGTTAGCAGCTCATAACACCTTGCTCTGTTTCCCTGAATGCTGAGGAACACTGAGTTTCTAAGTGGGACTGGTTGCCACAAGACCTTGTAGTCTTACTGGTTAAAACAAGCCTATTTTTTTCTGGGACCTATATTTCATTGGTTTTTTTATGGTTCAGGCTCTTCAGGTGCCATCAATTTATTATGAAGGTCTAATTCTCAAGACCTGACTCCAGGGTTTTGGTAATTCACTAGGACTTATGGTGCAGGACAGCCATACTTTTCTGTGACTGAAATGACACAATAGCAGAGATAATATCTGCAGATTCTTTTCAGCCAAAGCTCTTGGCTAGAAGAGCTCACAGAATGAGGGATATCTGGTTGCAAAGAGATCCATAAATAGTAATCATTGGAACTGGGTGGAAAAAGATAATTTCAGCTCCTGGAGGATTTCAATATTTGATGACTGCTTTCATGTCGATTTAGAATGAAAGCTCAAAATGTCAAAGTTCTTCTTAGTCAGATTCTGAGCTCAGTTCAAAATCCTGGGCAGATGCAAACTGTTTCTAAAACCCCCAAAATTCTGAAATATAGACCTTGATGATTAATTAATCTTTCATGTGAAAGGTTTTCCCACCAGGAAGGGAAGGATTTCTGAGGCCAGGCTCTTTAAAGCCCACCCAGAGCTGGCAACCTTACCTGCACTGCTGGTGGCCAGCAGTGAATGATTTACTCTCACCAGAGTTTTTACCAGTGAACTCCAAGCCTTCTTAAACTGACTTGAGGATGATTCTGTCTCTGATGAAAGGAGCCTCTGTGAACCATCACTATTCAAAATGAACTATCTAGAAAATATGTTCCTTTCCATTTAGAATACAAAGAGGGTACAGAGAGTACCATGTTTCATCAGTATAAATAATTAACTGCAGAGTGACATGTAATATTCATATTTAAAAATCATTAAACAAAATAGGCTGGAAAAAACAATTCTTAAACATGGACTGATATTAATCATTTAGTCACAAATTCAGCTTAGAGCTTCTCTTTTGTTTAATTTAATTATTATTTTAAAAAATCTATTCACAGGCAGATGTTGCTCTGCAAATCCACAGAACTAATACCCACATGTGAGACAGTCAGCCTGAGGTTTAGCCTCTTGCAGTATTAATTAACATCATGAGGCATTGTTAATGATAGTGGACAAAGTAAAAATGAAGACTTTTTTGTGCTTGGTAAAATAGGGATGAAAATGGGTCAAAAGAACAATGCTTTTCATACAGCATTGCCTTCTTACCTGTATTGTACTCTCACAGCTGGTTTAGCTCATGCAAGGTGAAAAAAAATCCCCTCTTTATCTTTTCTGTATCTCCAAGCATGCACAGCAGGATCCTCTCAGAATGGAGGTATTTAAAAGAAAAGAGAGCCCCAGAAGATTCATGAGGATTTCCTAGACAAGCAAATGCTACCATGTAAGAGCTGAATTCATCTCAGCAAGTGGAGTCATCCAGAGCTGTGCCGCTGCTCTCACTGAGGAGGTGATGCTATGGCAAACCCCAGGAGCCAGCATTGTTTGGTTCACGGCCTGGAGGATAATCACACACGCATTCACCATGTCAGATCTCAGTGACAGTCTCGTTCTTCCTTCCTGGCATCTGCTCTATCTTTCCTCCCCTTTTCCCCAGCAAACAGAGCTCAGCCTGAAACTGGACTCTCTGTGAGATGGCTGCAGTACTGACAAGTAGGGTGATAATTTATAAAGTAAGAGTAAAAAGTGTAGAGGTGGACTGGCTGGAAAAAAATGTCCTCTGGCTGGAGATAAGAATGTCTGAATATTTGCTCTGATGTGGACTGTCACCTATTATCCATCAGGAAGCTACCAGAGCCTCAGCTTAAAGAAGAATATGTTTTTTCGCTGGAGATAAGAATGTCTGAATATTTGCTCTGATGTGGACTGTCACCTATTATCCATCAGGAAGCTACCAGAGCCTCAGCTTAAAGAAGAATATGTTTTTTTTTTTTTTTTTTTTTTTTTTTTTTTTGATGCTTACCTTGAGTTTCTGGAATCACTGCAGCAACTTTAAACCATGACCTATTGTGCCTTTTGTGCTGCACTATGTTCTCAGCCAGCTCTGAAAGGCTTCATTCACAAACTAGCCCCTGCGATGCCAAGGAGCCTCTGCAGAGGGAGAAGACACTGTACACTTGAGTTTTGAAGTGCAGCCTCCTTGAGGAAGAAGACATTATTCTCTTAGGATTTCACTCAGTTCTGCAGCCCTTTCAAGTACAAAAATACAGTGCTTGTGAACTGTCCTTGTAGAGCTATATATATACTTCGCAAACTTAGACTGGAGACACAGACAGGCCTTGGACCCCACACAAACTTCTTCATGCCACTAGAGATACACAAAAAGTGACTTAAAGCTACTCTCCTGGGGAAGGCAATTGTTTCCCTGAGCCTTGAGCGTGGTCAAACATACCAAGGACTTAAGGCGTCTTACAGGCTCTTGTCTTTTAATACATGCATGTTTTGGAAAGTAAGTATGAAATCTACCCAGTGATGATTCTCCTTTCTCTCCCGCTTCATGGTTTTGTTTGTTGTTTATTTCAGTCAAAAGGCTGAAGGGGACTGCACAACAGCAAAACAGAATAAGGGCTTGTGCACTTGCAGGTCATATACAGTTGTGCCATGAAAGGTGCAATCATGTAAAACACCTACAGTTAGGATTTCTTCTAGCAAATTGCCTGTGACAGTGAAGTGAGATACTCTTCTTCATTAACTTGTTCATGATGACCTCATGTTGAATATTTTGTACATCCATAAGGGAGTTACAGACACATACGTGCTTTTCTGTCTCATCTGAAGGTTATTCAGTCTTCAAAAATAAACGAGAAAATTGTGATTATCCTGCAGTGATTTACTGTACCATGTTGAGTAAATGTACATTTACTGCACCATGTTACCATCACTAAATTACATGGAAAAGGATTTTTTGTTCTGCTTTAAATGAAAATCATAACACAGCTACATAGAGGTCACCAGTGTCTCCATGGCAATTCTCAGATGTGGAAACAGGTAGTCAACGAAAATTTTCAGTGAAATCATTTTGCTGTGAGTTTGTGATTTTCCTTTCCTGTTTAACAGCCCTGTCTGTTGCGCTGCCATCTCACCTGAGCTGTGAGGTCTCTAGGGCAGGCTGTGTGTGTGCACAGTGCCTAGTGGGATGTCCACTTACCAAGATCTTTAGCTCTCACTTAGAAGAAATAGGTCAACCAGTATGATAGGTGCATACCAGGATGGTGACCAGTGAAACCACAGTGTTAGTTTGCTGCTATAATATGATCCAAGGGAAATATTCCTACTGTTAAGTGACATCAAATGTGAGAGCAAAACACTTTTCCTTGCTGGGAAAGAAATGCAGGATTGGGGTTAGGGTAGACCTCTGGATGGCAATGAGTTTTGTAGGCAGAAGAAGTTGGCAGAAATGCATGCATCGTTTAGCACAAATTTACTTGATCAATTAATCTGGTATAAAGTAAGACTCTATTTCTACTATCAAGATCTGAAGGCATAATTACATGAGCCACAGCACTTGTAAGGGTGTTCAATGTAGAAATAAATTTATTAGAAAACAGGGCAAACACATTTGCATACTGAGTTCATATTTCTAGAGGAAGAATTGTATGCACTATGCCAAAATAAGAATTTAAAGTATCTAATATGAAATCGTGAAATTTAATGAATGATTTAATAACATCATTGGCACTAGCACAGATGGCTCACCATGCTGGTGCTTCACTCTGTCTTGTATAATGGGAATGGTTGAGAAATGCCACACATTTCTAATACATAGTATTATCCTGGGCGCCTGCACAGAGTTCCACTGAAGAAGTTCTAGTGCCAAAGCATGAAAGTTATCACTCACGTTTCAGCTGCAGAGGAAAAGCCTTGTTGATTTATAACAACTGCTGAGTGGTTTAGAACAATAGAGAAGCAATCTTTGTTGTTCTCTGGAGTCATACATTGCCCTAAAGTCATACGAAGCAAAGCAGAAATCCCTGTGGAACATTACTGCTAATAAAATATTTCTTTCTGAGAAGGGGGAAAAATTAAAAATGCGCTCTAAAGCTGGTGTATTGGGCAGCAGTCTAACCCTAAAAAGTAAATAGCGTTTGAGTGCTTTGCTGTAACCTTTAGCTTGACTTCAGTTATCTTCAAAGGATACAAGTATTTTAAAAAATGGCTGGACATTTCCGAAAATATCTGAAATTTGCATGTGCTAGCAATTAATGAGATGAGAAGTGATGTGTATTTAAACAGAAGAGAGGCCAAAAATCATTATGTTTAAATCTCTAATTTGCTTAACCCTGTAGTCTTACAAATTAGCAGAACTTGTTCTTTGGGGAATAAGTAGGAGAAGGAGGAATGGGGATTGGTCACAGGTGCAAAAGTGTGAAGGCTGGACTGTTACCAAAATAAATGTGTGGTAAATTATGCTCTTAAAATCTGATAGATAGAAATCTAGGTAAACCAGAGGACTCATTTAATACCATTATTTTGTTATGAGAAGAGTGGGAACAAAGCTCCGGCTGCCTCAGGTTGGGTACTAATTTGTCTTGGCGTTGAGAACTGGCTCTTTAGCAAATTTAAATGTATCATTTATGGTTAGAATATGAGGCACTTCAGAAAAACTTTTCACCAAATTTGTGAGCATGCAGATGACCTTCCTGTTTCAACCTGAATTGCGGATTGTCTAAACAAGCAGATAATTGTTATTATTTTAATGTTTTATTCAATGATGCCTTTTCTGGTTTCATCAGAAGAGGGAATTGGCATAAAAAGCAAGAGAACAAGGATAAAACCCTGATTCTCCTTAAGTTCTTGACAAAATTGTCATTGATTTAAAGAGGAAAGAGTTGTGATATTTTTCCCAGTGCTTATCTACATCCTTGCAAAACAGAAGTTTATTTTAATTTTGTGCTAGGATGCATCTAGGACTATCAAGCCTCCTTCAAACAACGTCTCAGCTATTTCTCTGTGCAAAGGCAATTACAGATTTGCTTCTGACATCTGTGTGTATGTTTCAAGGCTGAACTAAAGTGAAACTACACCGCTCATGGCAGTGGGGTTACCTTGCATGCGACAGCCCTCACCTCCACTTTCATCTCCCCATGAGAGCAGCCCCTTTGATGACTTCCAGTAGAATGAATTATCCCAACACCTTTTCACACAGATTGCACACTGAACCCCAGAGCAGTGAACCAGAGGGTAAATTTGCTTTCTTCAAGAGTTTGCTTTTGTTGGAGAGCATGACTGAGACAGTGGGTCAGGAGAAACTACTTCCATCTTGAAAGCACTGCTACTTGGTAGGGGCTTATGACTAGTTTGACAAGGCTAGATCAGACATTCAGTGTTGTACATCATTGTAGTTAGCAAGTTAACTCTTAGAAGGGGTACTTTAACATAGTTTAAAGCCAGCATTTGACCTACCTTCAAAGGCAGTAACTGTTGTCTTTTAGCACACAGGGCCTTTGGAAGTTGGACAACTTTTATCTTGGTGTCATGGACAGTGGTGAATGTGTTGTCTCTTTCTGACAAATGTAAAAAGCAGCAACAGAATAGTGAAGAGTTCTCCCTGAAGTCTAATGATCTGTTATTCATCACTGTTTATATCAGTGCCCCTACTGTATATTTGCTGTGCTGTCATGGAAACAGCCGTTCCACCAACCTATTAAGAGAAAATTAAAGCGACACTGTCAAAAAAAGCATATGTTAGAAATTCATTTCTTACCTGGTTCACAAAGAATAAATCCCCAAAATATTTTTAATTCTCAGTAATCCTATTTGCACTCATCTTTTGTGAAAAAAGTAAAGACAGAAGCTATTCCATAAATTCACAAACCAAGAAAAAAAAAATAGATCACAATAGATCACAACTGACTTTACAAGTGAATTTAATATAATTAGTTAATTATACTTTGGCTGTTTTCCAGTCCTCCCACAAGAGCAGTCAACTCCACCTAGGTGTGTGTGCTGCCCTTTTTATACAGCAAAAAGGCACAGTAGTGCCATTTTGGCACATGGGCACAAAAGGGGACCTTATCCCATACTGGCTCTACACTGTCCCAAATAATCAGGATACTTGCAGTAGCTTCTTCAAGGGTGCAGTTTTATAGCAGCATTGGAGGTACTCTCTTTTCCTTTGTCTTTCTCTCTGTTCCCAACCCATCTCCAGCTTTGTCCCACTTTTTCCTTGCACTGTCATAAGTATGTATTTGATCTTCCTGTAATGTGAAGAAACTATACTTACTGGGTTAATTTTTTTCCTGAGCATGGTCAGATGACCATCAATCCCACTGTATAGAAAATGGGGACAGCATGTTACCTGGAATTGCATCCTCAACTTAGGTTGTGTATCCACAATATAACTGCAAGGTCAGGAAGGCCTCCAACATGAAGTCTGGTGTAGTTTAAGCCCTCTCACCCATCTAATTCTTAAAAATTATAGTATTCCTTTTACTGGAAAATAGTTCTACTCCATCACCCCCAGAAGAGTTCCTTGAGTAGCAGCCTCCTCTGCCCCATCTCCAGCGTGTCCTCCCTTGCCATTGAAGTATATTCTGTCCCCTACTCTTGTGGAGGCAGGTGGATATGCAGTGGTAGAGTCAAGCTGTGCAGATTTTCCTGTCCTGAGGGACTCTGCTAGCACTTTGTGGCTCTGTTAGAGCTTCTTGTTGCTGCCTTAGGAGTGCAAAAAGCTATGCCGCACAAGGGAATCTACCCAACTCTTGCTAAAATGTTGCTCACATGAAGACAACACAAAAGCCATCCACCCAGTCACTAGAGTCAAATTCTGAAACTAGACAGAAAATAAGAGGAAATCAAAGCCTGTATGGATAACTCTCCCTGCACTGTTTTTATATTCAGATGAAGAAGGTGAGGCAATAACTTAGTGCTAATATGTGTGGAGACCTGGAATGTGCTGCATCTTTCTCCAGCGATATATGGTCAAGAAAAGGGCTAATGAAAGTAATTATTTATAGCAAGCATAACAGCACTAGTTAAAGCTCAATAGCTGTCACCATGACTTTAACAAAATCTTGTAAGAGCCATACCAATTTGATGGTGTCTTAAAGTGAGCTGTACTGTAGAGAACTGCAGTTTTGGGTTTCTGATACCAAGAAAATCATCAGAGTAACAGCAGTAATCAAAATGAATGAACTCTACAGAGATATAATGGCTATGGAGCTGTCAGCACTTTTTTCCTCCTGCTCTGGTAGAACCCAAAGAAGAGAGTACTGAGTAAGAATCCACTGCAACTATCAAGCACAGTGCAGTCTGTGTGAGACTTTCACTTACTCTACTCACCTTGGAGTACCTAACCTTACCCACAGAATAAAGAGACATTAAAAATAAGGGGTTTTTAAATTATCACTTGGGTTTATGACCTATATTTATAGAAGTATTTTGGTTTTGCTTATGCTATGGCTGAAGTTCAGTGTGTAACACTCAGTCACACCAAGTGCCTTCACCCACTCAGAATAGATAATGTTGGCTTACTGCTGTCTCCATGTATGTGAATTCTTGTTTAACTCTCTCAGCAGCAGTCTAAACTACAATATCACACATACAGCAGCATTAATTTACTTCAGGAACAGAACAGTGAAAATTATGCCCCTGCAACAAAGTTCTCCTCTGGTCCCAGCATAATTCTTAGGATCCCTTTTGTCCTCTCCTGTTGTGTCCCACGATCTTCACCAAATGACCTCCACTGATGCTCCCTGCCTTCAGAAGCTTCAGACATCTGTGTCACTTTTTTTATCAAACAACACAGATGCTGAATTTATTTCAAAAGGTAATTCAAGAAGTCTGTAGGGACTTTGTATGGCTTTCAAAGCACTAAACATATTAGTTTCATCTAATGTAAGACACCAGATCTACAGCTTGCCTCTTATTCAGATATACTTTGCATCTTTGAAGCCTTGAAGTAATCTAATCATGTATGGATGTGTGCAAGTCTGCAGGAGCCAAAACACTCTTAAACTTTGGTCTGGATTCTTCATAGTGAATCAGCCTCTGAGCTTGTCTTTACTTTTACAGTAACTATTTTTTTGAATATGAGCCAGTAATGTGTGCTTGCAGTCAAAAAAGCCAACCATCTCCTGGTATGCATCAAAAGGAGTGTGGCCAGCAGAAATACGGTCGTGATTCTGCCCCTCTGCTCTGCTCTGGTGAGGCCCCACCTGGAGGGCTTGTTCAGTTCAGGGTCCACAGTACAGGAAAGACATAGATCCTGGAGCAGATCCAGAAGAGGGTCACAAAGGTAACCAGGGGGATGGACCACCTCTCCTGTGAGGAAAGGCTGAGAGATTTGGGGTTGTTAAGTCTGGAGGAGAGAAATCTGCAGGGAGATGTTATTGTGGCCTTTAAATATTTAAAGGGAGCATATAAGAAAGATGGGGATAGTCTTTTTATTAGGGCTTGTTGAGACAGAAGATGTCCCTGCTCGTTGTGGGGGATGCTGGACTAGATGACCTTTAAAGGTCCCTTTCAACACAAACTATTCTATGATTCAGTAAATACCAAAAGGGATGAAAATGTCATAAATCTGTATATAGTTCAAGCTGATATTCTATTTCTACTAGCAGTGTTATAGTATTTTTGCATTAATGATGTCTTGAGATACTTGCAATGATGATTAGTCATTCATATGCTAACTTCTTTAACTCTGTTTCACAACATTAAACATACATCTATTTTTATACAGTTTACGATCTCACAGTCCATTTTAACCTTATTTTTAGAACCAGGAATTTTAACAAACCAAACATTAAAAAATGCTGCAAGAGCTGCTTGACTGTCAGTATTAATTGTAGGAACATAGAATTCATCAACTTGTATCTGTTGTTGCTATGTGATATCAATTGTCCTTGAAATATTCTTCTCTTTTGCCTTGAATCTGGGTGGTGTGTCACCAGTTTTGAGCTCCCTACTGTGCTGGAATTTTATTTCAGAATTAATTGCAATCCTGCCCTGAGTTCTGAGGTATTGTCTTCTCTTGTTAAAATTAAACTATAGTAGACTACCTCCCATACTGCACCCACCGCAATTTTTGTAAGTGTATGTACACAGACAGCTTATCAGTGGCCAGACTTCATGCCAACATTTATAAAACAGTACCAAGTCAGAATATTCTGCCATTTTATTAGATAAGAAGGTGTACGTTAGACAGAAAAATGTGGAAGATGCAAAGGGCAGGCTACACTGTTTCCATCACCCCGTGAACACCTCTGCAATGTTACTTATTTGCTGTTGGGGGTGATTAACTCTCAAATACACTGCCTGCTGTGAGATCACCTGGCTGCAGGATGAGAGCCCAGGTCTCCTTGACCCCTTCCAAGGCTGTTGTGGCCTTGCTGCCTTGCCCCTTGTATCAGGCACCCTGACAGCATCCACTTCTCCAGCTGCAGCCAAGGGTTTTACAAAGCAAACACACCGTGTTTTATAGGAATTTTATATTAAACACTAGATGTCACTGGCATACTCTTAACACAGTTTGTTGGAATCGACTGCACAGTGCTTGCTCAGCCCCTCACCCAAATGCAGAAGCTTTTTCAGTGCCTGCACCTCACTGGCAGAGACCCCACAAACCCTCTTCAGGTCAGGTATGGGGGTGTTTTCAATGCTCTCATTGCTCAAACTATGTGCTTGTTTGGGAAGCAGCAAGTACAAGTGTTTTCACAAAGACAGGTTTTGCTGCATTTGTATATTCTCATTGGTCTCCAACAAACATGTAAGTACAGGAAAAAACTACAAGTTACCCAGAGAGAAAAGAATTAATTACCCAGTTATCGTGCCATTAAGGAAAAAAACTAATCGACAGAGTCCTGTCCCTTCTCTGGAGGAGAATGGCTGTCCAGAACAGCAATCAGGTCATACCTGTTTATCCATGCTGTGAATAGCAAAAAAGCACATTTGCTTTGGAAGAGCCATAAACAAGAATAGCATTTTAGCTCCAGTGTAATCAAATTCACATATTGCCAGAGGCTTTAAAAAAAAAAAAAAATTACCTTGATCATGAAATAAGATCTGAATAAATCATCTTGGTTGTTTTTCTATCCTTTGGGCACCTTTTAAAAACTTCTTTGTAACAAGGCTTATGCAACATGCTCCTGTGTCATGATGCAAGTTCAAATTCTGTGCAGGCTTTTCCTCTCTCTCTGGCAAGTCCATGACTGGTAACAGCAGCCTGGAACCCTGGCATGGGCAAGGTAAACAAAAACAGTGCCCAGTGGCAAACTAGAAGGTACCTTTCAGCTCACATGATAGCCTTTGGAAAGAACTGAGACATCCTCTTCTCAGGACCTACTGCCAGGCACTGGAAAATGTGCAAAGTGAAGTGCAGGCTGGCTGGCAGCAGGCAGGACAGCAGCTGTCCCTTGGTCCAAAAGTCAAGGAGAGATGAAAGTGGTCTGGCGTGTATGAGAGTCTGTCTAAGAACTGGCAAAAGACTTTCCCTGTCTTTTTTTGTTTGTGGGTTTGTTTTGCCTTTCCTTTTTTTTTTTTTTGGTGACCAAAGAGGTGGGGAACTGTGCCCAGTTCTTCAAGGCACAAAAATGGGTATGGAAACATCAGAGCTCAGGCATCTGACTAACTGTGAGTTAGATATCATACACCGTGCTAAGAATGGGCTTGTTTAATGACCTCAGAAAGTCTGAAAAGCAATTACAAATGCTAAGGGTAGAACTAAGGTGCTCTTTGTGCCTATACAGAGCTGATCACACACGGCTTTGATTCAAGACACATCCTGTGTCCATCTCTGCAAGTTACATCTACCCAGAAAGGAAGCCTGGAAGCTCCTCTCCGTTCTGACACAAGTCAATCAGTGGGGTTCTCCTGATCATTCAGGATAATTTGGAGCATCTGCCACAGGGCAGGAAAGAATTAATTTTATATTACATCCATTTCCTTATCTTAAGGAGCAAATATAGAGTCTCATTAAGAATCATGGAACTGAATTGAAACCATTACAAACTCAGGAATTTTTCCCTTCCAAAAATGACAATAGACCCAAGAACCCCTTTTCCTTCATCTCCACTTCCTTTCCCACACTTCAAATGCTGACTAAGGAATTGGGTTCACACTGTGCTTTAAAGACCCACCACCTCTGGCACCAATCTAAACACTTGTTACTCATGTAGAGGTCTCTCTATGTTACAGTAAAAGCATAAAGGCAGGGCCCAAGCTGTCTTATTCTGTCTAGGCATGAAATGAAAATGAGTAGAAAACAAATGATGCTGTTCATGACAAAGCCACTGAAGGATGAAATCTGTAATAAACCTTTATTTCTGAATTGTTCACTTTTCCTTTATCCTTTCATTGTGAATAAAGATTCCACATAAAAAGCATGATTTACGTGGAAATCAACCAAGTAAAAATGCATAGTTAAAATACATTATTAATTTACATAGTGGATTAGTATAGAAGTTTTTTTTTTACAAATTCAATCAATTTTTATTTAAATGTGTTGCATTTAGAAAGCAAACTAAGCTTTGGATTTTTTCCAGAACTAACCCGTCTTTCTGATCAAAGGGAATACACTAATATTCAAAGTTTTTCCAATTTTTTCCCCCTTTGTAATGTGGAGATTCTCACTAATGACTTTTTCTGACTGTCAAATCCTGATATAAGTAAAAAGTCATACATCTGAAAATCTAATTCACCTTCCAAGGATGATAATGTTCATGTGCACATACTTCAGAAAACCACTTTTTTACTCATCTTGAAGAGCATATCTGGTCCTCATGGCACTGTGCCACACATAGGAACACTGATGTCCTTCTATCTTACACAAGAAAATTTTCCTTAAAACACTAATGGCAAAGAAGTTTCAAAGAAGCGCGAGTATCCTTCCTAATCCATCTCTCCACATTGCCCTAAATTTGTTTCAACAACTTTCAAATGTTCAGTTTCACTAGTATCAAAATCATAAAAAAGCTGTTAGCATTATACTTTTATTAGCTCCAGTAAACACATAATTATTTTTTCCCAAATATTTCAACTTTTAAATCTCCATTGAAGTGCTGATTGACCAGTGGTGCATATTTCACAGTTAATTTTGCATGTAAACTTTATCTACTTACTCAGAAACTTAACATGACATTATGAAAAACAACTAACCATTCTTTTGTTTGATGTATTTCAACATTATCCATGAAATACTGATGACACTGAAATCACTAGGAACTCTACAATTAATTTGAACAAAGCCATCATTTTATCTCTGTCTCTCTGTGGACTGAGGACAATCTTACTCTTTTAATAAATTCCATTAATCAATTATTTTCATTGATTTCTTCAGGAGAGAAGCCTACCCCAAACATGTTATTCACAAAGCAACTAATTTACAAACCTAGCAGGTGAATAAATACAGCTCTGACTCTGTATTCCATAGCAATACCAGCAATTCAGAATGCTCTGAGAAATTCAGAGGGCAATCCGTAGTGTGTTTGTGGCAATCAATCACTCAGCACCATCTGCAGAGTGCTGCAGCTCTGATGGGGAGGCAAAGGTGGGTGCCACCTTGTCCTCCCCGTTGTGCTCCTCCCCTCCAGGCCCCGTGTGCCCCCACTCCTGCAGTGCCCATTTCCCTCCACGCCTTAGGGCTATGCTGGTTCTCTGGAATATGTTGCAGCTTCTTTCGTCCTTCCTACCACCTTCTGCCCAGTGAGTCTTGTACCCTTGGCATTTATAAACAGCTTAGATGATTTAGCTACGTAAACTATTAGACACAGCCTTTTATTTTCAGTTATCAAACTGCAAAACTTTTTTCAGCCTCCCTTACAGCCTGGATTATTAGCAGACCCATCTGTGAGGTTCACCAGCCTGTGTGATTAACACACCCATCTGCTTCAAATCTGTTGATAATCTGCAGATCAAAGTCCCACTTGACTATGGCCATTAACACCTTTCAGCACAAGAATATAATTCAAATATAATTTTGCTAAGATTTAATTTTTTTTGGTAAAGCTAAGAATCTGTTTCAGATGGCTGTTTTCTCAGGCAAAGTCCAAGTGCTTAAATGCTCTTGAGAAGCAAGTGAAAAAGATATTGTGGTGCAATAGAAGCTGCATTTCTTTAACTGTTTATTCTTCAAAGAAAGAAAAGGAAGGGGCTGCCACCTTCCCCCAGTTGTCCTGTATCCCAGTTTCAATATCTGCGGCACAAACAGTATTTTCCTTGCATGAAATGCCTTGTGCTTCAAACCCCCCTTCCATTTTCAATGCCTCTCAGGACTTCATGGTAACAGAGCTTCCCTATTTATTAAATGGGACAAAACGTTGCTTCTCACAACAGTAAAGTGTTCATGCTGGCTATCAGCCTCCACTGCTTTAGTTTGGAAATTATGTAATGCAAATGGTAAAGATTTTTCTGTCCCCTCCTGCTCCAGGACAGCCACAAATTAACATTTGTTACGAGTAAGTTAACTATTTTATTGCTTTTTAAAATCAGATATATTGATTGCATAATTTTTCTATTTGAGTCTCCTTGGTACAGCTCCTTTCTATTTGAAGCTCCTTGGTAGAGCAACACTAGATCACAAAAATATTGGCTGAAGCGAATCCAGGCTCAATATGCAATGCAGAACAAGAAGATAAATCTTTCTGGGATATCATCTTTTTGTTCTCACATTTCACTGAAATACATTACCTACTGTGAAGGGAAGAAAACCCTCAAGGGCTCTTGGTATTTCACAACTGTGAATTTCCAGCTACTTGCTGTATTTATGGCTACATTATCAGTCTTCATCAGGATGCAGTAAATACCTTTGCAGAGGTCAGTATCTTGGATTTAGTTCAATTGTTATTTTCAATCGTAGTAGAAACTTGACTTAAATCACTTTTGTCATGTACTTGAGACACTCAGCTTGTTCCACTGTCTCCTGCTCCTTCTGAAATGAAGGACAGCATTCCT
>NW_008238834.1:408351-451823 GCF_000691975.1 Corvus brachyrhynchos | reverse complement strand
CTGAGAATAAGAAATGCTGCTTTGTTATTTTCCTGCCTTCCGTCAGTCTTCTTGATCCCAGCACAGGTCTGATCCTTTAGACTTGACAGATAAACCAGTCATTTCTGCTTTAACATCTCCATAAGGCTTTTAGTCTCTTGGTCTTCGTTCTTATACTTCCTTTATTTAAATTCACCTGTCTGAAAATCTATTCTTTCCCACGTATACCTGCAGTTCTTGCAGTTCAGCAAGAAAACCATTACTTTTCCATTGTTCAGTCCACCTCAGGCCTCAACACTGATCACCATAGCACTCAGTCATGCAAGATTTCTGTAGCATCCAGACTTCCAGATCTTATACTGCCTGAATTCCTGTCACTTTCTTCTGAGTGAAAACTAATTCTCCCTACAAGGACTTTTCCCCCTATCTTTCCACTCCTACGCCTTCTACCCACCTCCATATACTTCACTCCTGTATTTGACACAGACCTCTAATTAGCCTAATTAAATCAGATCAGTGTGTCCCCTTTATAGAAATAAATTATGTATAAAAAAATTGATTGAGCTGAAATGTAACCCTCTTATTCCTGCTCAGAGCAAATGTCATTTGTAAAATGTGTTAGCAGCTTGCCTGCCTGAGACTCAGATTTTCTCTCAAACTCTTAGCTTGGTTGTTTCTTAGTCACTTGTTGTAATAATTTCAAACTCTAACCCAATGTCGTCATTAATTTCCACTTAGGAGAAATACATACACAACCCTTGTTCCCTCAGAGAGCTGAGATGCCCTGCTCTTTTGTCCTATTTTCTCACTTTCACTTGTTCTTGACTTCTCTCTGTGATCTAGCAGTTTCCACTCAGCCTCAGACAAGGTTTCACATTACTTGCTCTAAAAATAACAACCTTTCCAAGCTTTCAAGAAATCCACCTTTCCTCTTGCCTTCATCTCTTGCATTTTAGAACCTCCAATCTGGGGCAGAGAGAGTAACATTGTGTCCAAAATTCCTCTTCTCTTGGGCCTCCGTGCTCTAGACTTGTTCCCGGTGCTCCACACAAGTGTTCAGCTCTGCTAGCTCTGCTTGAACTCACAGGACAGGGTCTCCTCCTGTTACTGTCAGGTGGTCAGCCAGCCCTACTCAGACCCATTTCAAACTACCCTGGCCTTCCAACATGGAAACTGTCAAACCTTTCCCTTAGCTTTCAGCCCACAGCCCGCTGCTTTGCATCCTGTCCAGAGCTGTCAGAATGTCACATCTACTCTTTGGTTTTTAGGGTTCAATAATCAGCATTGGATTTATCAAGATTTCCTTTCCTCTATTCATTCAAACACTTCACACTTGTACCAAACATGTGAGCCCCAAGTTTGTGTTACTCCTCTCTGTGTTTACCTCCTACCCTTTTCTGCCTTCTTCAAATCATGTTTCTTCTTCCTTAGCTTGCAAAACCCACTCTTTCCATTCTTCCAACCAACCCCTTTGGCTAAGTAAAATTCATTCCCTGAGAAGGAGGGGTCATGCCTTCCTCTTCTGCTTCTTCTGTCACAGCACCCCCATTTCTAAGAAATAGCTTTCACCAATTGCAAGAATAAAGGGACCACCATAAGTACCTAAAGTGACCTCTGTTACATCAAAGAAACATGAAATATGCTTCTATTTCAGAGCAGATCCTTTAGAAAAAGCTCCAAGTTTAGTTTTTATTCTTTCTATTGATACAGAATCCACAAACACTGGTAAATTGGTTCACTGCAACTTGGAGAGGGTTTTACTTCCAGCTTTCATCCATTTGACCTTGTTTTTCTTTTTGCTGTAGAGCAAAGAGCCTTCTGTCATTCAAGTGGAACACTTCCTGCATCGGTCTTTCTGTAGCATAAATCAGTCGAGAACCCTAAACTATGAGTCATGTTTTCCAGGGCTTTAATAGCCCTCAGAACTTTCTCCTGTTCTTTAACAGTGGAAAGAACAATTGATAGGACACAAATACAGTTTTCTACCATAGGCTGTGCTGTGTCAAATAACAAAACTTCCCTCATTCACTCTATCCAGACCACTTTTACTGCAATTTAAGTACCAGGATCCCCAGACCTTCCACTGTTAGAAAGATAAACATTCCAAGAGCCCTGTTCCTGTGGACAGAAGCAAACATATGTTTCAGAATATGTTTTTAATAACTTTCCACATAATTTTTCCCTTGGATTGCAGAAATCTGCAAAACCCTTGACTTGATTTCCTTTCCACCTGAGTAGTTTTGAAAGCACTGGTTAATGTGTTGTCACAAATCTAGGATCTCCTTTGACCTGTGAATGATTTTTTTTGCTTGTTCATACAGAATTCCAAACTCTGTGATCAATGGAAGTGACTACTGGAACTAATGGAGGCCCCACTGACCAACCATCAGCTAATCTAAATTGCTGTCCAGCAAGACAATTATTTATTTACCAGCCTTATGCGTCAAATCGAGTTTCTTGCACAAGCATTTCATTAGAATATTTTCCCAAATGAGGAAAAAATGTAATTATTTTTAGTCTTTTTCACACTGTTCAAATTTTACCAAATTCTTCTAGTAAAGAGATCATGCCATTGTCACAAAGATTACGAAGAATTACATACAAGAATTTCTTCTTCATTCCAGTGCCACAGTTTTGACATTTTACTTGACCAGTTTTCCATAATACTCCTTTTTTGATGCGTCCATAATTCTAAATAAAGAGAAAATTAACTGTGTGGTATGTTTTACTTTCTTGTCTTCCCTCTAAAACAACATATTTGACTCCCGTGTTTACAGGTTCATGTGCTTTCTGTAAGTGGTAGAATGAACTCCAATGTTCCCAGTTAGTAATTATGAGTGTTTTTCTGAATATTTTCTGAGTTTTGATTTAACTTTAATCTCTTTTTTTTAAAGCTTTTGTTTATTACCAGCATGGGCTTTATTCTGTTTGTCCATAAGAAACATTAACAAGTTACACATCACTTTATTTTGAAGTTAACATTGAACTTGGTCCAACAATCTATTCCTGTTTATGTTTCAAGAGGAAACTTAATGTGGATGTCCCCCGAGTTGGACACAGCACTTTTTGATTTAAGATTTTGTCATCTCTAGCATTTAAAAATTCCGAGGACATTTTATGATTGGCAGCAATACAAGACACTCGAATGGAAGTCCTTCATGATGAAACACTGCTTTTTCCACACATTATAAACAGCTGTTTAAGATATCAACTACCCTGATGTCTAGAGCAAAGTCTGTGGCAGATATCATCTTGAGCTTCTTCTTTGGGCACTGATCCTTAAAGGTTTATGACCCCTGACCTTTATGTTGCCAAAACTTTGAGCATTATCCCTCTTCTGATCACTTTAACTGAGTTTCTACATCTTCAACCACATGCTCTTGTTAGCTTATGTTTCCTTGCTTCTGTTCCTTCAAAGACAGACTTTTCCTCCTTTTCATACTGTCATGGCTTAGGAATGGTATTCCCCAAACGTAGCGCTGCCACTACAATGAAATCCATGAGCCATTCCCTTTCACCACCCCCTCCAGTGAGAGAGACAAAAGGCAGAGATCCTGAGTCGAGGTAAGAGCAATTTACTGGAAACAGCAATGAGATAAAAAAACAAATGGTAACAGCAACAATATTAATAACAACAGTGTACAAAGGGAGGGTGATTTATAGGCAAAAGCTGCTCACTGACAAGAACAATGACCAAAATAATAGACAGCCCAGCTGCATCCAGGGTTTTTTCTCCAAGCCCAGGACAATGAAAATCAGTGGGGGACAGACCCTCTGGTTGGGACCAGCATTACCCCACCACTCCATTCACCGCTTGCTCCCCTGGAAAAGGAATGTTCTCCCTCCACACACACCTTTTAGGAAGTGAGACAGAATCCCTTTTCCCTGCACCTCCAGCCATGATGCAGGATGGTATTGGATAGCACAGTGCCTTGGCCATGCCCACACATCTTCAGGCTCCTCCCCTCTCACAGCTACTGTGAAAAATTAACCTTTTCCTTGGCCAAAACCAGGACACACACCCACCTCCACCTTTTGTCCTCTACCCTCACACCCCACCTCATTCGTTCAAGTCCTCACCACTCTTCCAATATTCCAGGTCACTCACACCTTTTCATCCCCATTTCTTCTTCCACAAACACTGTTTAGATGCCAGTTTTCTGACCAATTTCCCCATCCAAATTCCTATTCTCTCCTCCTCCTGCTCAAGCTCTCAGTTATCATGAGTTACGTCCTGCCCTGCCTCTTCAGCTGCTTTCTCACCAATAATATTGTCCTTTTCATCTGGATCTCAGCCACTTTTGCTGTGTAACCCCTTTCTGTTATTCCCCATTACCTTAATCTTTTACAAATCCTGTCAAAGCCACAATCTTTCAGGAAACAAGCTAAAGCTTCTGCTCAACAGCAGCTTCCGAGGGGCTGAGTAGCTGGAAGATTTGCTCGCCTGCAACACAAAGTGGTTTGGAGGCCTTATGGTTTCTCAGAACTAGGGTTTCCTCTTGTTAGGAGTTGCATCAAGGTCAGCAGCTGTAGCGGTGCAGATGGCCGCAGCTACTCTTTTTTCTGAGGAGAACTCAGACAACCAGCTGTGGTGGCCAGCAACCAAAGTTTAGCATGTAACTTTCAGTCACGGTGAGAACCCATGACTCCCTTGTTTTGCCTTTTGCATGTTTTCCCCTGATTGACTAATATTTTGTTGACTTGTTTTATGTATGAAGTTATGTATATTCATTTTCCTTCTTTAATATGTATTAGTTCTAGAAAGTTCCTTGTTCCTCGACGCCCCATTGGATCCTTCCCTGAGTCCGTCCTATGTGTTGTTCCCATTGGTTCCCTTCCTGTCAACCCCACCTGCTTGTCTCTATCCCATTGGCTGAGATCCCTTTCCCCACCTATTCTGTACCCAGTATAAGATCCCTGGACCCTCCCACCAATTGGCGTCTTTGTCCCTGTCTTTTCACGGGAGTAGACTTACGTGGAACACATGGAGCGTCCCCGCTCTTTCTTCTTTGCCTTCGCCTGCGTGCCTGCTAAACAGCGACAGAAGGATACAGCCCCTTTTGGGTGAGGAGCTCTGCCCCGTTTTCATTGTGTGTTGGGCACTGGGTGCCGCCTTCCCGAGGGGTTTCAGCGTTGACCTCCGGGCTTCTTTGTGTCGGCACGCAAGGGGTAAAACCCCCTTCTGCCAGCTCGCAGTGGCTGAAAACCCCTCCAGGCAGCTTTTCCCCCTCAGTGCTTCCCCTGTCTGAGATTAGTTAGAGGAAGTGTTCTGGGCATCTTGTACTGTAAGCAGAAAGAGGGACATCGTCAATTTCAGCCTTAGGCCTGGGTTTGCTGGACCAGTCAAAATAGCAAGGAATCCACATTCAGAGCACTGAGGAGAGAAGAAGAGACATCTATTCATTATTTTTCATTTAATGGAAATAAAACAACTCCTTACCATGCTTTTAAAATTATTTGTGTTAATATGATTAATAATATGTTTGAAAAATTAAGTCCATAAATTGTTTGGTTCAAATGCAACAAATGCAAATATTTTTAATTCCAAGGCAATCAGAAAATGAGACTTTCCCCCCCCCAAAAAATGAAAATTCATTTAGAACTGAATACAAAGTACAGACAGTAAATTCTGCTTTGAGACAAGGAAGAAATATAACCAGAATTTCCTACAGAGTCCCTGATGGCTGAATGTGTGAAATTAATCACTAACAGGTGGAGAGGACAATTCTCCACGCAGTGTTGAGCTTCCTATTCTCTGAATGACAGCCAGTTAGAATAAGAGAGCCAAAGCTAATAAGAGGTGCTTTGCTGCATTAACTTTCTGATCACTAGCTGTGCACCTGCAGCAAAAAGAGTTTTGCCCAAAACCTGACCCAGGAGTAAGTCTTATATAAGTATATATTAATCCTGTACTTGCATTTCCTTTGGATGTCTTCCAAAGTGCTGTCACCATTTGTCAAACTCCTCCCTCTCCAGTATTCTTTACACTTGAATGTTTGGTGCAGATTTTGAATTAGTGTTCTGACTCTCCTTTATTCTGTATGGGCTCCTTGGTCTTCAGACTCATACCTTATTTTGTGGAAATACCCTATCCTATGAGACCCCTTCATTCAGTACTCCAACCTTCTGAATCTTTTTTCCTGATTTTTGTGAGTTCTTTCATCATCACTGCCAAAAATATGTCTCTTTGGGGTGCCCAGGAAGGGGTGAGTGTGAAAGCATAATGGAGGCATCAAATGAAGCAACCCCACATCAGATTCAGAAGAAACAAAATGAGCCAAACTATGGAACATGTTGCCATGGTGTGGTCTGGGTGCCAAACACAGAATTGCTATGCCTATCAATAGATAAAGTCCTCCCCAAACCTGAAGAACAGTCAGACAAAGAGAAAAAAACAGTCCTTCCAACACATTATAAAAACAAGCAGAAAACAGTAGGTGAAGTCACTGAGTTGCAGACCACTGGAGAATGGCATAATAGGTGTCACTGTGTGCTCCAAATTTTTTTCCTCGGTATCCAATATTGTTTGTCAAAGCAAGATGCTGGGCTAGATCATCTTTCACTCTGACTCAAAATAGCTGTGTATTTATGGTAAAAAAAGTATCTCAAGTGTCTAAAACTTTTTTCTGCTTCAAACAATATTGGTAACATAAAGATCAAGAAAACTATAAATACAATTAAGCAAGTGTCTTGGTTTCCTCACAGAAACCAAATATGTTCTCTGTCTCAGAGAAAGAAAAAGGATTTATTTTGTTTAAGCTTCCTGTCTCTTCACAAAATGCTGGTTAAGAGAGTGATACACCTCAGTCTTTGCCAGCAGGAAAACCTAAATCTTCATCTCCAAGTCAGTGTTAGCTGAATTAAGACCTCCAGCTAGTGGTCAGTTGTCTTCTAACCATCTTACCCTGAAGGATGCACACAAAATCAGTCATGGCCACCCTTTATTCTGACAGCACTTCCCTGTGATTGGATGATCAACAAGACTGCTTTTTGTGAGTTCAGACAGTAAAGCAGCCATAAAATTAGCTGCAAGTTCCTCACACTGATCCATGTGTGGTTTAAAGGAATGATGTCACCTGAATAAATGTAGACACTTGTAAGGTGAAATGTGCCAAATGCTGGACTTACAGTATCTGTCCTGCAGTTTAGAATAGGAAATGTAGGATAAGCATTACAAACTAGCAACTAGCAGGCAAAAATATTTATAAATACCAGCTATTTTTTTCTAGATGGGATTTATATTTTCATACATACTTTTAAACATTTTAGAAGTTTTGGTTTTCATTTTTCTTTGTCATGGATATATAAACATGCATATGAAAAAATACAATATTTGGAGGTCATACAGGACACATGAAAAATTAAAAAAAACTCTCTTCTGTAAGCATGTTTGCCTACTGAAATTCTTATCCAGCTTTTAAAATACAGCTCTATGTTCCCTGCCACTCAAATGGCAGTATTTAAAATCACTGCTAAGAAGAAGCTGATAAACTTGTTTCAGTGCTGTCAGCTAAGTCCCCATACCTTTATCTGGAGTTTTCATATGCTACAAAGTTCAGTGAAAGCTTACCTCATTTTCACAGAAATATTTCAACATTTTCTGCAGTTCAATCAGAAAAATGTTTCAGGATCAACGTGTGTGCTAGGGTAGGATTAAGCCATTGCTTGGTAGTGCACTGAATTAGTCTTTCTGTCGGCCTGATTACTTTAAGCTCTATTAAAAAAAAAAAAAAAGCTCAAATCTATAAGGATGTGAAAGTTATTTCTAAAACTGAACTTAATGCCAGGACTTCAAGCAATTTACAGCCTCTTCTCTAAAGTGCATGGTTTCATCTATTGATCTCAGTAAACCGTTCATTCTGAGGCACAGCTATTCTTGTTACCTCACTTCTGTTTGTTTGCAAAGCATAACCAGAGTTCACTGTTTATGGTACAGTGATTAAAATAACACTTGCAATTCATCCTTGCATCCAGTCTTACTCCTATACATGCTACTTCTGTCCTAGCTGTGGTGCAATTACTTTTGCTCTCCAGTTACTGAAGGGAGCTTGTGTGGGTGGGAGCACTGCTGCTACCTGCTCCTGCTGCTTTATCTGAGGGCCGTGCCTGAAAACTAATGCCTTCTCAGAACTGGAAGAAACTCCCCATTTTTCCTGTGGGAGCAGAACAAAGCAGAGGTGGATGACAGCTTCACATATTATTATAATGGCAAACAAAAGCAGAAAGAAACTGGAGCACTAAGTAGGTCTTTGGTTGGTATACATTTATGCTGCTTAATTTACTTTGGAAGAGTCCATTGACTTCAGTTGAGGCTCTGGGTCTTTAAAAGTTTGAAGAATAATTATTTATAAATAAGTAGATTTTCTGTGAGATCTTTTCCTTTTGATGAGGGTTATTTTACTAGTACAGATTTCACAAAGGAGCAGCTTTTAAAATCCATATTATGTAGTACTTTCTTCTCTGTTTGCTTGTTGGTTTGTTCTTCTGTTCAGCAATGTGTCAGTAAGCCATTTTTGATGCAAGTCAGTTCCTGCCTGAGCTTGGAGCTGTTGCACCTTGAGCAGTGACAAATTCTAGACTGATTAATGCTGCATACACTCCACAGAACATCCAGCTCCTATGGACAGCAACGTGACTGCAACAGCAACTGGATATGATGGGTCTCTATCCTGCCCTGAAAAGTATTACAGCCCACACCAACTACTTTCATTATATAATTATCATTTTTAAATTTGGATCCAATAACGAGCTTCCCTGTATTCTGGGTTAACACTGTTAAATGTTAATGCTGCCCACAACACTTGGTGTGTTTTGTTCCATAAACTGAACAAAGTGTCTGTCCTCTCTTGCCAGCCACAGATTTATTGGGGTATGGATTGCACATATTAAACACAGTCATCAGGCCACAAAGGTTCCATCACAAACTGCCTACGAGCTAACATCATTAAGAGGCAGACTTCATATATCTTCATGACTGATACGTCAGTCTTTCCCACTCCATTGACTAATGAATTGACATCCGCAATGTTCTTCTACATTAGTGTGCATCCCTTTGATTTACAGCACCATAGCAGGGGGCCGTAAGCACTCAGATACTGATGAATTCCAGACAGCACTTGCACCTGCCTGAGCAGGATGCTTCCCTCTGAGGAGAGCAGTGCTTGCATCTCAGACTTGTACATAGTAAACATGGTGGGCTCCACTGTCTGCATTTTCACCTCTACAATGCCATCAGACTGCTTGTCTTCCTGAGCCAAATTCCCTAGCTGCTATAAATCATGGCACATCGATTTGCATTGTTTGTTCTCTGAGCACTGTGCCTGAGCCTTTTGGTTTGTGTACTTTAAATATACATCTGGGAGCCTCCAATGCATGCTTGCTCCCGAGGTGTGCCAGTGCCAGGGAAAAGGGCTCAAAAGAAAGAGAGCAGCGGATTTTTGCACATGATGAGTGTCAGCCCTGCCAGTCTGCAGCTGTGGTGAGAAAGCAGTGGCCACTGGCCCAGCACCGCCCCTGTGAAATGAGGGGAAGAATGAGGCAGAAGATGGGGAGTAAGAGGAGATTTGGACCAGAGCTTTTATTTATTGAACTGATTGACTAGCTATAGGCTCATGTTTTGATGGCAGCCTTGTATTTATGTTACCCACAGCACAGGCTACCCAGTTCTAATGACTGGCATGAAATACAGACTAATTTCGACCCTTTGGAAGTTGCCATCACATAGAACAGTCATCTTCCAGCCTAGTACTAAATCCATCTGATGAAGGAAAAGAACCATCCCAAATACCATCCGTTCTGAGAGCAGGGCAAGGCAGGAGCAATTGCTTAGATGTGTCCTGGATGAAAGACTGAACAACATTTGCATTGGGAGTTTATGGAGTACTGAGATAAAAAATAGGATGTGAAAGCATTTTCAAAGTTAAAACAGGAAATTCTTAATTTATGTAGCAAATAAATCAGAATTTTAAGACATCTGATAACAGATGTACCACTAAATCATGCAGATCTTCCCACAAAGAGATATATTCCAGGCTCTGACACAACATTTCAATGAAGGCTGAAATATTTTACTCTTTGTAGATTCTTGGTTTGTTTGTTTATTTTAATTTTGTTTATTTTAATTTAATCTGCCTCATATATTTATACAAATTTCATATCAGTGATGTGTCATAGATTTACACCTGGTAAACCATAGGATTTGGAGACATAGGCAAGTTTCTTCCTGCTACTTATGGAAAAATAATTAAAAAGAAGACCTAACCAGACAGTTTAACATGAGGGTAAAAAGAATTCTTTCATTTAGCTCACTTTCCAAGGTGGTCACCTTGCTTAAAAACTCACAGCAAACTCATCACAGGACTAATCTACCTAGTAACAGTTTTCAAAGAAGAAGTGGAATTTTTGTCATTGAAAAGAGAAAAAGGTTCCCCTGGATGGAGAGAGATTATCATTAAGGGAAGTCAATTTCATAATCCCCTTTAAATTAACAGATCCAGAATTTCATGAAAAACACAGGGAAACAAAGCAGAAATTCTATTAATTTTCCACTCTCTTACTTTCTGGAGAGAATCTAGGTATTAATAGAAACTAGTTGCTAGTTTTTGTAGTTGGCAAAATTTGAGGGTGGAGAATGAAGGAAAAAAATCAAATAAAGAGTTATATCACAGAGTAGATTGTTACACTGCTTGCAATCAAAATTAGATCATTTTTCAAAGCTGCTAGAAATAATGTAAGCTGCTTCTGGGCATCTTTAATTTATGTGACTGCTACTGGCAAAGCAAATAAGGTGTTTTGATACTGTTCTTAATAGCATTACAGGGATAAAATGTGTCACAGAGTGACATTGCCCTACACAGCACTGCAGCAGCAGTTATACAGAGAGAAAAAACCCTTTTCTTTTAATATCTAGCTCATATTATCCTTTGCTGTAGATAGAGCATAGTTATTATGCTGAACTGAGTAACAGAAAGAAGTGGTTTAAAAATCTGGGTAAATTATAAATTAAATTTCTAATGGGTGTTGAACACACACCTTTTCAGACAATCTTCACAGAGATAATTGCAGAACACAAGACTGACTTGAAGCTGGAGCTGAATTTCCTCATGCAGAAACAGCAGCACAGGAGCTATCTGGGTATGTCTGAGCTATTGTGCCATACAGAATGAAGAGATGAACTGGTGGGTGTGAGAAGAGGAGAAGATGCAGAGATGGTTGTGAGGCACTGGGAGGGAGCACTGTTTGTGCAGGGAGGAAGATTTGCTCTGTGCCTGCATCCAGGTATGATGGGGGATCAACTTCCAGCAAAGTCTGTGGAAGAAAAGAACCACAGGTGCCAAAACAAGTTGGGCTATGTGCTCACTGAAGGACCTGATTGAAAAAAACCAACCCTTTCTTCTCCTGGCCAGCAAGTGCAATGGGATTCAGCAGAAGAAGAGAAGCAGTGGAGGGAAAATTTGAAGTCCTTCACCAGCAGGACCTCATCTCTAAAGTACCAGCCTGAATACTCCCTTTCATGGCAGGAGTCCAGGTCTGTTTCCTGTGCAGTTGAAGGTTGGCTTAGAGAAAAGGACCAGGAAGCCTTGTGGGAAATATTTCCCTAAAAAGTGGAGGGAAGAAATACAAGTGAATGGTTTGCTGAAATAAGAAGTTCTTTCATTTAACTAAATTTCCACCAAACCTCATGGGTTTTTTTATCTCTCTCTTAGTATTCTTACTTGTCCTGTAGGAGCCTTGATGCCTTGGCATTCAGAAACTTTCCTGTGTTCAAGATGTTGTGAGACGCTACATTAATTTTTACTGAAAACTTCTTTTCTAGACGTAGTTAAAATATCCTGAATTTCCTTTTTATGACATTCATATTGCCTTGAAAATTTCCACTCCAAAGTTCTGTTCTGTCCCACTCTGCTTCAGATCTGCTGGCTTTTTCACTGCCCTAACCCTCAAGGCATTGCTGAAAAGAAGAGTGTGAATTTGTCAGTCTAGTGTTACAGAGAGCAAAAAGTGGATAAACCCAGTATTGCTCAAACTGCACTTACCTTCTCATACACACAACTTCCCCATCTCTTTGGAAGGTGTAGGAACTCCTTCATGGCAAAAAAACCCCAAAAGAGCTCACTGGGACCACGCTGACAGAATCAACAGAAAGTCTTAAAAGGCTGTTGATAACATGAAGCACAGTTTGGATTTGTTTGTATAAACAAACTTACAGGAAGAAAGTATTTTGGTCAATATGCTGTAAACTGAAAACACAGCATAAAATTTTGAACTCTCTAAGTTTCCAGTGAAACATGCACTATGCACTAAAAATACCAATGTGCTTGTTTACATACAACAATATCCTGTATACAGCATCCAGCAAAGTAGGGCTGGCCCTTCCCTGCGTGTCTCTGCAAACCCTGCACAAGTCTCTGTATCTCCAGCACCATCAAGCATGTACTGTTATTGTAACTCCTGTGACAAGCTTCTTCCTTCTCATTAGCTACAATTTAGAGATGGGAAAAGAAAAAAACTGCTAAGTTTGATCTGAGATGACAAGGCTAATTTTGGAAAAAATGTCCTTCTACTTCTCCAGTTGCCGGGTCTAATCTAAAGCAAGCACAGTGTGCAGATAGTAAACATAATATCCTCCTAATTATATTAAATTACCTCTCAGGAGCTGCTCTGCCCTCTTGTCAAAGGCCAGGAACTGGCTTTTAATGATGAATGTGAACCTCAGTGGGACATTCTATATCATCATTTAGTTCAGCAAATGTAGCCCAGATCAGTTGTATAGGTGTAATTAGATGCTGAAAAATAATTACTTTGGCCTTACCATAAAAAATTTCTTGCTCGTATCCCCTCGTGATCTATGAACAAATTACTTTATTAGGAAATCATTAGAACTCAATTTGTCTCTATATACTACAGACATCAATATTCATTTCTCATGATGGAACCACACATTCTTGCCATAAATTTGTAAAACTATATAGGAGATACCAGTTTGGAGTCATTACTGACCTTAACAAAAAGACTGTTTTTACATAGTAAGATGTTTTTCTTATGCACCAGCTTCCAGCAGAAAACTGAGCAATGTGAGCTTTATTGTTAGCCCATTAGCTCAGACAATCTTTGTGTTTTTATGCACCACTGCACAGGGAGAGTTTTTGTGTGGCTGATCTCTTTGTGCTGCTGCAATATCCAAGTTTGGGTCATTAGGGACAAAACAGCTCCCCAAACAAACTATACTGTTATAAGAACACTACAATTATCAGGGCCCTGAAAGCATCCCAGGGATTGGTTCTGGCTGTCAGCCTGTGCAAGGCTGCTTGGAGGCTCCCCCAGATGCAGTCCCTGGCTGTGGCTGACCCATCTTACAGGAGCCACAGGAGCTTGCTCTGCCATGACAGTGAGCTCAGGCCCTCTTGCAACTTCAGTTTTGTACCTATTTCTCTGCAGATTTCTCTGAGCAATGAGAAAGCAGGTGACTCCAATGTCCTTAGTGTGGGGACATGGTATAGTTTCAAGTCATATCTAGCAGTTAACTGATTTATTGACCATTAGGATTTACAAAGCAGATGTGAGGAGGAAAGGAGACCATCAGTCAGACCCCAGGTCTGACAAGTTACCTTCACATAGTTCAGCCTTTAGCTTTCACACAAGTGCAAGATATCACTGAAATTTATCATTGCCGGACTGAGCAAAAAAGCTTCAGGGAATTCTCTGCAGTGGTATATAGTCAGTTGCTGCTGAAATAGGTCAATATAAAGCAGTTGCCATCTCAGTACTTCTCTAAACATCACACGTCTCCATGCAAGTATTCCTTACACTTGGGCTTCTAAATTTGCATTTTGATATCTGCAAACAGTCCTTCCTTTATAGCATGACAAATTTTTTCCAGAATTGGTATGCCAACAACATTTTTGAAAAATATTAATAAGAATTATATCTATATACAAAAATATGAGCACAGAATTCATAATAACTTCAGAAAAAAGGCAGTAAAGTACTCTAAGCAATATTAAAAATACTGCTTAGAACCTGATAAGGACTGAGAACAGTCTCAGACTATTTATTTTATCTTCCATTTCAGCAGGTACATATAAGCATCTGTTTCCAGTTAAAAAGTTGTCAGTCTAGAATCACATCTGTCACGTTGTCCATACCCTTGTGGTCACTGGCTCTGGTTCAGAAGCTACCAGAGTCCCACCTTCTCCACTTATGACCCTTTTGAATCTCTCTGACAGGGCCATGTCATAGGTATCAAGGCTGTTCAAGCTGCTGAGAAAATGCAACACAAGCCATAGCACTCAGCTAAGAGGAATTAAATGCCAGACTCTCTGCGCTCCCTTGCAAGTACTTAATCTATGGCACTGAAGTTCTTAAAACAGTGAGTAGACAATAAGCATTTCAGGTCAAATCCTCACACAAAAGGAACACAGTGCATAAGTCATCAATACACGTAGTATAAGTATACATCATCTGAATAGGCAGCTGGAAAATGACAGCTACCTGTATTGGGAGACTTAAAAAGGGAAGACAAAATATAGGTGGATTTTTATCTTTTGGGCTTCTAAGGCTGTGTCTTATGGACCATAAGGTCTTGCTAGACTAAATGGGCCAAATTCCTCCCTGGGGTAACAGTGAAGTTTGAGTGCCTCCCAACAGAATGGTTTGAACCAAGAGAACAATGTATGCTACAGCAGTACTTCGAGGTGCTCCTCTATTAAGAGCTGCCATGCCTCAAATGGTATGTTAATTCCAAGGCCAGGAAGCATATATTCAAAATTACAGAAAGGAGTAGAAAGAACAATGTAGTACAGAAACAAGCAGAGAATGGGTGCTCTCAGCCAGCACAAACTGAATGGCAACTAAAGAGATCAATTTTTGGCTTGCTGCAAAGGCATCTTCCAATTATACTAATTCTTTTATCTTTACCTTGCTTGTCTGACACCCAGCTCCTAGTCAAATCCCGCCAGCATGTCTGGAACAGCGCTCAGGAAGGGACTCTGCTTTGCTCAGGGGCAAGTGTCTTTAAAATTATTCTGTCTCTCTTTAAGTTACACAAATTTCTCTTGTTTTCTGATCACCTCCAGCTCCAAGTTCAGTCTGATGGACTGACAGCTATTCTTGAAGCTGGTTATTACTCAACAGTTGCACTCAAGGACCCCAAATGAAAAGAAACAGGCTGCCCTTTCAACCTTGAAGAGAGTAATTCTCAAACCAAGGTACCCTAAAATCATTCCAGTGAAGGTGAGGACATTCCTGTAGAGTGATTTAAGCCTCTACTAGAAGAAAGCTTTCCTGGACTTAGAATACAGGTTGGAAAACATTGCTCTAGAAGGTTCACTGCCTTAAATTTACCTTCTCGTTTTTTTGACTCAAAGCTATCAACTGAGAATACACAGTTACAAAAGCATTAAATAACACATGGTATGTTCAAGGTCACAAATATGGAATATGTCATTGAAGTGTCCTTTCTAAGAGGACAGGAAGAGGTTTTGATTGTGGAACAAGAGATTTTGCAATTGATGGTTAAAATACTTTCTGAGGCCCACGCTTCCCTCCAGATTCACTTGTCTTTCTTACCTTGTCTGTTTCAGCTTGTGGGCCGAACCAGTCTGGTCCTAGCAGTGAGCACAAGCAGATACTAAGAGAAGAAAATATAATTTGCACCCACATGACACCCACCAGTGCCCTGCGGGTGAGTAAAGAACCACTTTTGTGTCAAACCTGACTCTGACAAGGCTAACAGTACAAGAATACTGGAAAAGTGAGTGAAGAGTCAACGCCTCTGTTTCAGGATGTTGGGGGTTTCTTTTATCTGTTTTCCTAGGCTGCTCAGACATTCTTTGCTGTTGATTACCCATTTTTAGGTACAAGAACCATTTAACTGTTTTTTTCATGCATCTAATTGTTCCCAAAATCTTGCTTTACTCATACTACTGGAGTGGCTCCCTCTTCTCCCAGTGCACTGCTATATGGTTATATAAATTGAATTTCAGCTCATTTTGTTGTTCTGTACATTAGTGAGTGGTTCAGCTCAGTAAAACAGATTTTAAAGTGACCCAGTTTTAGAGAGAATCAGTTGATGCTGGGAATCCAATATTCACAGGATATATATTTTATGTATTGTTGGGGGAGGTTACTTGGGACTAGCCTGAGCTCATGGATTGAAAAGTATTTTGTATTCAGAGTATGTCATCCAGCTTAGTTTCCCCCAGACTGCAATGTAGATTGTGCGCTGTAAGACTTTTTGACAATGGGAAATAAAGTGCAGTCATTGGGAATCAAAACATTTGCTTCGAAAGCACATTGCCAATAAAACCTAAAATGCTAATGTGGACACTCCCCCAGTACATTGACTCCCTATTACACTGATCAACATCTTAGAATCAGCAAATTTTATACGTCGCTGCTCACTGTATTTTACATGTTATTCGTAAATACACTGAATTTGAAAATGCACTCTCAAATTCATGTCAAGATAACACATAGCTCCTCCTGAAAACCACGCTTTTGATGGATGAGTCAGCTTTATCTCCTAATCATCTTGGAATTAAAAATGTTGGGCCATGAGTCATGTTTGAAAGTGACAGTTTCAGCTGTTAGTCTGACAACTTTACATTAACTCTCTTGGGCTGGTCTTTTTTTCTCTCACAGCATGTCAAATCTACATCACCAAGGGCAAACTGCGTTAGTACCTTAAACCTGTCTTATCTTAAACCTCCTGTTGGAGGTATCTGCCTGTTTGGTATCTGCCAACACCCCAACACCCCCAGACCCTGTCCATCAGACCTGCTCCCCAGCTGGCTGGTCCCCAGTCCCTACTGCTGCAGGGCATTAGTCTGTCCAAGGTGCAGGACCTTGCATTTGCCCTTGTTGAATTACATGAGATCCCTGTTGGTCCATTCCTCCAGCCTGCCTAGGTGTCTCTGAAAGGCAGCTCTGCCCTTTGCACACCCCAGTTTGGTGTCATCTGCAAACTTGTTGAGGGTGCACTCGACCTCCTCTTCCAGGTCATTGATAAAGACATGGATCAGGAGAGGTTCCAGCACAGAACGTTGAGACTCCCAAGGTTCTCATAACCAGCCTGGAGCTACAGCTCCAACTGTGTAGCACAGTGTACTCTAATACTGTGTATTCTAGTATAATACTGTGCTATAAAAAAAAAGAGGGGTTTTTTTTCATCTCCAAATAGATTTATCGGTAATCATGTGAATATTTATGCAAAAAATTTAGTATTTTTGGTATCTGAATTTATGGCTGTAATAAATAAGTAAGATGCTTCCTACAATGACTTGTTTAACAGAAAAGGTCATTCAAAAATGCCATCATAAAGCTCACTCAGGAGAGCACTAAATTAACAATAGTTATTTGTCTTTGTGCCTTTGTATGAAGTCTTATGATGTGAACTATTAAATGGGAAATATGATAAGAAGGTGATAAATACAGAACAGCATCAACATCAGTATTAATGGAGCACCAATAATACAGAAAAACAAATCGTTATTTCAAAAAACAGTTAACAATTGGAAAGGAAAAACAGAAACGGGGAAGAAAATGGCCATTTCAGGCTGATTTTCAGGAAACATTATAATTTCAATTATGTAAAATTTTATAAAGTTACTTATAAATGTGCATGCACATGCTTTTTTGGTTTATGGGGTTTTTTTTGTTACACAGTATAAAGAGACAGAGATGAACCAATCTGGAAAAGAAAACAAGTTGAAAGCTGTATGATCAACTTGAATCTTCAGATATTCACAAGCAGTTGTTTTTTGCTGTTGGTCTTTCATCTTATGTTCCAGCCTTGGGCTGAGGGCAGGAAAAATATAAATACTGTATGAAAGCTTGGGTTGTTCCTGAGCTGTTTTTTTGACAAGCAAAAGTAAGAAACAGCAGAAGTCTACAGAGGGAAAGATGTTGTAGAAAGAAATGCTCAGTGATAATTTTAAATGTTGCTTGGTGAGGTATTAAAGCATGTTTCTAATGGGCTCTGACAGATAACCCTTGACAATTTTGCTGCACTGTGTACCTCCCTGGTTGTCTGTGTCACCTTTTTGATAAAGGATACCACTGGAGGGCAGAGTCTGGAAGAACAGAACTGCGGCCAGCCTCTCAGTTTCTCCGAAAACTACATCTTAGCCAAAATAAACAGTTAAGTTGATAGGCTTAAATATAAGCTGAAATGACAGATTGCAGACTGGAGCAGTGAACAGTGTAGTTCAAGAAGGTATTTGCTTTGGTGTTTTTGACCATCAGATTAAGAAGGTTCTGCCTGTCTGCTTTGGCCTAATGACTTATTTCTGTCTGTGCTTCTGCAACTGGTGCTCTAAAATGGTCCTTGCAAGATACAGATGCTTCAAACTATAAGCCAGCTCTCTAGTGATTCTGATTTTATACAAGATGAACAGAAGTAATGGACACATACCAGAAAATTGTATTTACTACTGCCATCAGTATACACATACATCACCTCTATAAGGATGCAGTTGATACATATAAAAATACTGCACTACATTACTTGCTAGAAATTTCATTGTAAAGGTAGGCTGATTGGAGCTGCATTCTTTGCATAAGAGTTCAGTAGAGTTGTGGAGAGGACTTTCTCTTGCCATTAAGGATCTCAGAAATAAGCCTTATTTTGTAGCTGCATTGAAGAAAAATAATGACAGTTCACCATTAAAGAGATGTTACAGAATTTTATTTATGCATGTGAAATAATTAATATAGTTTTGATATTATTCTGTAACAGAAGAGTTATTTTGAAAACAAAATATTTAAATCTTTTATTACAAAGCCATGAAAATATGACATTTTGCCTTTGCTGCAATTTACTTCTGTGTTGTAGTTTTGGGAGATTTTTTCCTATATATATTACTTTCAGAATTGGCCTAACTTCAAGAAATGTTTGGTTTTATGCACAACCTCTTAAGAACTGCTCAAATCACCTATTTCTGGAGTAGCGTTGACATATAGCAAGACACAATCCAAAGGTAGAAACTCACAAAAACATATATACTGACTTAAAGTACAGGACAGAGAGTGAAGTAACTTGGGATCTCTTCTTCACTTAGAACTAAATTCACGTACACAACATGTCTGACAGACCAAAACTGTCAGGTTGGACTCCAGGGTTTCAGAGGTCTTTTCCAACTTAATTGATTCTGTGATTCTGTGTTCTCTTGATGAGCAATTTGAAGCACCTCTTAGAGAAAATGTAGTGGAATGCTTTCTCAACCACCATGTGTTAATAATAAAAGTACAATGGTGTATCTGATCCTGATTGTTTTTAATGTATTATGACTACTTCACATGGAAGATACAATATTAAACTTGCTCAGAATATTTGGTTTCCTCAGGGTTTCAAGTGGTTTTACAATGTTTCACCAGCTCTCTATTAATTATGGAAATAAATCCCCTTAGGTGAGAATGGTTAAGATTTGAGATGTGATTTCTTCTAAACAAATTGTAGCAGGTTTTTTTGTTGAGCCCTCCACTACAACACTATATCCAATCTGAATACAGCAATTATGAAGGACAGTAAAGATGCTTGATGAGAGAACAGAAGACTGAGAAACATGATGTATTTGTAAAAGGTTTGGATTTGGCTAATCTACAGACGAGAAAAGAAGGTTGTGTAACCAAAAAGAATGGTAATAATCATCCTCTGAGTCTGCTACAGGTTGGATAAGATGTAGTAAGTTTAACTTGTAGCAATTTAATTGCAGTAATTTAATTGAAGAGATTTAGTTTGGACATTAGGAAATACATGTTAGTTGGCGAAGTAAAGGTCTAAAGGAATATGAAGATTGAAATAGATTATTGGTTGCAGAATGTCTAGCACTATCTGAAGAGCAGGACAGATGAAGATCTCTCTGTAGTAGTTTAGTCTTTGAAATGATGAGCTGGAGATGAAAAGTTTCTGAGGTTCCTTCTGGAATGTATTCTATGGCTCATAAGTCTGTCTACAAAATATGTTAGAGCTGAAGAGACACTAGAAATGCAGATGGACAGTTCTCACTCCACATCCCCAACCATCCACAAAGTAATTCCTTCCCCAAACCTTGCTGCGTATACATTTATAAAACATTGCTGTGTTGACACTCTCTTCCGTGTTTGATTTGATTTTTACAGATTGCTGCGAACAAATGCTATTAACCACAAGTGCTGAGAAAACACTTTAAAGTTGTTACACAGAAATACACCTTGAAAGTGAATAGAAAAAAATCACAAGAAATGCTATTTACACTAGAAGGCTGAATTATATGACAAGCTCAGCCATTCAAAGAATAAAAAGTCTGGGGGGTGAGACTGCTACTTTTGATTGCAAGGCGTAAACAAGCTTCATGAATAGTTTCTGGGAAGAAAGCAGGGAAGGAAGCTACAGTCTTCTCATGGACCCTTTGTGCACAAAAACAAGCTTGATGGATATATTTTTAAGGGCTTAATGATTTAAATGGGTTCATTATTTTGTCTTTTGGTTTCTCAGTTATCCCTCAGTGTTAGTGTTAGTGTCTGAGAAATTGCTAATTAGAGAAAGGTTTTTGAGAGGGTAAACCTCACAGAGGAGAGACAGTTTTATTGTGGCTAGATAAGTGAGTCCATGCGAAGGAGGGCAAAGAAGAGATCTTTCTCAAAGTCCTGACTCCAATAAAACCCTCTTTCTTTCTGGTTACCTGTAATGAAACGTGAAAGCAATGACTTCAGTTATCATGCACTCAAGGACGCCCTGGGAAACCCAGCTTGAAAAAATGTGGATGATGCAGTGGTGGAGGTGATGGGGCCCCTATCTGTTAAAAAAACAAACCTAAAAAGAACAGCCAAACACCCTGACTCCAGAAAGCAGTAATCCTGCTGTGGCTGTGGCTACTGCCTGTAGTTTGATGGGGTGGGTGGCTCCACTCCCACTCTCCCCCATCTGCTCTTCCATCTGTTGGATGGTTTTCCTTTCTTGTCCTTGCCCCAGAACTGATTGGCAGGCATTTGGCAACAGACATCAAAATGAAAGTGACTGATGAAAATTCACTGCTTTGCTATTTCTCACTCCCTTTGACAACAGGGAGAGGGGAATGTGCATTTATGAGTGTGCATTATTATTTGTAGAACAGAAAGCCTCCACTGGCAACAGCTATGCCTATGAGCAGGTGCTGATCACTATCCTTCTGACAAAGTTTTTTAATTCAGCTGTTATTCCAGAGAGCCCTTTATGAACCAGAACTAATTTGCAGTTGGGACAATGATTGCAGAATGTTTCATATATTGGACTTGGTTTGCTTTTCACCATACTGAGGGTTTTAGCCTTAATTGTGACTTACTCTAACATAAATCAAAATGTATTCTAACATAAATCAAAAAGTAATTGAGAATCAGGTTTGTTAACAGATACTGATCTGAAGGCTCGAACCTTCAGTTAGGGAAGTCACTCTATTCAGTGACCTGGAACAACCAAAAAAAATAGCCTATTATGAAAAGACCATCCCTTCATGACCTCAGCAAAAAGAGTAAGCCATTTGACTGATGTCTGCTGAGAATGGGGAAAAGAATTACACACCTGCTTCGGGTTTCTTGCTGCTATTGAAGAGAAATGCTGCCAGGAGACATGTTTTCCTGGCCACCACTTGTGCTAGAACCCGTTTGATAGGTTTGTCTGGCTGCAGCCATTGCTTTTTGCAGAACATTGGTCATTGCCTTTAGTGAGCAGGAGGAAGAGCACAGCTGCCTGAGCCGAGGAGAGTGCTATAAAGTAGTAGTGAGGAAACACCATAGAATCATAAAATGGTTTTAGTTGGAAAGAACCCTAAAGATCATCTAGTTCAAACCCCCTACCATGGACAGGGACAACTTCTACTACACCAGGTTGCTCAAAGCCTCATCCACCCTGTCCTTGAACACTTTCAGGGATAGGGTATCCACAACTACTTAGCCTGTTCAAGGAGGTGGGTAGTTTCATGAGTGCCCCCTAAGAAGTAGATGGGAGAAATTTTTGTTTTAAATCTCACATTACTCACATGCTCGATCATTTCAAAAATCCTTTCCTTTGTAAAGTATTTGGACATGTCCTGCTTTCAGGAAAAAAAAAAACAACACATTTTCAGAATTGTTATGGAGTGAAACCTATGTCCTAGACATTGGTCTAATGAATATGGAATGAAGGATATGTACTTTCATGCTTTCTCATCTCTCTCTGACCACATGCATTTTCACCAGGGATTTTCCCAGGTTGTCTTGTCTGGTGCTGTGTGTTACCCTTCCTATCAATAGTAACCAATGTTGTTATAATTATGTTAAAAGGAAAGGGGAAAAAAAGAGAAAAGGCTTCCCAGGAAGAGACAAGATATTTTGGAAGGACAGTGTGATCCCAGCTCCCAAAGACGTGTGCATGTCTTGCTGATTGTTCTTAAAAACAGAATGTGTATTCATGAGCCTAAGAGAAAGGTATAGGGAAATAAATACCTTTTAGTGCTCTAACTTGGGAGTCTTGGTTGGCCTCCAGAGTCCTCAGTGGTAATGGATCTATCAGATAGAGACACTTAAAATTCAGCCTATATCACAGCCTCAAAAGTCTTTGAGGAGACTTTCCCCGTTGCAAGGCTCTCACTCATTTTATGGCATACAGCTCCCATGTGTGACTCTGGGCAGGATGGAAAAAGACTTTTGGAAAGGGGCAGCCCTTAGCACAGCCTGAACTTCATGGCTTTCAGGAGACCATTTTAAAGCAAGACTTGATCTCCACATTAGATACCTTTACAATATAGATTTTTATATACATAACAGCCCCAGAGGCTGTTCAAAATCTGTGTGGAGACCACAGTTGGTGTAAACTCTGAATTACTATTCTGCTTGTTTTGCTTATTAAGATTATACCTCAGTGACTAAGCTCATTAATATACAGTGCAGGCAAAACAGCTTATGCTGTGTCAAAGCAGCAAGCACTTCCCTCGATATAAAAAGAAAATTAGTTTTGCAACACTGGCCAAGACAACTAATGAACCACTCTTCTGCAACATTTGCAATTTGCAGAACCACAAGCTAGCACTGTTCCATGTAATGATCATTTGCTATACAGTATACATGAGGAAAAAAATTGTGAAATCAAAAAAGCATTAAGTCTTCACCTTCTCCATAGGTGATGAAAGATGGAAAAATAAATCAGGTGAATTCTTGATGGTCCTTATGTTGTTTGTGTTTGTTCAGAATGACACTGGTGATTAATGAGTTGTTAGCATTGCTTGTAAAGACACACAGCTAAGATAAGATGCAGCATTTGTTTGACTCTTCTGATAAAACAAAGCACCATCTCTGCTTTTAGAGTTGCCATTAAAATATCTCCTCTGGACATGACTACTCTCATTTTTGTTCCCTGTGCTGTTACCTGATGTACTGATGGGTGCCATAGAAGACATAAAAAAGCATACCACACATCATCATAACAAGCTGACAAAAGGTAGACAAGTGTTAGATGAAGGACCTTTTCAAACCTGATGCTTCCCAAGGCACCCATTAACAGCTGAGACAGCAGAGATTTAACCTGATGTAAAGCAATTGGACAGGAATTGACTTGTGTCTGTGTGTCTGTGTGTGCATATGCAGCACTATGAGATGCCACAAACTTCTATTTTATAAGTCAGACATAAACATTTGCTCCAGGCAAAACACAGAAACACAGCACACAGTGTTCCATCTAGGGAGCAATTTTTTGTTTAAACAAATTGAAAAAATATCAGTTCGCTCTTTTTAGCTTCATGAGAGCCAATATTTCCTGCTCCCCTCTTCTGCCATACAACTACACAACTCTGCATGTGACTCAATAGGGATTTGATTTATTGGAATTAATTTGCCAAATTATTAGTTCAGAAAATAGAGTAATGTCTTTGCAATTCTATTTTGGTGGAAGTTTAGTTGTTAGAACACAGAAATACATAGTGTGAGGTCAGGGTGCCTGCCTGTGACAGTGCAGAATTTCCCAAGACTGAGGTGTGATCTCCTCTTTGCTTGTCCCTGTACTGAGAGGCACAGCTTAATTACTGCTGTAGAAACTCTTCCCTGGTCCTGGAAATGTCATGGTAGCAAATTGACCCCTACAACATTTTACTTTCATCTCCTCACATTTACAAACTTTTCTGGATTTGCTATGCCAGCATATTTGGATTTGCTAACTCTGGAGGAGCAGAATTAACCTCAGGAGGCTTACTTTTTACTGCCTTTTCTTCAAGTATTGTATACAAAACATATTGCATTCCAGCAAGAAAAGGGGGAATCTCAGGAAGCTTACTTTTTACCGCCTTTTCTTCAAGTATTGTATACAAAACATATTGCATTCCAGCAAGAAAAGGGGGAATCTCTGTATTGCAAACCTGGAAATAGAATGATGACAGAAGCTCACTAAACACAGAAAACCGAACACAGAAAATACAGGCCTGGGAACCCCCTGATGCTGGTCCCCTGGTCCTTGTGGGTAGCTGAGGTGAGGTAGTAGAAAGCAGAAAGCTTCTGTCCTACAGAACTCCCCAGTCCTGACTTCCAAAATGGAATGTTGAGACTCCACTGGAGGTGGCAATCCAGATCACTAATGCTTTGCCTCCTGTGTGAGGTGAGCAACAGTGGTAAGGACAAACAGATGAGCAATTAACAGTGTGCTGATGAGTAATTGACAATTCTGATTTGATTTGAATCAGACTGACATAAGGGTGGGAAGCCAGATGCAAAAACGGATGAAATTTTCCCACTTCAAAAGGAGAAAGAGAGGAGCAAGGCTCACTGACAGTATGGTCCTGTTTCCTTGGAGGGGCCACGAGGGCCATCTCCTTGTCAGCTCAGACCTCTGTGATTCATTGAGGGATGTGGCTGTTCTCTGGGTCGTTGTATTTGTGGGATATTCAGAATACTTCAGGACCAGTTTTCACCTCAGGAAGGATGCTGGCTCATGCAGATTTCTAAATATACAGTTCTGTAAAGTTGATGATTTGAAACCCTTTGAATCTCAATCACAGAGACACTAAAACATTCGCCCACTTTCTTTTATTATCTTCTGTTTTCTAGTTTGAAATATCTTCAAAATGTGTAGTGTAAAATATGATTTGTGAGCCTCAGACACGTATTAAAGCCAGGGATGCTCCTTGAAGAGTTTGCGAAACTCCTCTGGAAGGCATCTCTTGTTGGGTGGTGAGACCTCCTTCCTGGGAGAGGACCTAGTTTCATCAGCAATAAACCCAGCACAAGGAACAGCTCCTGTCTGCATGCATGCCTTCACACCCCTGCTAGGGCCCTGCATGTGAAAGGGAACTTTCTGTGCCATTCTCTTCATCTTATCCTTCTCTACCTTGCATTGTGTGGGAAGGTGAGCATGAAGACCTGTATTTCTACTGGACCTCATGAACACAACATTGCTAAAATAAACCTTAAATTGCTGTGAAGCCTGCAAATGTGGATATAGGTGATGGACAGGAAACTTCAGTGAAATTTCCTTTGTTTGCTATAGTATTTGAATTTTTGTTGATCTTAATCAGTTTCATAGTCTGACTGCAACTAGAAAGGGATTATTTCTTTTGCTCTGGAATTTAAGGATGAGCATATTTGTTCAGAGGCTAGACAAGACCAAATTAGAACATGCTACTGGGGCGTAATAAATTCACAGTAATTGCAAGCTAGTGTTCCTTAATTCTTCAGACACCATCATCTGTAAATATTCCGATCCTTTCCATAGTTAGCTCATTTGTGCTTTTGTCCTTACTGAATCAACTGTTGTCTTTTCTTCCATGCTGTCTCCTGAGGGAAACCCCTTTTAAATCTTTTTGCTTTAATTCCATTAATTGGCATATTGTCTAGTCTTATGTTTCTCCTCCTGGGCCTTGAACTCATGCTCCTTCAGTTCTTAAACTCCTTAGCTATATTTCTGCAGCTTTGACTGACAATTTGCTTGATCAGAGTACAAAGCATGTGCTTTCTTATCTTTTACTTCCAGGCTAATGTTTAACAATGTAGTCAGTTTATCAGTCAATTTATTAAGCCAGGGTGAGAGTTCCCTGTTCTGAAGTCATCACAAAAATCAATAATAATCAATTCACTTATTCTAGGACACATTAAATTATTATTAACTATAATAATTAAAAATAAATAATTTAAAGGTCCTCAAGCATTTACTGATTTATGGATAGTTCTTCTTTTGCCCTTTGCTGGAAACTTGAACATTTTGAATCCTTTTTCAGAGACATTAATGAAGAGAGCAACTAAATCATACAGCCTTTTCAGTATAAAAGACCAGAAGGTGAATGTTTTGCTTTCAGCATCATAACGTCCCCCCTTTTTTTAGCAGAAGAATGAGTGTGCAAGAAGTATGCAACATGAAGGAGAACAAAATAGTTTTCTTGAAGCATTATTGCAGCAGCAAAAAAAAAAAAAATGTTGAAAAACAGGCCTAATATTACTCCTACTCAATACATTTTATGCTTATCATACACTGAATTAATGATACATTGGAAAGCTTTTTTTTTACAGTATACACAAACCCCATGCAATATCTTTATTGTAAGTTACTCACAGGGATTATATCAAGTTATAGGCTTGAGTAAATTTTCTATGCAGTCAACCAAATTGATCTTTACCGGGATATAAGGTGCTGTTTTCAAGGGGGAGAAGAACTAATTCCATAAAAGCTTTTCTTAGGGCCCAGGAAGATCCTGGTATGAAAACCAGAAGTGTTCTAAACATCATAAAGTTTTGCGTTGTATCTACTCCTCTCTGTAGAGGAAGAGTGTGACAACTGTTTTTATATATATAAACATGTGAGGAGGCAACAGTTGTGTAAGTTTTAAAGAAGTCAGCCCAGTGAGAACTGGTCACTTCATCACTCACAGCCGTACTGACCTATCAATCAGCAAAGACCCTATTCAGATTTTTTCTCAGGCAAGCTCTCATTCAGTCCAAAGCCTGAGGAAAGGATGACTTGAAATCCAAGAAAACTGCTGACAAGGTAAATTGCTGGACAACTGAACAATTCCAGAGTATTTTGCTGTTATAAGAATTCGGAGTATGGCCCATGCATTCAAACTGAATGAAAAAGAAATAGTATACTTCGCTGTGTTACACTTCAGAGGTGTTTACTAGAAGTGGCGTAAGACCCACCTGACTTAGTTGTGCATTTGTTTATTCATAGTGCCCAGATGGTAACAGCAAGATTAGAGAGAGCAGAATCCTGGGGAGCATATGAGCTGCTCAGCTTTGTCGAAAGTTCTACATTTAACTTAGATCCCATATTGACACAACCTAAATAAATGATCACAAGCAGTGTTGCTTAGCCTTACACCAAGAGGAAAGGACTATAACATGTTCTTTTCAGCTGCCATTCTTCTTACCTAATCTTCTGAAAATACTGATTCTTAATTTTTATCTACGCCTCTGGTCAGTATTAAATGAGGGAGCCCACCAAAATGCAGAAATTAATCTAGTCTCTGCTCCAGAACTACTTCAAAGTGAGAGTACAAACTAAAAATGTAGTTTGAAAATTTTAAGGATGTCCTTGTTAACATGGACAGTATTTGTCTTAAATACTTCTGATGAGACTCATCATAAAACTTGCTCCATTTTTGATCTGCACTGCCCCTCCTGGAGGCTGTCTGAATTTCAATGCTCTGCTCTTTATAAACCTTCTCATTTCCAGTCTGAATACATTCCTTGTCAGTTTATTTGTGTTTATGATGATGCATTAAGCAGATTCTTTTCCATTTTGATTTTAAAGAGCTTTTCATTAAAGAGCTTTTCAGTATTTGTGTATGATGAACTGAAAGACCAGCTGAGAAACTTGAACTGAAGTTTACCGTAAACATTCCCACAAAACCTGCACTTACATAGTCTTTTAAGGGAGAGTAAATGTTCCCTTACTCTCAAAGCCAGAATTTTGATTTACACTAGGGCATCTGTAAATTTTCATTTCTCAACTTCGTGAGATACCCAGCTCCATGAGTGCAGGTTTCAGATATCAGGCAACGCTGGACTCTTGCAAAGGGTTGTGTGATTTCAGTATCTTAAGGTTTGAATTTTATTTTACCCAAATCTTCTGTGCTTTCTCCATGTTTCCCCTGCCGTGTTTTAACCAGCAGGTCACCAGGGGAGCCACAAGAGCTTAGCAGAGAATGGTGTGCAGGCAAGCAGTGACATTCCAGAGAGTGGATTTTCAGCATGCCAAGAAACAGAACACACAGCTTGAAACCAGAGCCAAGCATAACACAACTTCACACATCTATTGGTATAGGCAATGGACAACAAAACTTTTCAAGATGGAGAGCCATTTCAAGACTTCTTACACTACTGTGCCATGATTTTAGCATATGTGTGCTGCCAGAAAGGCTAATAGAGATATCATGTACATAAATCCCTTGATTTTCCTACATGTCAGCCCTGTCCCCATAAGTTATACAGTCAGTTACACTAGTATTAGTGTATTAGTATAATACTAGTAGTATAGTATTATCTCAGCAAACAAGAAATCCTCATATTGACATGATCCACTGAATTCTACCTGTCATGGTTATGACCATCCCTAATTTTTTGGTCATCTGTAACACCATTGGTTTGGGGAAATATTTTGTTATTAAAGTAACCAGTATGGACATAGCACCTTTGTAGGGCCCAGCTGCATTCCCTGGTAACTGGAGATTCCAGTCAGTTTGGTTGTGTCCATGAAACCAGATCATTAAGTCAGTTAAACAAAATCAATAGTGCAATTTATACCTGAAGATCAAACAAGAACAGAGGCCATAGAAGATGCAGATGTCAGAAAGAAGGCTGCATCTACTCAAAAACAAAAGTCAAAATGTCTACTGTTCAGAAGGCAGCCTCTGCTACTCTGCCTTCATCTGTTTGTTCACATCCCTATTAGGACAACTTCAGTTTTATCTTTCTTTTTCCATTGCTCAACTTCCCTTTGCAAGGTCCATGAACTTGATTAAGGCAATTCACGTAATTAGTTTAGTGTATACTTATGCTTAAAACACAGATGCCTGGAAAATGTATGTAATAATATTTGCAAAAATTGATCAGTTTATTCTTATCTAAACTTAATAATTCTAATAACATTTCAAAATTTGGAACACTAGTTCATATTTTGCGAGTTTGGAGTTATATACAACTAACTTCTAAACATGCAATGTATCATGTTGTTGGAGAACACCCTCAGATTCTAAAGAAAAAAATTTGGAGGAGAGGGAAAATAGAGAAAAAGAGGAATAATAAAATAATCAAGTTTAGAAGGCATCCTAAAACACAGTTCTCTGCTTGTTAAACTTAACATCTGAAAGAGGTGAAAGATATTGAACCTATGTGTTCTTTCCAGAGAAGAAATACTGGTGTTATTTAGAGGGTACCCAAAACTTCATTCAAACTGAAATCTTTTTCTCAGCTTTTGTTGTTACTGTAGCTTTCATGCTCTTCTTTCAACTGAAGGTGTTCATGACAATTTTTAGGCTTCCCATGTGGAACACCTGTGGTATGAGCAAATAAAAAGTCTGAAGTCTTCTTGAGAAAGAGCCCCAAACTTAAAAGTCTGAACAGGCCAATACATGATAGATCATAATTGCTTTTAAGCATACAGTGTTATGGCCTCACATCAAGCAACAGCTAATTACTAAGGGCATGAAAAGGGTGCTCTAGCACTAATATATATTAATCACATAAAGAGTAATGTACACATTCTTAGATGAAAATTATATAACAATAAATTAGATTAATTTCCTTTTCACTGGCTGGTCAGGAAGTCTAGTTCTATGAAACTCTAATATGTATTTATCTGCTGGAATATAATGCTATTTTACTATTTTATTAGTTATTGCCCTTACTGCATAAAGTCATCCTCCCTTTTAAACTGCCAGACCATTACAGATAATGTTTGATGTTGATAATAAAACCAATGAATACAAATAGGGGGTTGAAATTAATCTATTCTAGAAGTGTTACATTTTTGCTGCCCATTTTGGTCATTAATGTTAAGGAAGTAAGAAGTATTGAATGAGAATGTCGTAACCTTTACCAGGGTGTAAAAAAACACCACCAAGGCAAAAAACGTTCTTTGATCATCCTGTGGGGGTTGACAGACCCTGGATGATGATAAATAACTAGGAGACATTTAGAGGTAATTTTTCAAATTCTATCCAATTTAGCATAATCTATAATACATAAGATTTAGAGCTAGTTCAGGCTGGTGCTTTCAATCAAAGACAAAACTTTTAAAGAAAATATTTTAGATAACCTAGGATCAATGCCCTTTGGGTAGAAAAAAGACTAACAAGTAGTTAGCAGCTGGGTGACCACCCACCGACCCAGGGACTGCTAATCATAGCAGGGCCAAAAGTGGTGCTGTTAGATATGAGGAGTGAACCATCAGGGTGACCATGAGCCCTGGCCACCAGGAGAACAAACCCCAGCCACTGTGTGTAGATGTTCACTAGAGGAGTGTCCATTTGAGCGCAGAGGTGGCTCAGCAGGTGTTTGTCTTCCTCCAGGATGTGTTCATAGAGCAGGGCAACTGCTCACCCTTCCTAAAAAGGGTGATGTCACGCTGGGAGTCTGGGTGCAGATCAGAGTCCCAGTCATTTCTAACAGTGAAGTTCCCTAGAATGCTTACAGCATTTCACTCTGCCTTTTTCTGATGAGAGTCTAAGGGCTTTGAAAATTCATGGCTTCCACAGACCAAATAGGCAGAGACCAGAAAAGCAGGCCTATTTATGGTCATGGTTATGTATCCCACCCATAATAATTGTAGCATCAGTGATGCTTAAAGGTCACATTAGTAGTGCTCAGGGAATTGAAATATAAGAGACCGATGCTGTAAGGTGCTGCAAACCTTGACAGTGTGGAATATTTTGTATTTCCCTTGCTTAGGACACTGAAGGATCAGCCTTACCTCTTCCACAGACCTCAGGGAGAATCCACATTGCTCAGGTAGAATCCACATTATGCATTGCAGTGAACCTGTGCCTGCTGGCCAGATCTGTTCCAGAAACCAACCCAAAATAACTATGTCAGCAAAGCATTAGTAGAGTAAAGCCAGTTCAAAGCCTTCAGGTGAGCATGCACAGTACTGTTCTGCTTGTGCTGGGTTCTGGGACCAGGTCTAGTTGACAGTGACTTGAGAGTGCTGCAGCATTTCGTTAGAGGTTGTCAGCATGCCTACAGGCCCTGAAACTGTGCAAAATAAAATCCTGTGGAAAGCAAAGAGAAATTACCTCAGTCCAGAAACTTGTGAGAATAGTTACTCCCAATCTGATATTGTTCTGCTATGTGACAGGGCTCCATCTACTCCATCATGAAAGAATTGGAGACCTTTCTAAATCTAGATTTAGAGCAATTTACAGCAGCTGAGTTTTAGTATGTGTACCTCCTCTTCACAACTAAGGGACAGCTTTTACAACTAAGGAATAACTATGGAATAACACCCACTGGGAAGGTAAGCAAGTTAACCTCAGTTTTAAAGATCTGGGGACAGAGTTCTCTGGGAAGGCATAAGCTCTAAAGCAAATGCTGATTTATGTATTTCTCTTTTATCTTTCACTCTTGCCAAGCAATTTCAAATCTTGCTATGTAAAGAATCCAGGGTTAATGACCCATTTTGAACAGGCAAGTTTAACAAATATTTTTTAAATAATGAAAGATGGTGAAAAAACCAGTGAATTAAACTTGGATCTTTCAAAGAAAGCCTTGGTATGTGTATATAAAGAAAAATATTGTAACTGTTCTCTCAATATATAGGAACCTTGTCACTAAGACAGAGATAAAAAAAATTCCCCTGTTTAATAACTGCCATTTATAATGCAGAGAGAATTGATTTACTGGTTTAAATCATTCTGCCAATCTAGAAGTTCCTGTAAATCTAAATCAATGTCTTTCAAGTCTGTGCAAGTAGAACAAAGCCCTATCAGTTGAACAGCAAAACAACTTTTCATATTAATCAGTAGGAACTTGATAAATCCCACTGATGTAGAAAATTAGCACCTTTGCATGTTTCCCAGATTTTGATTTCATTTTGGACACTTGGTCATGCATTATAAGTGCTGCCTGGCTGGCTGCAACTATTTCAGTTGAAATCCATTATTTCTGGGAGAATTATGTGCCTTGTTAGTGAAATGCGAGCTATTTCCACTCCAGCATCTGCACTGCAGTTGATCTATTATTAACATTGAGCTCATTAACAAAATGAAAGAATCTGATTTGTATCTTTAGGGTGGGGGCTACAGAGGCTTCTTCTGAAGCAAATAAGCTGGCTGTGCTGCTTCCAGTTGACACAGCTGTCAGGAAAGCGCTGGCTGTCGCTGCACCGTGCAGGGATGCTCAGTTACGAGGGCCTTGTAGCCATATGTAAACAATACCAGGGCGCTGACAGGTTTATGACACTGGAGACAACATGTGCAGCTGTTAGCCACTGGGTTTTATGGCGCAAAACAAATGTTTTGCAATGCGCGGGCGTTTGGCACAAGTTGCCGTAGCAGCAGTGAGAAGGGGAGGATGGGTGCCTGATGAAAGATTTATCCCTACCCTGCAGCGCTGTCCCATCCCATGCTGTGCTGAGGAAGGGGCTGGTGGGCTCCTTCTCCTCACCTCCTCTAGGGGGGTTCTTCAGAGGAAGCTGGGTTCCTGTCAATTGCATGCTTGGGTTTTGTGGTTTAAAACACTGAAGGGTATCCCATGAGGAGAGAGAGAACCATCACTCCAGGACAGGGATGCTCTGGTAGCAGCTGATTTAGGCCATGTCATATAGTAGGCACACTGAAAGGAGAGAATTTAAAATAGGGAGAGTAAAACAGCTGTATTAGAGTTTAGAAATACTGAGCAAAAAGTCTTGAATGGGAGGGAACACAGAGGCCTGAAAGAGAGAGCTGAGTAGCAATGATGCCTTGGAGTAAATTTCATCCTGTCCCGCTTTTGTGTCATCGATCCTGAGTACTGATTGCTTCCTGATCCAGATTGTATGTTAGAATAGGTAGAGAAAATCAAGTGAAAGAATTTGAAAAAAAAAGTAATTTCCTTTAATAAGTACCAGTGACTCATCAGCTACATCCCCAAACAGCAACTATATTTTACAAGTCATTGTGTTGCCAAACCTTGGTACTTGTTATACTTTAGCCTTGGGCACCTCAGCTAGCCAAGCCATGTCAAGGTACAACTTTGTCAGCGATGCAAGTTTAAAAATATTCTTCAAAACCTGGTGGCTCCCATGCCTTTTTGTGACAGAGGGATCCCAGCACAACCTGGTTAGTGTGTGGTTAGGCACTAAGTCGTGGTAAGTTGGTAGGGAGTGCTGGTAAAGGAAATGGTCTGGGGCCTGTTCCCTAGCCTTGCAGGCAGTGCCACTCAGGAGTTAAATTCTCTTCCAGTACACTGCTTGGATTTCATTGACATCCAAGAGAATGGTCCCTGGCCTGTGCTATTCTCTCACCCAAGACTGGCATTGACTAGGAAAGTGCTAGTTATCATTGGTCAAAAATATGCATGAGGAGTACACAGAGATCAAGGGCATCATGGGCCAGGGCTTGTAGCTACGTCCTTGCTGTATTTAATATACCAGTGTGGATGCAGCTTCAGCACAGATCACAGTGTCAAACCCATTTTCATTAACTCTTAATTATATAGGACAAAGAGCTGCTATGGGATACTGGAGCTCCCCTTTGCAGTGAGGCACATACCGTCCCTTGAATCTCAAGATACTTCATTCAAAAAGACTTTCATGATAAACAGGAATGGTTGCTTGTTCACAAAATAAAAAAACCTGCAGAAAATAAAGTATCCAGGGATATTTTATTGCAGGTTCCCATCTGCAAATATTCTGGAAATGTGAAAATTGATCACAAAAACCTGCAGAACTAACTACTGTGAAAATTTTCCTCCTTCTTCTTAGGGTGTTGTCTTCCTCACTGATAATTTTTTCCTTCAAATTTTTAGAGAGAAGCAATGTTTCTGAATGAAAGGCATAAAAAATTGAAGAAAATTCAGGAAATGGGTTTTCCATACTCAGAGTTTTCAATAGTGTGCTGAATTCAGAATGACATTTCCTCTTTTATTTGAAGTATCATCTTCTCCCAGCTACATTCAACTTTCAGTCCATGTTTTTTGACAAAAAAAAAAAAATATGCTTCAGAAGCAAAGGAAAACAAACAAACTTACAAATTTATTGAAAAGTACTTTTTTTACCTCCTGAATTATTTTAAAGAGAAGATTAAATCTCAGCATTCGACTTTAAATAGTTGCAGTGCCAGAACACAATATTCATCCAGAAATGTTAATATAAGCAAAATAATCACATTGCTTTATAGCTGGGGGAAAATCATAAAGGGAATGATCTTGATTTGAGAGCTAAAGATCAGCAATTGTGCTGTATTTTATACTTAACAGCATGTCCAGATGACTGGGTAACACATTTGAGAGAGTTATTCCATCATACAGCTTTTGGAAGAGCTATTAGTTATTGCCTTCTAAGATCTTCATCATCTAACTTTCATTTTTTAAGTTGTTCACATCCTTGTCAATATTGGTATTTTTTTAGTGAGTGCTGGAAGTAATGACTGTTTATGACACATACTACTTACAAAATGCCCCTTTTTCTAACAAGATCATAGCACAGTCATTTATAAAACTCTTTCCACAAAAAGCAGAGGCAGCTGGAAAGAGAATTTGAATTTTGAGCAACTATACGTATGTGTGGTGCACAGTTCCATGAACGGCTTCCAGCCTTCCATAAGTGCTCTGCCTTTTAGCTCTGGGTAAAGTTTTATAGCCACCATTATCTTCATCCTCTAATAGAAAAAACCCAGCAAACACAGATGGATGATGAGATTGACGATGGTGCTCTCCCATATCCTCCCTCTCTTTCTTCCCCCACGAATACTGGGACAAGACACACCATGCCCACACAAGGCATGTGAGAGGTTTCCTCCTGTTTTAACTCCATCTTCTACACAGATGGACTGAGTATCCATGGGCAGTCCTGGTGCTGGATGACACAGATAATATGAGGTCAGAGTGATGGGACCTAAATGATAATTCTTGTAGTATTAGTAACTGATTATCAACAGAAACAACAACAAAAAAAAAGGCAGAGCAAAAGCATGAGTCAGGAACTATCAACATTCACATCCATCTGAAATCATAAATGGAAAGTCTGTGCCTAAATACATAGAAAATATTATATAAGTCCCTTTTACTTTTCCTCTGCCTATATGTTGGTATTGTGCATGATCTTAAGTCTTTTTCTCATATGTCTTATGCTTGTGGATTTGTTCACAGCAGCACTGTTTCTGTCATATCACTTCTGAGAGTCACATCTTCCTATACCCTAAGGCAAAACTTCTAATCATGTCTTTATCACTTCTGGACTATTATTTGTGTCTTTGCAACCTTCTTAAACCTGCTTCACCAAGGAAAACCATAGCTCTTTCCAATGGAGAGGGGGGTGACCAATGCCTCTCTTCACTGGAACATAAAAACTCAGCTATGCCAGCAAAACTTGCCAAATGTTTTGGAAAGAAAAAATGGAGCAGTGAAATTAGTTAGGCAGGATATACAAATTTTTGGTGGTTCACCTGTAAGGTTACAATAGCAGAAGCCATCCAACAGTTGCAGGAAAACTCAGCACATTTCCTGCCAGCCTGGAGCAGGCACTGCTGTAGCTGTCAGTGTTCCTGTCTTCCTCCTGGTTGTGGTTCAGAGCCCATTCCAAATGTTAGGTTGTGAAATTTAGTATGTGCCCAGCAGAATCCCAAAAGAAATTTCTGGCACAGAAAGAGTACTCTGGGACAAAAAAATTTTGTGTTATATTTCAGCAAAATGGAAGACAATACAGATGAGATATGTGTGGGCATGAAAGGACTAGAAGATACATGGCTCCAGACAAGCCCAAGACAAGCTAAGTTTCCTAATCAAAAGAGGACTGCTTGTGCTGTCTGTCTGCAGCATGGAAAGTCTGGCTCAGGAAAAATGAGTACTGCAAGCTTAAGAATTCTAGGAAGCCAGTGGTCGGAAATCCCCCTTTCTAATCCTCTCACAACATGTGAGGAATATAAGAAAGCATTTGCACCTCTTTTGAAAGAGGAAAAGAAACTCTTGAACTTCCAGAAATGAAAGTTACTGTGTTTTCTGTCTTTTGTATAATATGAAGATGATTTTAATGACAGGGCCAACAAACAACTAAACAACCTTCTCCACAGTATGATGAAAATCTATACAGTTTGCTGAAGACAGTCAAGAGTTTAGTAAAACCAGTCCCAACTCATCAATATTCAGTGAATGCTTAATGTTATTTTTCTAGCAATTTCCCTCACTTGACACTGGCTTGATACTAGGGAGTAGAAATATTTCTGCAATTGCAGATTAGCGTTCTACCTCACCAGTAACTGGCTGTTTCTTCCACCAAACTGACAGAGAGACTTCCACTTCCCTCAGGATGAAAGCCTATTTTTGTGTGCCTTAGGAAATGTGGGGATATAAACCCATGATTCTCAAGACTGCCTGTCTAACTTATAGTCTTGTCTAATTTACAGATATGGCCTCCTTTTATGCAATCATAGTGACAAACTATATGCACTTCATATTGTATTTTTGTTCTTATATATCTGTGTCTGATTTTTAAAAATTTCTTCCCCAGAAAGAAATGTTTTGCAAATTTTTTTGTTAGCCTTATATAGAAAGCTAATATCTTTTCCCATGGAAACCTTGTATGTCTTTCAAATAAGATGTGCTGTCAATACTGTCATATTATTGCTAGGTTCTTGAAATATAGAAAACTTTTTTAATAGGGAGAAGAGACATCTTGAAATGAATTAAAGCTAAGAAGTCCAAAGTATTTGTAGAGCTCTAGTAATCTGCCAATTTTCCTCTAAGAGGTTTGATAGCTGAAGGTTATGAAATCAACAGTGGAAGGAGATTTTCACCATGGCCTGGCTTGCAATTTGCACTTCTGAAAAAGCAATATTCTTTTTTCCTTTTCTTGATTCCTTTTAATCAACATGTCTCATTTCCTTTCATGGCTGGCACTTCAGCAACAACTTTAATTCAAATGTGCTGAAAGGAACATGACCTCCTAACGAACCTCTTCACACACACACACACATGCACTCAATTCTCTGAAAGAAATCAACAATTCCAAATTAATTTGTTCTCTGCTTGGGAATGTACTGGTTTGCTGACCTAAACATGAAAGTACAGGTAATTTCTGACTACTTACATAGTTACTTGCTAGTGCATTAGTTAAAGCAGAAAGATATAAATATCATTATTTTAAATCAGCGAACTGAAACCCATGGTTTAAATAGCTGATTTTTATCTTATTTTGCATAAACCTTTTCTGCAAAAGAAATATTGATTCCTTTTGCTACTGTACATTGTAACCTACTCATTTTTTTAAGCAAGTGATATAGAGCAGGCCTCAGACCTTCTTCTAGTGTCAGAGGAAGGCTGGACAATTAAAATGTGACCACATGTGTGAAGCATGGGCAGTAGAGGATCTCTGTGAGTTCCTTCAGTCCCTATTCTCTGCACCCACCTGGTCACAGAATCCCTAGGAAAGCAAGGTGCTTGGACAAGGTTACTGCTGGCAGAGTGTTTCCTTTCCTTCCAGGTTGCTCCTGAGAAATCAGTAGGAAACAGGGCAAAGAGGAATGGGCTGTGAGCCAGTGGAGCTGTCCTGGCAGGCTGCACAAAACCAGCAGATCATGAGTTGAACCCTCCTGACTTAAACATTGAAATAATAAATAGTGTTTATTCTTATTTTCTGTCTCCATTATTTCTATTGTATATGCCCACACCTCACTGCTTAGTTACCAGGTGCTAGATCCTTTCTTACTTATGATTTGGACCAAGACGCATATGGATAGCATATGGACACTTAACATTCATATAAAGAAAGAAAAAACTACCTAAAATGTGCTGAGAACATTTTTTAAATGGGGGAAAAGAGCCTTATGTTAAAGCCAGCTGACTTTTTAAAAGAAGGGGAACAATATCTACCAGTGAATTGAACAGCAGTGGTGCTTTCTGGTCACACTCTCACTAAGCTTTCAGAAGTGGTGGTAGATCTCCTCCTCCTCCCCTCCCATATTTTTTGAAAGGTCTGAGAGGAATATCAGCCTCTCTGCTTTTTCAACTCCCAGCTGGTTTCTCAGGTTTGAATTAAATAGTCACCGAATGGAACTAAGAGTGTGCAGTGAAATGAAAAAAATCATCCTCTGTCCTGCAAGATGCTAGTGCTGTCAAAAGCCAGTTTAGCACTTCAGCACACTCTGGTTCCAGGTTCTTAGCTGTACAAGCCATGTGTATAATGTTTGGACTGTTTTTGACAGCAAGTTGAGATTTCTGCAGGGTTTTATTTCCTGTAGATATTATCGGCTGAGACATTGTCATTTCTTGCCATGTTTTCACAGTTCATTGTACATAGCCTTGCTTTTAACCCAGGCAAAGCTAAACTTTCAAAAATAGGAATTTTATTTTACATTGCTTCTCTTCTTTTCCAAAGCTGCCCTTCAAACTGTTGGCATTTGCTAAACAAAAAGACCAGCATCCAAGTTGGAACTGCAGGGGACCGTAAAGCTGAGACACACAAAAAATCAGGGAACTGCAGGCACAGGGTTTGCATCTGAATGCAAGACTGGTTGCATCTGTAGGCTGTTTTTCCTCACTTAATTAATGCCTTCACAGGCAGGACTAAGTAACTTGTGCACAGCTCCATGATAAAGTATCTATGTAATGCTGGATGGCTGTTAGAAAATCAGTATGATCTCTTACCACATTTTGCAGATTTAGTGACTTTCCTCCCTGCTCACTGCAGATAGGCAGTAAATATGCCCTCAGTCTGCTGCTAAGCATCTGTATAGACTTAAACATCTGTAGAGCAGAAGATTAAATGGATTGTCTAATATAGTGAACAGCAGGCTACATAATTACCCTTTATTTACTTGTAACAAATCAGTTACTACAAAGAACTGTATTTTCTCCACTGAAAAAATGCTGCATCAATTAAATTGGAAACTGCACTTGTATTAATTCTGTCAATGAGCAGCATAATTTCAAAGTGGACAGGGTGAGTATAAGGGCACAGAAAATAGATTTCTTTCTTTTGAAGGGTTGGCAGTAGTACACCAAGTCTTTGCAGTAATTCCGAAGAGTTATTGATTTTGGAGCCAAAAAGAACCTTTGCATTCATTTCACTTGACCTCTCATACAACAGAGGGTTTTGCACAGCAAATTCTCCAATAAACCTCCTAGCTTTTTTACTCTGTTTTTAAAAGACCTTAAAAAAAAAAGTCCCAAAGTAACGAGGGAACTACAATCTGCAAGTTCAACTCATGCTGTAAAATAGATGTGAACAGAGTGAATTTAGTACTTCTGGCACAGATTTATCTGAGTCCCACATTTAGGGTCTGCCATATTTTCACACAGCTTCTGACCTTTATTCTGTCAGTCAGAAAAGTACTTTCCCTTTCCATTAGCACTGGAGTAGAGAAACAGTGCCACATTTAAGACTAATTTATTCTTGGGCAGTGTGTCTGAGAAGTGCCAGATGAAGTATGCAGAATGTAACATCCACACTAAGGCTCTGGAGTGATCTGGATTGATCCAACAATCCACGTTTGTGTTTGAGAAGAGAACAAATGAGAAATAGAAAATGTGACTAATGCACTGTAACACTGCCACTCACCTGAATGCGCAGAGAACATGAGGCTATAGCTCTAAGGAATAAAATGTCTTGCATACCATTCAGTTAAAATAAGTGACTTTTCACTCCTTTGTTTAGACTGGGCCTTCCAGTTCAGTCCATACCCTTGCCACTCAAGGTAGGAAGAGGACCCGGAGATATTTTGTGTCAAGGTGTGTCTGCCTTGCTTTCATTCATATCTGGATTTTTTTAAACTGAGGAAATTTGAAGCTTTATGAAGCAAAATTAACCTACGAAACATCATTCATAGGCTCTTTCACCCATCTGCTCAGCTCAGAAGTGATCTTATTTCTCCATGACATATTAAAGTTTGGAGTGATTGAACTTGGCAGGAGGGAACTAATGGGGTGGGATCCTGCTGCTACCTGTCCTACCCTAAGGGACTTCAAGGTGGTGCTGAGGGTACTGCACCATCTGGGGTTTGCCTGAGCTTTCCTACTGCTGAAAAAAACTGAAAAGACCACCTGTAGTCATAAGTGTTTTTCCTTTATCCCTTTGGCCTATATCCCCAATGGTGTTCTAACGAACAGCTAGAAACTCTAACAATAGAATGAAAAATCCTACATTGAAACTCTGAAGGTGCTTTTAGGTCTAATGCTGAAAAATGTATTTTTTTTCTCATAATACAAGATTATATTATGTATACTATAACAATACTGCTCTGTAAAATACCCAACTCTCCAAGGACTTTTAAAAATCATTAAAAGAATTATCAGGTGAAATAGCTTTATATTTAAGTCTTACCTTTCAAGTAAAGTGGCTATGTCAACTGAACTCATGTTGAGGCAAGCAACTTCTTTTACAAGATATACATGGACCTCAAGAGAGTATTAACAGCACTGGAAACTACATGATGGTATTTCAGTGCCCTGCAACATTTGATATCTTTGATCCTTTGATCTGTTTTGTATCTACTGCAGAAGAGATGCCAAATTATTGAAAGCATGAGATCTTAGGCGCATCTGTAAAATCTGTGTGCACCTGTCATACATAAAATGCATCTTTTTGGGTTCCACTTGGCATTTGAACATGAAAAATGGGCATCTTTGCATTCTGAGCAGCTTGTGAACCCAGTTGTAGTTATCAATTTTGCATGCACGTAGGCTCTTTAAGTACTAAATGAAACATGCTATTCAATAGGGATGAGCAGTTAAATGCCTATACTTCTGAGAAAACCTAATAAATAATGTGTCTTGTGTTCAGAAGAAGTCAGGAAAATGTTTAATTCCAGAAATATAATCTGGTATTCAGCTACAATATTTTTATACTAAATTGCGTCTGTATCAAAAATAGTGTTACTAAATCATAATTTAATTCCTATGTTCTAACTGTAACTACTAAAGTGTCCATATGTCACCTGTCATACTGGATTTTTAATTCCTGTTCTTTTCTTGATCCTTAAATTGTATGGCTTTTACATTTACCAGCTCCCAAATGCAGTCCTTCTGTTCAAGCTACAGAGAATCATATTTTTAGGGCTGGAAATGGCTGGTTCACTTCTTCCCAGCAGTTGAGATGGCAGTTCCTGTACATGCATATGTCTTAAACCAGTAAGTGCATGGTCATGTCACTGCAACACTTACACCTCCTCAGCCACTGGTCCCAGCTGTCAAAAATACATGTCATATTTTAAAATGTAAAATGAGCAAGGATGGCTATTAATGCTGCTGGAAAGCTGCTGCATCATGCTTCTCTACTGATGGGGGAAACTTTCTGTCACCAGCAATTAGATTAGGAAAATGCAGCTCAGTTTTTAAATTCCAACTTTCTTCCTTCTTCTGGCCTGTCAGAAGGCAGGTATGGAGTAAGAAGGACCTACTGCAGTTGTTGTGATACAATGATTTTGAAAATCTTAGCAATTGCAAACAGGCAAGCAAATAGAGGAAGACCTCTTTACATTATTTTTTAGGTGCCATTTTGAACAGAATATCAGCAATTTTGGTGACAATGATTCTGTGACATCTGATACCAATCTCATGAGACATATTCTGCTGCTTTATGTGCCCCAAGTACAGGTTCATTCCCTGACAATATTTCTGTTCAAAACCAGTGGCAGCAGAATGTGACAAAAATCTAATGCTTTCATTATGAAAAACCTTCTTTTAAAAAACAAAAATGTTTTATTGTGATAGGTGAATCTTTCTGGTATGGTGAAATAAGAGGAGAGATGAATGGACATGATACAAATAATATTTTCCAACGTACATAATTTTTGGTAAGTAAGACATTCTGCCACCTAAGGGGAGGATAATTTATAGTAATCATCTCTGCAAACCTTGCTCACGTCATTGCTGTTGCTCTGTGTCAGCAGATGAAGAAGCAGTAAAGAAACAGTACTTTCAGTTTAGCAGATGTGTACTTGTCTTGCAGGATGGGAGCATATTGTGCATTAGAAAACAAGCAGCACACGTAGGCATGCATACCTGGATGTGCACACACACACACACATGCACACGCAAATAATCCTTATTCACTGTATGAAGAAACAGCTGTATGAAATGTAGCATTCCCAAGCATGCTGTGCATCCACCTCCTTAGCCAGAGGAATGGGTTACACCAGCTCCATGCACGCACTGGGCCAAGTTGAGCAGAGGCTGCCAGCAGCAGAGACTCTGCACAAGTACAGAAGAAATATGGGCCAGGTAGATTCCTTACTAGTGTACTGGGAGACCTTCTGTTTAAATATAGAGCTGTATTATCTGTTTTATTGAAATGTTCCCTGTTTTTAACAGTTGCTGTTTTATCAAACCCTGCTGTCCCAAGGGCTCCTGATGAGGTCAATGAGAGTTTTGTGTAGACAGGGATTTTGGGACATGGATCATAATAGAAAAGATGATTGATGTAAGTAAGAATACAGAAGCATTGATTGGGTGATCTGTCCAAAAACAGTCTGACACAGGTCCAGTTGGCAGAGATGAACATGAGGAAAAAAAAAATATGGGCATTTATCTCCTGGGACTTACAAGCTTGCCACTTGAACCAACAGACTGCATAACATCCTAATGCACTTGGCCAGCACAGCAGCCAGAAAGATTACCATTCATAGACTTTGAAATGAAACACCCTTCACCCTGTTTATGCTTCATGCATGATTAAGTGCAAAGAAAGCAAGCCATATCGGTAAGACAATCTGTCAAGGAGAGGAATCTCTTACACAATGATAAAGCAAACATCCAAACACATTTTCAGTGTAAAACCGCTTGTGTTGTTTATAGAGTATTACATGAAAACTGTGTTAAAAGGACATTAAGGCTGAAAAGTCAGGCTTCTCAAAGTCAGGAAATAATGGAATTCAGGCTGCTTGTGAAACAAACATTTTGTTCTTTTGGTAATCATTATTACCCAGTAATTAGATATCTGCATGCAGTATCTTTGCATTGGACCCAGGTCTTCCTCAGCGCAGAGTAGCCATCGATAGTGCTCAGTGAGTTAGAGGCTGTTCAGTATTTGGATTTAGCCTCATTATTCAACGAATTTTTATTTATTTTTTTACATACCTGTGTACATGCTATTCAATGCCACTTCAAACTCCAGGATTCCTTATGACAAAAGTTGATGGAAAAAGCCTGATTGGAAGGGACCTCAGAAAGTCTCCCATCCAACTGAAAGAGCAGTCATCTGTAAGACAAGATGTGGTTGCTCACAACCTCTCTGGGCAACCTGGTTACTGCCTCTTTTAAAAAAAGGGTTTCCCTAAATCTAGTCTCAAGCTTTCCTATTTCCATTATCCCCATTGCCTTTTGCAACTTCCCCATAGGTGCCTGGGAGGTGGGGGATTCTGTTAGGTGCTCTCAAAGCTGCCTCTTCTGCAGTCTGAGCC
>NW_008238834.1:382909-407954 GCF_000691975.1 Corvus brachyrhynchos | reverse complement strand
CCTGCTCCCTCAGCTCCTCCTCACAGGGTCACTGCTCAAGTCCCACTTGGTGACCCTCTGCTGAACTCTCTCCACTTTATCTTTTCTTCATTGGGCAGGGCAGGGCAGAGAAGGTCACTGTACTCTAAATGTAGTGCAAGAAGTGTTCAGTAGAAATGCATAATCACTTTCCTGAATCTACTGCCTGTGCTCTTGTTAATACAACCCAAGACATTTTGGCACTTCTTTGCAGCCACTGCTGGCTCATCCTCAGCTTGCTGTTCCCCAAGATCCTCAGGTCCTTTCCTGCAGAGATGCTCCCCAGGCAGTCAGTCCCCAGACTACATTTTTTCACGTTTTTTTCTTCACAGGTGCAGAGCTGTGCATTTGTCCTTGCTGGATTTCGTAAGATTCCTGTCAGCTTATTTAGCTCCCTGTGGATGGCAACTCTGCCCTCAAGTGTATCAAGCAGTCCTTTCCAATCTTCTGTGACTGCAACCATGATAAGAGTACTCACCATCATCTAATCTAAAACATCAATAAAGATAACATGATGGTCCCCACAATAGATCCCTACTCTAGTAGGTAGTTACAGGTACACCAGTAGAGTGAATCTGTTAGAGCCTGCCTCGTGTGATCCATCATCTAATCTTTTTTTAGTCCATTTCCTTATGAACCCAGCCAGACCATAATGTCCTGTGAATGCTGCCACCCCCACCTTCAAAGCAAATATATTCTGGGTGAAGGCATTTGCCACTGCTGGAAGAGTCTCCCTCTGTTCTGCATCCCTTCTTACAGGACTACATGCCCACCAGAATGCCTCCTGCCTGTGGCTCACTTGTCTCATGCACACTGGTGCTGCTGCACACTCCTGCCCCAGGGCCTCTCTCATAGCAAATAAACAATAATCCTTTTTTTTTATTGTACAGTATGTGGTCCTGTGACTCATGTACTTCATGCTCTTCAGTTCTTCTGATTGGAGATGTGGGTATTTCAGCACAGACTTTTTTGTGGAGCTCACTTCTGTAACATGCAAGTAGCAATGTTTTAATCTCTGTACCCCCTGGGAGAGGTAAGGTGCTTAATGTGGAATTGTTCTGATGTGGAATTGTCTCTGCTGATTTCAAGTTACATTTAAAATGTGTAAGTCTGGTTATTCACAGGATTCAGCTTTCCGTAGCACATTATGCATTCAGACAACAACTCTCAGAAGTTTTTAGCTGTGCCCAGGAATAGCCTTAGAGGCTAAATTTGTGCACCCAGGAAGTGAGAAACACATACCGAGAATTATTCAAATATGCAGACATCTGTCTTTGGAGCTGTCTGTCAACCACCACCTCTCTCTACTGAATGCACAGAGAATTTGGGCTCTGAATTTTGGGCAGTTTTTTGGAAGTTTGACTTCAGAGCCCCTGGTAGACCGTAGCTCTTCAAGGAAGCACTGAAAGCTACACCACTGTGTTGCTGCAGTCCCATCCTCCCTTAAGGGAGGCCACCTTCTTTCTGCCATACACCAGCAGGCATCTTACAGGTAAGAGCTGTTTTCAGGAGGTGTTCCTGCCTCATTCATTGACCAGAGCAGAGACCTTGGATTATGAAGTTTATCTATTACACACATCATCAGGTGGTTGAAGACACACATGAATACACTCTCTGACATTTCATCAAATCTGTTGTGTCCCAAAAGTATTTGAATTTGGAAACCTCAGTATAAATCCTTTCAATAGACTCAAACGTTTGTTTTCTTAGGTAACTATGTATGAAACACTGAGAGTTCATGTGCTCTACACCACTTTTTCTCTTACTCTGGAGACAGGCTGTGTGTGCATGTGTGTGGGGGGTGTGTGTGTGCAGATGTAACACAGTTTTGGCTCCTCTACGTGCTGAACTTAAAGTCAAACAACACTATTTCAAGATGGTTTTCAGCATAATAGTTCATCTGATGTGAGGCAACTAGATGACAGAAGACTCAGATCTTTCTTGAGGCCTAAATTATACAACATAAAGAGGCACATGTCTGAGGTCAACAGAAAGGCTATCAATTATACAGAAAGCTAAAGGAGGGAGTTATGAGCAGGATAGAGAGAAATAAGGAAATATAAATTGATTCAGAGCTTTCAGATAAAGGGGAAATGAAAAGCAGCATAACTGAATTTAATTATATGCTTCAAAATGAATAGGAAACATGGGACTCAAATGAACCAGATTGCAGGAGGACCTTCTATGTGCCTGAAGGTAGTAGGTTCAGAATTAAGTACTTGCAATGAAAAAATCTGAGTGAAAATTTGGACGGAATTCCTGAATTTCACCAATAATAAATATCCATCTCAATAACAGTGCTGTTCTCTACTCTTTTTAGAAATATTTTCATTGGCCTGGTTAACCTGTGTCCATCACTGAAGAAAAATTTACATACTTAAAGCAGCTAGGAATTTATTATGAAGGCCAGACAAGGATAAGCATGTTAGAGCAAAATTAAATTAGGACTGTGAAAGTGTAAGCTTCTTCTGACTACAGGCTAAAGAGTGCTGCAGAAAATTTTCATGCTTATAGATTTCTTTTAAGAGTGGCTCATGATGGATCTTGTATTGAAAAAAAAATAAAGTTGAGCCAATCTACAGCTCTCTAAATGCTGGCACCATGGTTAGCTTAACATATCCCCACTCCCTTCTAAAATGAGCAGCTGTTAAGTTAGAGAACAGAGTTGAAAGCAATCTATCTGTACTAGGCACTCCAGCTACCAGTGAAACAGGAGGAAAAACAAATCACATATTACTAACAGCAGACTAAATTAATTTAACTCTAGTGACAAGTGGCGTATAACAAAAGGTTTATGAACTGAAGAGAGGCCAAGAATTCTCTGTTGTTACAGATTGTTGCAGACTGGCCATGTCAGCAATGCTAACAGACAGAAACGTCAGCAGCATCAACCCATTAACAATACTGTATTTAGAAATGGTGGAGTGTACACTCATAATTTAGTTCTGTGCTCTGACTGCAGTACTACAAAGGCTGGAGTGGTTTGGGTTTTCAGGCTTGCAGTGTCCTCAGATCACCTCTTCCACAAAAATTGCCATACTTATCAATGGTTCCATCCTGAGCAATAGCTTCCAGGACTCCTGTCACATTGCCTTTGAAAGAGCAGAAACACACCTCTGGGAATAGGACTGGCTGTGAAAACTCTGATGGCACATTTCTATCTCTGGGATTCTGGCAAGATAAAAGTGCTTGGTGGAAATGGTACAATTTTGACTATGATTGTGTGGCTAAGTAAATGTGAAAGTTTGAATTACACTGGGAGCGTTGAAATAAAGAGGTTTCATAAAATCTTGATTGTTACATGAAATTCCAAATATGAAAGAGCACTTTGTGACTGGTGACAGGCTCTGAAGAGGAAGAGTACTTCCTCACCCCTTCACCCTGTGCAGGAGGTGTCAGATAAACAGAGTCACTACCACATTTGGTAGGTGTCACCAGAAGGTTAGTTTACCATGTCTACATTTAATCTCTCTTTTTGGCCTGAATCATTCACAAGATATATGTGAGAGCTCCCTGGAGTCCTGTGAATATGAAGAGAGAGAAAATCCTCCTGAAGAAGCTGAAAAACAAGAAATATTAAATTATGGTTGTTGCAGAAAAGCAGCAAACTTCCCTGTACTTCTTTCTCTCTTACTCTGGAGATGGGGGGTGGCTGTATGTGTGTGCTTGTGTATTTTTTGTAGCTTTTTAGGCTCCTTTGCTTGCTGAAGGTAAGGAAAAGTTGGCTTTCTACTCTGGCAAACATACCAAAAGGCTGACAGCACCGTGTATTATTCATTTGCACTCTGTGAGTCATCGTCTGCTCTGTTAGTCAAAGAAAATTATTGTGAGTAAGGGCAAAGGTGAAAAATAGTCCAAAACAGAATTATAGGTGTGTCTCTACCATATTTTGTTAACAAATTTACAAGAAGCCTTGTGCCAGGACAAACATGGAGCTAACCCCTAGGACAGCATAAAGCTAGAGATGGTGGTTTTGGCCGTCAGTTGCCTACATACTTGAGGTCTTAATTTCTTCTCTCCAGAGCCCTAAGCCTCATACATCAAAAGTTTCTAAGTCCAATGTAAAAACTTGCCTTCCTAAATATGTTCTACTACTAAAACCATTAAAAACTAGGACTAGTTTTGAACAAATTCACCATTCCTTTAGAACATTTCATCAACAGGCCTCAGAGCACTATTAGCCAGAAAAATGCCATGGAAATCCCAATTTTCCCCTGGTCCTCTTCAAAGCCAGTACATGGCTAATCAGGGAGCAGAGCCCTGATGTCCAAATGACCAGAAATCCTCCCAAAACTTACCCCATCTCCATTTTATACTTGTTACTTTGGATCTTACTGCATCAAAATGTGGATTGTTAAAATGTAGCCAGATACAACTCCTAAAAGAAATAAAATGCTCTGTGCTAGGGCAGTTGTGTTGAAATCCTGAAATTTGGATTTCTCCCCTGAATAATCTGTGTGATGCTTAAAGAAACCTCTGGGTTTTTTTAGTTTACATATAATGGGGCTATAAATATTTTTTAACTCTCAGACCTTCACAGCCTGTGAAGTACTGAAAGGATTTGTTAACAAAAGCGTTGCTTAGAAACAAAAATAAAAAAAATAGGAGTCTCTAATTTTGCCTCTCAAGGGGACTTAGAAACCAAAATAGGTCTTTGAGACCACTTTTCTCCTGAAGTGTATAAGGGAAAATCAGCTCAGAGGCAGAAAATGATGCTGTGCTTAAGAAGCCAGGTGACCCAGCAGCGAGCACTGTGTCCTGAGATGCTGGCTGCCATCAGCTCTGCCAACTCCACACATCCCACTGCTCCTGGCCTTCAAGGTGCTCAGAGCTCCAGAGGTGCCTCTGAACCCCCCAGTCCTCCCACATCTTTGGCAAGCTGAATATGAAATAGTTGTTACCCGGAGCTGCTGCACTGAGTGGATCGCTGGTTTAAGGAATTAATTTTGATAAGAATGGGGAGGTTAATAGATCAGTCAGTAATTTTCTTGCTTTGCAGTTTTCCCTAATTCTCTCCATTACACAGAAGGTCCACAAGGCATGTTCCTTGCAGAGCATGCCTACTTTTTATTGCTTTTTGTAAAAGTACAACATATGTGTAATTATTCAATGCCATTCCATCTCTCAGCACCCCCCTTGGCACAGCATATTCCATTGCTGAACTCCTCTAGACAATAGTTTACTTCTTGTCCCATGGAAAATGCTGGTTGTATATGCTGCAGTTGGAATTCAAGTGTTGGCAGAAAATTCAAGAAACAAATACCTTTTTCCAGACTTGACCGCTTTTCCTGTGAAAATTCAGTTATGGATTTCGGACACAATCAGGAGCAACCCAAATGCTCCTGTTCCTTTTCTAAGTCTGAAGAAAAGGCTAGTGGAGACAATATTTTTCACTCACGAAAATTTATTACAAAATCATGCAATGGCAGCAGGGCTCAGGTGGCCCATCCAGGTATCATTCTGCTCTGATACTTTGCAAGTGGGCAAGTCTTCTTATGCCACTGCATATTTCTGCCATATATGCTGTGTGTTATCTCATTCTGGAGGCTGTCAGATGCAGGAGATTGTCCAAGTCTCTAGTCAAGTTGAGGCTGAAGTGTAAGGAGAAGGAGGAGCTGTGTGCCTGACTGAGCAGGCTTCCAGGCGTGTGTATGCACACCTCTGTGCAGGCACAGGACAATGAGCACATATCACAAGAGGAGATTTCTGACTTAACTGTTGGAACAGCTGCTTCAGCTGAACAAAATCAAGTTCCTGCAACACGAGTCTGACAGGGAATTGAGATGGAAGGAAGGCAAGGCAGGCAGACACTAGGAGCATATTCATCTTTAGATAGCAAAGCTGCATCAGCAGAAGTCTGAAATCTTACAAAGTCAAAGGGGCACAACTACAGTGCAGGGTTCATTCACTCCCTGTTATGTCTGTCCCATGAGATGTGTGATATCTGCTGGCCACATGCTGTCCCCCTTCCAGAAAGAATCTCAGGTGTGCATTGTTTTCCTTGTCCTGATTTCCCTGGGGAAGAACATAGCAGCTGGGAGGGACCTGTGTTGCACTCCCCTCTCATGCACTGCTGGGAGGCTGGGGCTTATGGGAAGAGCTGAATAAAACACCTGCTCTGCAATCCAGATGTAGGGGGAAGGTTTTAATTTTTAACAGCAGAAAATCTGTGCACATCAAGTTTCTTCTTAGAACCTGGAAAATATGACCCCACTGACCCCATTGAGCTGTGCAAGATTGCTTAGCAGAGAGGAAATGTAAGTAGTTCATGACTATTTTTAAATTTCATTGTAAGAAAGGCAGCTTCACCTTGAAAAAGAAATTCATAAGACCCTAGGCACAATAGTCTATGATAGAAGGATTAAGACATACATGGGTTGTAAGGAGATAAATATCTCTGTACTCCTCTTGTACCCTCCAATAAGTCATTCAATGAGAAACAGTGAGAGGCAAAGAGCAACACCTCTCTGACCTTTTGTGCCATTTTTTAATTAAAAGGCAGCACATTTTTTTTTGAGTATTAGATGTGGATGCTCACCATAGTATAAACCCAGGTGCATATAACAAAAGATTGTGTTTTCCTTTATGTCTCTCTAATTTCTCCACCAAATTCTCATGCCTCACCCATCATGCTTCCATTCTGATAACAACTGCAGCCTCTCTCGACTCTCCACTTCCCACATAGCACTTTGTTTCTTTGCAGCACTCACACCAACCTGTTCTTCAAACCCACGCCCAAAAATTCTCATGAAACTACTGTGGTAGTGATACTCTCCCGCACCTAACAGCTGGAGAACTCACTAAAAGAATTGGTGGGATCTGTGTGCCCAGACCCATTGCAAAGGCCCTCCACTGACTCCCCCGCCTGCAAAGGGAGGACCCAGGTAGTTCTCCAAAATGGGAAGATCATGAAAGTTAATTGTGTTTAGTTCTCTGAATTGCAAGGATGGAGGACTGATTTTCTTCCCCCAACAGATATTGTTATTTTTCTGCAATGCAAATACAAGAGCAATATAGAGCTTTAAATGATCTTATATTTGGAGACAGGAGCACAGACAAGCAATTACACTGCAACAGCACCCCAATATCAATGGCATCTCTCGCTGTTGTTTTAGAGTTTGTTATCATCATCATTACCCTATTTTTCTGTCCTTCACCCTTAATTACTTATGGTTCATCTGAAGAAGATGATAGCAGCTATGGAAGTGCCATAATGCACTTAGAGACACTAAAAATGCTTATTCTGAAAGATTCACACAGTGTGCTCCGTCTTACAGGTGAAGCATCTGAGATATTTCAGCTGTGATCTGCTCAGAAAATCCTGTTGCTCAGAATCCAGATGATGGCCCTGCTCCTGCTTTCCCCATCCTCCTCATCCTGCTCTTAAATGATCTGCACCTTCTGTGCATCCCCCCAGCCCAGTTATATTAATTCTTATGGGAAATATTTCTCCACTAGCCATTTCCTTTTTCAGGAACAAATTCAGGAAGCAAATAGTATCTGTGACAGTTAGATGGGCCAGACCTGAAGAAAAGATGCTGAACATCCATGCCTGTGGAGGAGCTCTAGGAATGAGTTTAGCTTGAGCTGACTGCTTAAATCTTTCTATTGGAACTACCTGAAACACACCATAGCTTTAGGAACACATAGATAATTTTTGTGCCTCTCTTCCAGTAAAATGGTGTTTGAATCTTAAGGGGAAACCAAACAATGTTTCAAACTTAGTTTGCAGGGATTGCTAAGAAAGGAAAATACTGGAATCTCACACATATGCATATTCAACCACCATTGTTATGTAACTGTGTTTGTAATACCATACTTCTATTTGATACTTTGAGTTTCTAATACTTCTTTGTTTGCACTGTCTTTAGCAAATCTTTTCAAGCACTATGTAAACTTCTGTCTCTATGGTTTTGAGGTATTTCAGGGTACCAGGCTGAACTAGTTTTATCATAAAACATGATCTTATTCTTGCAGACAGCCTAGTTAAGAGGAGACTTGCCATCTACTCTATGGCAATATGGAAATTCAGCTCTACAGCAACTGAACATTCTTCTGCCAGTAGTAGTTACAACCCATTTAGTCACTTTTTTTCAAATTTATTTTACATTTCCTAGAAGTGTAGAATACTTTGGTTTCTGAACTAACTTCTACTTGCTAATTAAAACTGGCACGTGCTCTGACACAAGTCAAAATTATAGGTCATGCTTCCCCTTCAGAAAAAAGACTTTACCATATGGCTTCTAAAATTAGCAAAGGTAACTGGATATTAAATCAATGGCCCAGCAGATGGATAGATAAAATTTAAACAAGTTATATTCTATTAAATAAGGAAATATGAATGCTGGGACTGTAAACATGGTTAGATTCAAAGTAGTCCTTCAATGCCACAGGCAAGTGAATGAGTCAAGGGCAGTGGTCTCTTGCAGACTTTTCCGTAAGTTTTGTTCCTCCACTTCAGCTATCCTTTATGGGTTTGCCTGTAGTTTGTTCCTGCCTTTTCTGTTTGATTTGAAAAACCTTTTCTAGCTTTTACCGTAGCTCTCCCATGCACTGATGACCTTTTAAATAATTAAAATGCTAACAGTTCGTTCAAGCCATTATGCAACTCACTCTTCAAAGTAGCAGGCAAAGGATGGGAGAAATAAGACCTTTCTTTGCTGCTTGGTTTTGACTCGCTTTGTTTTCCTGACAAGGTCTGTTTGAGGAGAACTGAGAAGGGTGCTTTGTTACTGGTTCAATAATCAGAAATTCTCAGTGCTATGTCATTATTCATCTTTTCTGTTTTGATCATTTAAGCACTCTTTTCATGTTGTTTTCCTCCTGGATATATTTGACATGCAACAACCAGAGTTTTCATAAAGCTCTTTGGTGCCTATGGGTACACACTTAGCTGATGCCTGTTGAAATGGCAGTTTCACACCTTTCAGAGTTGTGCTGTATCTTCCAACAGAAGAATTGGTGCACTAGGAAGCTCAAGACACTCTTAAAATCCTCTACTCAAAACAATGATATAACATGGGAGGAGAGGTCGAATCGAGGCAAAGTACAATGTTAAATTAAATATCTTGGACTTACTTCTAAAAAGGCACCATTTATTTGATTTTACACCAAATCAACAGGAGCCCAGAAAATAGAAAATAAATGAAATGAGGAAGTCTTGACTTAGAGAAAAAAAATTCGTAGATTTAATAAACAAGAGTTACAGAAGCCTCTTCATCTGGGCTAAATAAATGAAAGTGAAAAGAAGGCTAAGCTAGGTTCCCACAGATGTGAACAAAGTTTTAAAAATGCTAATACACCTGCTCCTTAAAATGGATGGGAAGTGTCAGTGCTGGGATGCCACAGTTCTGCTACAGTGAGAAGTGGTATATGAGCTCTAAAAATGCACAGGATCAGACAAATAAACAAGGATTGTCTAAAGGATTATAAAAAAACCCCAAAAATGTATGTTGATGTGACTGGCACCCCTCGCTCCTGAGAGTTACTTTTATAAACTTTGATAGCTGTACATGCATTTGTGTCTCTATAGAATCACACATATCAAGACAAAGACAGTGGGATTACACCTAGAATGAAATTCTTCTCAGAAGCAGGAATTCCTGCAGCACGTCTCCAGGGTCCCAGGTAAAAATCCCAGATAATAAAACCCAGACAGCAGTTTTGCATGTTGTATTTTTGGAAAGTATGTTTAAATAAGTTGCCAGCCATATTTCCACACTGATTTTTACATTTTAAAATCTCCTTCCACCTTGAATGTCTCAGCTGTGAGAATGCCAAGCCTTTGTTATTTTTAAAATATGTATGTACATTTTCTTGCTCCAATATAGCATCAGCGGAAGAGGCAGACATCATTACCTGCATTTTGCAAGAGGAAAACCACATGCAAAGCAGTGAAGTTGTTTAACCAAGTGTATTCACAAAACCAGTGGCAGGTTGGGATGGAATTGGGAGTATTGAAGCATTTTTGAAGAGGCAACACTTAGTCATAACTGCATTATTATTTTAGTGGTTAACATTATAGGAAGTCAACATGAGAATATATGCTACACAGAAAGAAAAACAAACAATTTAATGAGACCAATATATAAATGCAGTATTTTGACATGGAAATGGCAAGAACTTAAATCAAGCAACGAAAAGAAACAAATGAAACTTGGACTAATGACCATTTCCTCATCATATTTCTTTCTTTGTAGCAAGAAATTTGAGACCAAATGAAACATAAACATTTTGATAACCATGACACAGGCCCCATTAGTATTTTCTTAGGTGGGAAGACTGACTGATCTTCAGGGCATTTAAGTGTAATATCAGAAGAGTCATTGCAATGTAGGAAAATGGTAGAAAACTTGTTCAAGGACCTCAGTGGACAAGGTCACGGCATACTCTGTTCTGCTTTGTAACTCTCCTGCTGCCTGAAAAGTTACCCAACAAAAAGAGGTGTGGCATCAGGGCCAAGTGTTCCTATAAGATGCACTCCCTGAAATGGCTGTAAACATCTCGTGCTTTTCTTAAGTGGTGGCAAGGTTGTCACTCAAATTACAAGGGCACGTGTTTCTAGATGCCCAGCCTGCTTTCTGAAGGCCAGGACCACACTCTGGATGTCATAAAATAAAATAAATATATTTTTTTAAGTGATTGCATTTGAGAGATAAAATCACTTTGTGCAATATATGCACCATCGTAACTTTTAGACTGAAGACAACAAAACAAGAATAATTTCCTTCTGAGCAATATTCCCCAAAAATTTATTCTAAAAAATCTAATTCATGTTTAGCTTCAGTTTCTGGTTCTCTTAGTTCTCTGGGGAACAATGCCACCTGGTTTACTTCAGAGTTTCCAGTAGAAAAAAACCAGCCATTATTAAAATTTATCAAATTAGAGCATTCCCTTCTATGCTACAATGTCCATTGAAAGAAGGCAATAAACATTAATCTCTAAGTAAAAAATGAACCAAACAAGCTCCCAAACCTTTCTATCAAAGTTAGTCTGAATAGGCTGGTGGTATGCACCATGTCTTCTGAATTTAACCTGATAGTTCAGTATAAAAACACTGCATTAACCTCTCTTATCAGTAAAAGAACCACTCTCCCAAATTATAACTACCCTATGCATTTTAGTTCCAATGCATATTTTTGCGTAACAACTCTGATTATTTTTAAGCACTTAATAATCTACATTTTCAGTACTTGAGGTTGTTAGATTCACAAGGATTTTCACATCATAGACCTATTTGAAAGAGATTAGCACGGATCCCTGTCATATATGAAATGGTGTTGGCCTTTGCATATTAAGTGTTTTCAACTTCTAATTGTTAATCGTTTAATTATTGTTTATTCAAATTACCCATCAACCCAGTTGAGAGTTATTAAGTTCCAAAGTTACTCCCCTAATTAGTTGATTAAAGAGTGTTTTACATAATTCCTCATTAAAAATCCTTTGTTAATATTAAGTTCCACAAGTTTGTTCCCCTCTTTAGTCCCTAAAAAGTGTAAAAACCCACAATGTCTTAATTCCTGTATGTGTCCAAGTTAATTACCCTGTTTTTAAGAGTTCTCTAAAATACTTACAACCCAGTTTTAAACCTTTTACCAAGTGTTCTTAACCTTTATAAGTTTTGAGTGAGTTTTAAGCTTTGCCAAAAAGGAGACCTTCTAACTCACAGGGAGCTATATTTAGAACCTGGCCATTGGCCTGCAACTCAGCACCATGGCAACCTGGAATATTAATGAGACTTTCCCCGCCTTGGGAGCTGATGACATCTTTCCCCTAAATAACAACGAGCCATTGGCAGACTGAGATTACCTCACCTCAAGGCACCACCAATCATCCAGGACCATGGAGGCTGGGCAGTGGGTGGTCATGGGCGGGACCCAGACTCTATAAAACTGCTGGACACCGCATCGGAGGTGCCATTTTCATTTTCACCTCAGATGAGCTGCTGGCGAAGCCCGATGCTGGGGGGACAGGGCTCTACCTCTTTCAAAGGGCAATTTAACCATTCTGACTTTGGGCTAGCTGAAGTCACCCCAGTGTTTAAGGTCTCTGCTTTGGGACTTTTGAGCCGGTTTGGCCAACAAGGTCTCTAGTCACTGCCGACCCAGTTTTTTTTTGGCTTTATAATTCTTTTGTACTTGGAATTCTTTTTTTTTTTTTTGCTGATCGTTCTTTTAGTAAATTGTTCTTAGTTGTTTTAATTAAGAACCAAGAGATGTCTCATTCCTCACATCCCTGAATCTCTGCCAATACCATATTTTTTCCACATAATTTTGTCCAGTCCAGTCCAGTCTCAAAAGCACAGGTTTTCATCACTTTGCTCTCCAGAAGCTATTGCATTTTGCACAGTTCTGTACTAGTTATTCCAAGTTGGGTTACAGCTACTTGACCTTTCCTGCAACTCCCTAAAAATTCCTTCCTGCCAATCTTGAGGTTCTAGCTCTTCTTCATACTTTTTTCTCCATTCAATCCCTCCAAACACTCAGTTATTCTTTAATTTAGCAAGTGGTTTGATCTGTAACTTTGTTTCCCACTTAATTGGGAATTTTGTAAATCTCAGCAGCCTGCTATTGGTTAGCATTTCTCCATGTACCGCATTTTGTCAGACAAGGAAAAAGTGTCAGGACTCACAAAGGCCAGCCTGGTCTGTGACAAGCATCAAATGCTTCATGGTTTGTCTGCTTGTTATTCTTTGCAGACCACAAAACCTAGAAATAGTCCAAAGGACATAAGCTTTGGTGAAAACTGAAAGAAATGAAGCATTCTGGACAGGCTTAATTCCTGTAGTTGGTAGAGGCAGATGCCTGATATGCCTGTGTATATGTTGCATTGTGTGGTGGATGGCTAAAAAAGACAAATTTTAGAATGTGTTTTTTTCTTTTTTTTTTGAGGTAGTAAAGTAGACAATAGTAATTTCAAGAGTAACACTGTATAAGTAGGTTCTTCAGAAAAAACCTAACTTTCATCTAGAAAACAAGTCAATGGACCGACAAACCAATACACTCTTTAAATCACTCAAGAACATACTTGAACTGTGTGCATACAAAAAGGGATTTGAAACCAATTTATCAAAGGTCTTGCTGTGAAGACCCTTGCACTGATTAGGTGGACTTCCAATTTTCCCCTGCAGCTCTATCATCTTTTTTTGTGATAAGCCACTGCTTTAATTCTTCCACACGAAAAAAGGTTTTTAAATCCCTAAGCCTGTTTTCTGACCTCTTCTCCAGTAGAAAAGTTTAAACTCAAGATAGAATTTTGCATTTTGGAGACAGCCTCTTCTGAAGCTCTCAGCCCCATAACACTGACAGGCCTTAGGATGCAGACAGGAACAGCACTGTAATTGGTTTTGTTGATGTCGTTGCCTGACACCAGATAGAGCAGGAAGGATTGTAGAGACCAGCTGATTCCTTTTCCATACACAGCTTGTTAATTTTTTTTCTGGAGGAAAGGTAATTTACACCAGTTGCATTGTCAGTCGTCAGTGGGTTGCTGCAGTGTGCAGTCAAGCTTCTAAGCAGTGTTTTGTTTTCTGTTCTCGCCTGAATTCCCCCTTTAACCTTATCAAAGCAGTTAAATTTCTTCAACCTATCAAGCTGAGCCATGTCAGCATCTTTAGATAGTCGCTGTTGACATGGCTGAGCAAAGCTGGATTGATCTTACAGCCCTCAGGACATCCTGTGCAGCATGGATGCTCTGTACTACTGCCACATGCCTGATTTAAAGTCCAGACATTTCTAACTCACTGTTGGCAAGGTAAAATGGTTTGTGTCACTAATACTATTTAAGATCATTCTGTTGCCATAAATGCTATCCCAGTAACCTTAGATTGTGCACTGGAGATGGAAAAAGAGGACAGTGATGACATGCTTGTTTGCACTAAAAGAAAAACCACAAAAAACCTTCAATCTGAAGCAGCAACAACAACAAAAAACATTATTCAAGTTGAGCTGTACCTGTCTTGTCTGAGAAAGCAGCAATAAAACAAGGTTAGTTCCATTAGAGAACAAAGTGTGGCTGACAAGGCTTCCAGCTACTCTCCATGATGAGCTTGACAAGTGAATGGCTGTTTTCCAAGCAGTTAGGCACCCAAGTTACTGCATATTTGCTTGTATCCTATATGTTTTCTATTAGTAGGCATGCACGGTGACAGTAACCCATGAATCATAAGAATCCTGCCCTTAGCACCATGAGCACAAAAACACCTGGGTTTTGAAAAATATGGAACTTCATAACCGGGTCACCAAGGTCATCAGGAGAGCTCAGCCGCAGGACAACTAACGATCTTAATTACTCATTCTGTTTACTTCACTGCTTAATTATATTCGTATCTCCTAATTTTGAGTAGAGAAACAGAGGAAAGTTCTCTTGGAGCAAAGAATCACTTTGTTTTTCAAAGGGTCTTTGTTTATGTATTTACATGCCTACCTGCTTGTGTGCATTTTAGTTAATGGCTGTTTACAGAGTGCCCTGCAGAGAGGTGGCAGACACTCATCAGTGAGCTTATTTCAGTGCAACAACTAGATCAGTGAAAAATGAATAGGCTTGTATAGTGGTGGCCTATGAAGCAAGGGCCATTGATAACAGGGGAAAAAAAGTTACATCTTAAAACTAAAGGCCCAAATCCTGGGGCTCTGTGTGTAAAGAACCATCTGTGCTGGGGTACAGAAAAAGTTCTGGCCATACCACTACATAAGCAGGAAAGTATGTCCACTTTGCAGACCCTATGTAATCATTAAAGAAATGAAAAGCAGAAACTTTACAGCAAACTTCATATACCTTAAAGTCCTCTTTGTATAACCACAGACAAAGGTCTCTCCATACGAGTTGTAAGTCATAAGGTCTTTGGGATTCTTTTTAATTCACTGTTAAAATGGAATACTGCAGAAACTGTGTTTATCAACAGAGATGTGTGCAGATTCTCCACGCAGCAGTTAATTGCCCAGAGAGATAGTCCTCTAAAGTTCTTAAATGGTATGGGAAATAGGTGTAAAAACCTTGGGGTTTTTTTTGTGCTAGAACAAACAAATTACTATGACTCGGGAAATAAAGACTTGAGAACCTGGCATACAGAAATCTGCCTGTTCTCTGACTCAATGGAGATACGTCACCTAAACTCTCAAGAAAATGGAGTTAGTAGCAGTGAAAATCTGTCCTTTAACGTAAACCAGAAAACAAATAATGATCAACAGAATAAGAATTAAGATATATTTGAGTATTTCTTCTGAAATGGGAATTTTCAGCTTGTGGTAACAAGAATATTGTAATATGAAAGCAAAATTGTGGGCAATAGGTACTATAATGTCAATAATCTCATTAGCAATAAATAGGCTGGTGATATGGAACAATATGTTCATGTCTCAAATTATGACTTACTGGAGCATTCTAATTTCAGAACTTGATTTCAAAAGCATTTCAGACCTCATTTTTCTTAAGAGCAAGAGGGATTTTCATTTATATATTATTCTCTTCCACCTAAAAATCAGTGTTTAATCATCTTTCATTGTGCTTTTATTCAGAGTCAAGGAACACACTACTTCTTTCACAGAACATTCACAAAAAAATTCTCAACTAGAACTTGATTAACTTGCATGCATGCAGGTGGTTTCAAAAGTAATTTTATTTGTGTCTACATCATGATTCACAGATTGTGATTATTCCAGAATCCACTTGTTGGAAAATTTATACTAAATAAAAAACCACACTGAGATGATATCTTGTTTTCCCACCCTTCCTTTACCAGAGCAAGAAGCCAGTTAAAATGGTGATGGTTTATAATTTTACCTCTGACTGAAAAAGCAGTGATTTCCTCAGAAGTCACTTTCAGGGTGTTCAGATTAGAGGCAATAACGACACATGCATTATCCCGCCTTCATTTGTTCAGCCAGAAGGCTGAGCTGTAAAATGCCCTACAATCTAAAATCACTGCCAATGCATTCTGTGCTGGGATTTTCTGTGTGGTGCAGAAGTAAATCAAAACAACTGGAATGAACACACACACACACACACACACACAAAACCACAGTCACAGCATAAAATATTTCAGTCCCTAATCTATCTATAATTTCTAGAAAATTATTAATGTGACAAATTCTTGCATGTGAGTAACTCACATAAAAAGACGTGCAAGTTTTGGGGATTTTTTATAATCCATAATTACAGGAGTAACCAGTTGTGTACTTTTTCCTCAAGAAGGTAAAGGAAGCCTTGGGGCATCTGAATGGTGTGTGACTTGCACAGAGGCAGCATTAATAATCAAAGGAATTTGGAGGAACAGCACCTCTCAGGTAGAACTCATTGGCGTTTCCTGTGATTACAGTAAAACATGTTTTGGAGACAACTTCTGGAGTAGAGGGAGGAAGAGTAACCAGACCAGCTGATACTCCCTGGCATTTTCTCATATTAAATCATCAGTTTTGGTCAGCCACAAAGCTGATGTTTGCTGCCAGTAGTGGTTCTTGCTACCTGGGGATTTGAGCAGGAGGCAGGTCCTTGGAAGCTTTAACATTGTCACAACTGCTAACAAAAGTCAAAACTGAATCTTGTTCCCAAACAGCCTCTGTAGTACTCAGCCACCGAGAGCTGGTGAAAAGCAACACCTCAGCACTACTCTGTTCCTTGCATATTTGATCTCTCATGGAGAAAAAAATAAATGATCTGCTGTGTTCTGAGCTAAATATGCTCTTGTCCTAAGTATCAGCTCAGGTGTCTCCACATCAACTTCTCAACAAGAGTTAAATGGGAGGATTTGTCAAACAGAAACACAGTCGGTCACATATGAAGTTTTAACTGCTATCCCACATACAAATAATTGAAAATAGGCTTAAATATCTTGAGGACTAGAAATAAAAACTATGTTGTGCACTTTTCTGTTAAAAGGGGTTAATGATAAGTGCTGCTTGTGGAAGGGTTTGGTTATTTTATAAGGTTTCACCAGTTTTCTTCTTGCATGTATTTAGAAAGTTTTATTATGATATTTTCCTAGCTTGCTGGAATGGGTGAAAAGATCAAAGGAGGACAGTATATAGAAGCCTTGTGTCCCGAAGTGAAATTATGATTCAGTTATTAGCTCTGCTACTCAGAAGCATACATGAACTAATGCAGCATCTATCCACTTTGCCTTATCTATTGTGACAAGCCTCCAGGGGCTGATCCACATGAAATTCATTTCACATCTCATTCATTGAGTGCCTGGGATTTGAAATACCTTTCTGCTCTTCTATGTTTCAATAAGCTAAACTGCACAGAGTCATTGCCAGCAAAAAGTAAAAAAGTAAACGTCTCTGTAGAGATGGTGCTTTCAAATTTCCTGTGATGACACTGGAGATGCTCTGACATAAATTTCAGGAGTTGTGCACATGTGTACCTAGGACTTAGAGAATAATCATACTTTTCAGACCAATGGAAATATGTTTTCTTATATTAGAGTTAATATTGAATTTCATATCACATTAAGTAAGAAGTATAAAAGATTATATTTAATCTCTGATGTATGACAATGAAAGCTTCTCTTTTCCCATAATATCAACTAAGAAAATGCTCATGCTTCCCTTTAAGAAAGTTGAACTATTAGGTATTTGGCAGTTTGTACTCAGTTTCTGTAGAAATTTTGCTGATGAAAGCAGGGCAAACAAAAGCCCACTGTTTGTCCAGAACATTGCTTTTCATATTTCTAAGCAAAAACCTTGGAGAGGAACAATATTGCTAGAAATATTATAGGAATCTCCTTCAATACAGAGAAGCATCATCAACAAAAACAATTCCCCTTCTCTTCTTGTTGCTCCTCAAAATTGTACCAAAACTGTCACTGCTGGGACACACAGACCAACATCTCCAGCAGCTTATAGGCCAAAAGGAAACAGGGAAATAATGGTGTTTCTTGATGCCTAAAATAGTGATTATCAGAGATCAAAGTGTGAGCTACTGTATTTTTTATGCAGGAATACTAAATCCTTGTATCAATTAGGACAAGACTTAGTCCTAGGGACCTCACCTACGAAAGGATATGCACCTAGAAAAAGACTGAGATGGACATTAGTTGCCTTTATGCAAGAAGCCAATGTATTTTTCATATTGCCTGTGTGTTTTCTCCACCAGAACTGTCTTCAGGAGTGGGGGCAGAGCCCAGGTCACCCCATACTGGGGCTCACATTACAAAACTAAAGAATCAGATTTACTCTTGGCTTTTCTAGCTCAATGAATCTTTCCAAATAAATTCACTTATTGGGTCCAGTTATCTTATCAGAAACAAACACTGAAAATGCAAAAGGGATTACTGACTGTAGCCTACCATGCCAAGAGCACTAGCAAAAGCTCAGTGTTTTCACATGAGGGACCTACATGATCCAGCTGAGTTACATGGGATAAGGAAGGGAATTTAATACAGCTGGATCCTGAGATTATTAAAGGATTGCTGTGGCAATCAATATGGAGAAGAGGGCGGATTTGATTCTCTGTTACCAGGTTTTCCTTTTACAACCTCAGCCTGAGTATTTGTTCATGGGATGACAAGAGGAGGTTTCATGGTTCAATGTGTAACTGCAGCCCATGAAGAGGACACCCACACACAAAAATGTGTGCAGCCAACCCCAGAACTGTGAATAATTCTCATACAAACTCTTCTGAGGTGATGCCCTCCTTTTTCCCTTGTCTTCTGGGCAAAGGAAAGCCCCTGCAGGGGCTGGCTTGTGAGTACATGTGCAGCAAAGGGGAGAGGCATCTCTTCAGGGAGAGCTGAGTCTGCTCTGTGGTCCTCACTTGGGTCTGTCCCCTGAAATTATCCTGGGTGCTCAAATGCTACCTGAGGAGAGGTGTAGATGGAAATCATGACTAGAGCCCTTCTTCCCCTAGTAAACCAGACCACAAGTAATCCTTAAGACACCATGCCAGTACAATAAGCAAAATCCTTTCAGTGAAGTAATTTCCTTCAGCTGGATAATCAGTGCTCAGACTAAACCTGAAGATAAAAGTACCACAGCTGGAGAAATGTGAATTCACTGATGAGGTATTCTGTAATTCTGAATGTTTTCTAAATTCTCATTAAACAAAATTTGGAACCAATTTTTTCCTTAATTCTTCCTTTATTTCAATACCAATTATTAATTAATTCCTCCTAGGCAACTCTTACATGAAATATGCTCTAATATAAATAATTTTAGCATTCACAAGATCTCTAATAATGTGTTCTGATTTTTAATACAAATTATCAAAATAATATTAATAAAATGAAGCAGAAAATACCAATTTACAACTTCTGTCTAAATTGACATGTACACTTGAGTTCTTGGCAGATTTTTCTCATTTGGTCATGTGAAATTTCTTCACTAGCTCCTAAATTACAAAACATGCAACACTAGGGAATCTACAAATAAAGAAAGGAATTTAACAAAACCATGGGATCCTCTCTGGATAATGGCCACCCCACAAGCATCATTTTCTTCTTAAAGCAGCTTTGCATTTCTCAGTCTCTGATGTTTGTTCACCCACACACATTCTGTGAGATTTTATAAATTAGTGGTAGGTTTGACAACACTCTTTCTTTTAGGCACTTGTACCAAGAGATTATACCCTACATCCCTCTATCTTGCAGTAACTTTGAAGTGTTTCTTATAGTTGCTCTCATGCATACACAGGGTAATATGCAAATCATTACATACAACATTTTTTTCTTTGATGCTGAGCTTATGAACTACTTTAAATATTGGTTTCCCATGTAATAAAACACAAGCCTTGTTTCCAGTGCAGTCAATTTTCTTCATGAAATGGAATTGAATCAGCATGAGAGTACACCGTAATCTTTCAAAAAGCTACAGTTAGTGGATATAACTTGGTTTTGAGCTGTTTCCTGACAAAGTACGCATCATCTAAGCAGTTGCAAGCAATTAACAGTTAAGAAAATTATTATTGTTAAAAGTTCTATGTTGCTATTGAATTTTTTGATGCATATACAACATAGATATGATTCTTAAAAACACTGCTCTGAAATACTGTGACATTTCCTTCAGTATGGGACACAAATAATACTCCCTTGTAAGACTTTGAATTGGGGAATATCCAGTAACTGGTTCTTCAACTGTCAGTATAAATCATATAAAAACATATGCCAATATTGCTTTAAACACCTTGCTAAGAAGGTGTGCTGTATCACTTTGCTATAAATTTGGATTCTACATAGATTTTTCTGCAAGCCAGATAAGCATGGCCATTTCTCTATATATGGCATATTTACCTTCTGAGACTGTGCTCTGCACCAGATTAGTGGGGTCCTGTTTTGACAAAGATATGCAATATTAGAGAGCACTGTTTATGGTATAAGCAGGTATAGTTTACACTATCCTGAGCTTTTCAGTTCCATGATTTTGTGCTTGTGGTTTTCTTATGAAAAACCTGTCAAATAAGCCACATCAATTCTTAGGTTTATTTTCATCTGATAGTTTTGCATTTTAGCATTTTGGGGGGTGTGTGTGTGTTATCTGTTAAATTGTAAATTTTTTGATGAAATATAAGGGACTTAAAACAATGTCATATTTATTTGGAAATACACTGCATGGGAATAAAAAGGAAAAAAATAGTAGTCATACATCTGTAAGTTCAATATGCCATGCATCAGAGGTTATGCCAACCATGACCTCTGATTCACAGTTTCGTAAAAGCATTAACTTTTCCCTTCATGGAGGAGGGAAAGATATGGAGTTTTCTCCTCCATCTTGTTCAAAGTATGTTACCTGTCAAAACAGGAAATAATGTTTATCCCTATTTTTCACCTAGGATAAACTGTTTTATTTAAGCCCTGAATAAAAAGAATACTTATTAAAAATGGAAAATTCATTCTTCTAAATCATAAAATTCATGGTGAAACAGCACCTGCCTGGACTGACAGATTTCTTCTAATGCCATACCTGCAGTGCAGGCACACCTTTTAAGTCTGTCAATTTGACCAGAATACACAGTGGAGAAGGAGAGAGCATGTTAGGAGAGAGAGAGATGGAGAACATGTTCGGAATCCGTAACAGTCTATTGCCTCAACCTATTGTAAAGAGCTCGTTAGGGGACTAAAATATAAATCTGTGTATATGCAAAAAAAGCTGTGGCTACATCAGGCACACAAAGGCAAGTTAAGCTAAGAGATGAGGTCATCCCAAGCACAAATACAGTCTGGGCAGCAAATTGATAGAGACCAACCCTGAAGAGAAGCATTTGAGCTGTTGGTTGATGAGAAGCTCAAAATGACCCGGCCATGTGTGTTTGTAGCCCAGAAAGCCAACTATGTCCTGGGCTACATCAAGAGAAGTGTGGCCAGCGGGCTGAGGGAGGTGATTTTCCTCCTCTACTCTGCTGTTATGAGTCCACAACTGGAGTTCTGCATCCAGCTCTGGGACCTCCAGCTCAAGATCATGGACCTGTTGGAGTGAGTCCAGAGGAAGCCATGAAGATGATCACAGAGCTGGAGAACCTCTCCTATAAAGACAGGCTGAGTTAGGGCTGTTCAGCTTGGAGAAGGCTCCAAGGAGATCTTAGAGCAGCCTTTCAGTACCTAGAGGGGGCCTGCCAGAGAGCTGGAGAGGCACTTTTTGCCATGGCATGTAGTGACAGAACAAGAGGGGCTGGCTTTAAACTGCAAAGGGTAGGTTTAGATTAGACATTAGGAAGAGATTCTTCACTATGAGGGTGGTCAGATTCCGAAAAAAGTGGCCCAGAAAGGTGGAAACATTCAGGATGGGGTTGGATAGGGCTCTGAGCAACCTGATTTAGTTGAAGATGTCCCTGCTTATTGAAGAGGGGTTGGACAAAGTGATCTTTAAAAGTCTTTTCTGAGTACTCCTATGATTCTATGATTTTGTCCCTCACTATCAAGTATAGGTAAGGAATTTTCTGACGATGCACTTGAGAGTTCAAAACATGTCACTGAGGCTGGCAAAGGAGCATCCTGCACCAACACAAGGTGAAATGCATGATGAAACAGCACCTGCTTGCACTGCCAGATTTCATCTAATGCCATACCTGCAGTGCAGGCACACCTTTTAAGTCTGTCAATTTGACCAGAATACACAGTGTAGAAGGAAACTCCCCACTGGAGGACATGTTTGGAATCAATAACAGACCTGCCTCAATCTATTGTAAAGAGCTTGTTAGGGGACTAAAAGGATGATTAAAGCTAGGGACCACCTTTTGTGTGGAGTGCCACACATGGTGACCAGGCTGCCATTCTTAGGGCCTTGCTTTGTACTCTGCAACCCACTGTGTTTACTGACACAGCTGTAGCTGCCACTGGCCAGCTGAACACTGCGGTTCCCCTCCCTCATTGTGGCAGCACACCGCTCTCAGCATGGGCCCCGTGCACTGACCTGATTCTCACATGGAGACTTGAAAGCAGGTAAAGCAAGACATAAGGCTCATATTAGCAGAAGGAGACAGCATGATCCAAATTATTGTAATACTTTAACACGTGCTGTCATCCCTAGTCTAAACAGCAAAGACAAAAAGGCAGACAGTCCTGAACCAAAACGTATGTTCCCTGCTGTATTAGAGCTGCAGCAGAGATGTGGATGTGTTTGTCTTCAACTTAACAATACCCCAGAGGACAGTTTTGTATTCAACACTACAAAGTATCAGCATAACCAATGCTTTTCCCCTTTAGCATTATGGAGTTCCTTCGAAGTCTGCCCTGGTTCACAGATTTCCATTGTGGTCAGCTGCTCAGAGTCAGTGCCTTGAAAAAACAGGTCCCAAAATTATTGATAGTCTTATTTATTATTTAATATTTATTATTGATAGTGCTTTTATTCCTTTTTTTGCAGATTTGAATATACTCAAGGAATAGTTTGGCCAGGGAAGTTTAATTAGCTAAGACCACAAATTAACTGTTCAGATTAAATTGCTTGTATGTATCTAGCACTGTGCTAATTATTTATTGAGTAATTATTATTGAATTTCTGAGATAAAAGCATTTAGACTAAAAGCACTATCATCATTCAAATGCATATTTATGTATTTTAAACCCCAAACCTCCAACTATGCTGAGAGAATGTTTAAAGTCACAGTAAGACTCAAAACAAAGGAAATAAATAAAACATTAAGATTGAATATGCAGTCATGAGATTGTGAGCTTCTTGCAGCTAAGGCTTTCCTCCTTATAAAGTATCTACTAAAGTGTCTAGCAGACAGTGGGTATTACTCAACATAATTATTATCCTCTTAATGTAAAACTTTCACATCACATTTTTTGTGGGTTTGTTTCTTACATTTCTTACCGATTACACTTTTGCAAAGATGTCTGTCAGGCCCTGAGGACTTTAAGGGAGCCCAGGAGCAATTCAAGCTTTTAAATATTTTGGGAGGTCTTGGTGCAAAGCCACTGAAATACATGGACAGAAAATGCCAAACAAGGTTTTATTTTGATCTATAGAACTTATGGCACAAACATCACTGGCCTTTGCTCATATGATAATACTTCTTGGAATTTCCTTACGGCACTTCACATTTTCTGAACCCTTGCTCAATATGCCTTGAGGATTCTCTGTATTTTTTTTCCTCACTCCTACAAAAATATGAAAAGTTTTCATCTGACGGATTCGTGCTCTGCTGGTCTTCTCTACCCTTTTCAAAAATGTGACTGTATAAGGACTAAGTATTTGGGAATCTATCTCCCAAAGAATTATGGACAAGTTAGGCACTTAGCTATTTTGATAATCTTGGCCCAAACCATGGTGATTTCCAAGGTGTTGCTGCATGCTGACTTAAAGGCTGAGGAGAAACCTGTTTCAGTATGAGGGGAAATTCTCAAAGACAAAACACAACTCAGGAAATTCCCAAGACATTGTGAACTATGAGGATTTTTTTTCTTGGTGTATAACTCTCCACATTCATAGCTGCAGAACCTTCTGAGTTGAGCTGGCCTTGAGCTTCAGCAGATGTCTCTGTCTTTCTGATCTTTCTAGATCACCTCTCATTTAATGCAATCTTCTCTTTGTGCTTAGAACTCCAACTGGGTGACACAAATCCATATATTCAGTTACATATTTCAGTATACCTAAAAAAGGTCATGTCATTGATATTAGATTGGAAAGAAGCAATTTGCTTAATAAGCAATGCAGACAGTCAAGACTGCAATCTTTGCACTAGGCTTCATCCAGTGTCTCAGGCTCCTCTGTGGAAATGGCTGGAGACTGTCATCCCTTTAAATACTTGACTCCAATTTCACCTACGTATCCATACATTTCATCATCTCAAGTGTGAGCCTTGAAAGAGCTGGAAGCCAATTGGCTGCAAATCACACTGATGCTAAAGAGAAAGAAAAATCTCATTCACTGCCTTCACAGTAAGGTACAGGAAGAAAAACAAACAAAAAAAGTAAAAAAATTGCCATAGCTGTACAGTTTTTTAAAAAAACCTCCAGTGGCTATTCATTCTTCTTTATAGATTTTCAAACTGAGGACACTTGCAATCAGCGTTGACACCCTGTTCAAGGAACCTTTAAAGGCCATAGGAAAAGAAGAGGCTGGGCTACAGATAATCTTGAACAGTCACTCATGTTAGTAACCTTTCCTTCACAGAAAGAAAGACAAGTGCAAGCAATATTGTGCTCCTTGCAAACTCAAATGCTTTCCCCTAAAAGCAGCAGTGACAGGTGAAGGTATGCAAAAGGCAACTGTAAAAAAGAAAGCAAGACTCAGTTTTGCGTAGATCATAGCTACATTTTAGATTTCTGGAAACATGAATTTTGACAAAACATCTTGGCCATGACAGTTAGAATTATATTCTAAATTTCATTAAATGAATATCTACTAGTGAACACATGGAGAAGACACAAGAGTGCATTGGGAATTACTCCCAATGCGTTCACCAAAGTTATTTCATGAGAGTCCAGAACACCCCATTGACAAAATTAGGTCAGTGAGCATCCGTTTCCCCTGTAAGAAATTTCTGACCTGAACCAATTTATGTTGTAGTAGTCATGACTTTAGTATCTGGTCTTTCAGGCCATGCAGAGGAAAATTGGTGGACAGATTATACCACCAAATAGGAAATCCTG
>NW_008238834.1:319283-382896 GCF_000691975.1 Corvus brachyrhynchos | reverse complement strand
CTGCTGAAAACCTGAAAAAGGAAAAACTTAACTCCTTTTCTGCTCAAAGAACTTGCACACATGTCGCCTTAAAGAATTTAGATTTTCTTTTGAAAATGGGGATCCTGCAGAGAAATCCCTATGTCATGTGTGAACATGCCAATGTGACAGAAATATCAGTGACTTTACAAGAGTGCAGAAATATGGAACATGCTGCATTACTAGCTCAAGCAGTTTCTAGAACAATCAAGCATTACGCATGATTTGTGGTGAAAGCATGAAAATTGCCAAAAAATAATGTCATTTTGACCTCCAGTCACTCTTATTATTCAGAAAAGCTTAGCATGATGATAAACACTCAAACTAAGAACTGCTGCACACAGTGTCTGTCTTAATCTGTTGATAATCTTGGTTTACATTTCAGATCTTCCCTGGTTTAGCAGCTTCTGTCAAGATGTAAATAAAGCAGATTACGTGCGATTCCTTCTACCAGTCATGGAGAAGTCTCTTGTTCACTGACTAGCTGGCAGGTTTTCACAACAAGTCTGTTCAGTCACTGGAATTTGTGCCTGTTGCCTAAGTGACCAGTAATCCACTTGAAGAATAAAAAAGTTACTGAGGTGCCAAGGGACAGTGTCTAGGAATGAGAAATATTTGACAGTGGAAAAATATGTGGTTTTAGTGACGTTTGGCTCATTTTTCCAGGGAGAGCTGAAATTGCAGAAGGCAGACTGAGATCACTAAAACTCTTTTGCACATGGATTAACTTGTAATTCACTTACTCATGCATGTGGGAATACAGCTTCTCAGACCAACTTCCTTCAGCAATAATGCGGTTCATGCTTCTGCTCTTGTGTTTAATAAAAGTCATGAGATTAAAAATCCTCCCTAGTGACTGCCATCCAGAGCCTAAATGTAAGAAAATGGATCATATATGGTACCTAGAAAACAGCAACTGCATTTTTGTAAAAAAAAAAATAAGAGATCAGTTGTAATGTGACATGGGTTCTCATGGGATATACTAATCCTGCTCAGAAGAATTAGCTCACTTGGCTCAAGTGGTCCTTCGGGACTTACAAATAATGCACGTTCAAGTGATGCATATTTGCATGGTATCAAGAACAGTGTCATTTATGCTTTAAGGTGCCCCATAATGTAAACTCTAGTTATGGAGAAAATTCTAATCACATTAACATAGCCTTATACTAAAGCAGTAAATGCTTTACAGGAGAAGCAGTAAACTTCATTTTGTTTAGTGTTTATACACATTCTGGTCCTGGACCATAAGAGTAAATATGGGCATTGCAGTTAGATAAACAAGTCATAAGATACAGAGGTTACAGCAAATCCCTGCTCATCAAGGTGCTTAGGCTTTGTTCTCTCTGCCCTGAGTAACCAAATTAATCATCTTAATTATTCAGGTCTTTGCCCTCATACTTTTAAGGCAGCGTCATCCCCATGTCTCAGTGTCTCCACTGCTCCTACTCCTTGAGCAGTTCCTGCCAGGTGAGCAGTCCCATAATTCCCCATAAGAAGAGAAACTAGCATGTGTGAGCCAGAGTGGCAGAGCAGGCCCTGAGAAAGGGAAGAACGCCGTCATCTCTCATTGACCTGCTGCTGCTCTGACAGCTGCAGATCTGAACATTACTATGGGAGGACACGTGAAAAACAGATTGAGGGACACACACACAGAGTGTATTTCATGAGAGACCAGGAAGAACAAGACAGAGGAGATAATCTCATTCTTTAGGGAAGATAAAACAAGCTGTTTGAAACAACGTAGCATTATCTGCTCTAAGTAACGAGTACTAACACACAATTTAACAAGCATTGCTCGCTGAAGGAAGCTTAATTACTCTTCAAAATGCATTCAATCCAAAATTTCTCAAGCTGATTGCTTCTGCTGAATGTCAATGTCCTAGTATGTCCTAGCCACTTCAGTGGAAACTATGTAGCAGCCAAATTTTCTTCTGCTCCATAAGTGACATGTCATGAAAAATTATTTAATGAGCTGCTGCATTCTGCATCTGTGTAAATAACTTTCATGTAAACATGCATTGTGGGTGATCAATGTGGCTTCCCCAGTGCTGAGAACAGTCAGCAGTTATGACTGCATGAAGTGCTTCAGGGTGTTGTGGGAAGATGGAGATTTAGAGCGGATTCTGCAGCATTTTCTGTTGATTAAACTTGGCCTGCTACAGACCTGCTCTCCCTATCCTTCAAGATGTCCTTTAATATCTCCTCCTCTCTTCAGTCACCAGAGAGGCTTTGATCCCTGTCCTACCATTCATGACAGCATTGTTCCTGGCATCAGCCGTTCTGGGATCTGCAGCTTCCGAGTAACTCGCACCACAGAGGAGACATCACCAGGTGTAGGAATGGGCAGGGAAGCACAGTAGGGACAAGGTAGAATAGCCAAACCCAGCTAAAGAAATACACAGAAATATCAAGAAAGAGGATTCCAGGAGAGATAGCTGAGGCTGGTGGTACTGCCAGCAAAATGGCTCAGGTACCAGTGTGGAGCCCTGGAGGATGTTTCTGTGAACCTCCTGGGGCACTCAAATGGAAGTATTTGTGTGGTACCTGAAGCAGGTGGCATGGTGTGGGAGGGGGGTGGCACAGAGGAACAGCGTGCACCTGCTACTGAGGGTGGCAAACGGGGCAGAAAGCAACATGGAAGAGAGAAGATATTTCTGGTTCCCTTCTGCCCTGGTTTAGCACGGTCTAATGTATGTTTTGCAATGTTTGCAGTTGTTCCTAAGAAGAATTCTTACCATATGGCTATTTGCCATTTCTTGTTGGCCTTATAGCTGACATATATATTACTTATATATCATATGTACTATCATATTTTGCACAATATATATTTCTATGCTTTTAGGCATGGAAATCTGTCCTTAGATCTTGCTTTGTCATGATATGCAGGAACAGTTTGCCCATGCAAGACTGCATCCAACTTTCACAGTGCATGTACTTTTGATGTTGCTGACAGTAAAACATAAGTTAATTCAATTTATTCATGTCCAGTTTCGTCTTCTAAACATACTTGCTCCTCAATACTTGAAAAACAAAACAATGGGGTTCATTTTAAATCATTAAGTCCCAACAGACATTGCAGAAAATTAGTTGTTCATACTTCTGACCACTGGTACTGTATCACTATGTTTACCAATGTTATGCTTATGCATATTGCACCTAATTGTTTGTACCTTCAAGACATCTAAGATGTAGGATTAGCAATACTGCCATGTACTGAGCTGACCCAGATTATGTTTTTTTCTCTTTTTTCTCTCTTGAGAGAAAAAAGTAAAGAATTTTTTCAAGGCAGTGGATGGCTTTCAAGACATTAGCTGTTGAACACATAGATTTTCACTGCAGACAGACATATTACCAATCTTTTCAAAAGGGCCTAATTGGCTTTTGAACTATGATATGACAGCATTAAAAGCCCTGTATTTTAAAGAGGTATTTGCAGCATGAACAGGAGTCTGCTAAAATGAAAACATTTTGGTTTTGCAGAGGTCATTGTCATAACTGCTTTCAGCTGGGACTCATGGATTTTGGGCATTAATCAGCAGTGAAAGCAAGCAAGACATAACATGCTACTCCTTTGAGCTGCCTCAGCTAAATCACTGAAATAGAGAAATCTGAGTATGAGACACTTGGAAAATCTTTGCCTACACTTGGGGAGAAAAGCAAGAACCAAAATAGTATCTTGAGTCGTGCTACAGTACCACTGATATTAAGAAGCAAAATTAATCCTGTTTGTGCCTGAAGTTTGCAGTGAGAGCATCTCACGAATGGCTAAGGTGACTGTCAAGATGTGTTCTGAGGTGTGGGCTCTCAAAACTCTACATCCCCCACTTGTCTCCCCGCAAGAAGTATATTTCAGTCCCTAAATTGCTAAAAAGAAAATGCATCTGGGAATCATCAGTACAACAGGCAACATATATGTCAGAAAAAGCAATAGGATGTTGGCTTTGGAGTCTGACCTCATCCTAATCTTCCCCAGAAAGAAGAAAACAGCCCAACAGATTGTCTTTGCCCAGGGCTATGCTCCCAAGTTCCAGGTGATGCCCACTCAGAAGGGACTTGTCAAGTGATGAAAAACCCCTGTCAGAAGGGAATGGTTAGCAGGCAGTTTGCTCCCCAGGTCTGTCATCTGCCCAGCAAAGTTTGCAGTAATTGCAAAATACATTTCTGAAAGGGTTTCTTCTATTGTGCTTGTCAGAACTCTGACATGTTAAGTAGGACAAAGACCAGGACAAACATGACGTATTACCCTAAAGAAAAATAGCTGTCCGATTTTCCTCCAGCTGGCGACAATCCCAAATCTCAGCAGATGATACACGCACCGCACATCCTCCAGTATCACAAACCCCAATGAGTCTGTCATTCTTGCAGCAATTACAGTGTTAGGTTAAGCTGAAAGAAGGAATCTAGGACTGTGAGGCACGAACAAATGACAGACTGAAGAAACTTGGAGTTGGATAACATGCCAAGCACTCAGTTCAAAATCAAAACAAAATTCATTTCTATGTCTTCATCACTTGTGACAACAGCCTCGCTACAGCTCTACTCACTGGCTGAAAACCCGCTGCTGCCACCCGGTGTTACTCTGCCAGCATCGGCCTGCATTTACTGGGAGCAAGGACTGGACTTGACCTGCAACACTAGGAGTCCCAAGGCAGGTGTTTACGGCTTCTGGCAGGAGAGAATAGAAGAAAAGGCAATGTATGTACATATTTGTGTGTGTACATATTGATCCCAGCTATCTAAGGCATCGTGCTGGCATGATCTTAAATTAAAAAAATGTGGGAAATAACTATTGTTGTTCAGTTATTCTCTGTAAGAAGCAATCAGTAGATAGACTGTTTTATTTGATTTGGAATCACATGCAAGTATATTAAATCCCCAGGAAATGAGTCAGGAGCAGGTGACTAGCAATATCATACCCCTTTTCATTTAAGTAATCCACTTTCTTTCAAGTTTCATTTCATGAATTTTCTTCAGTGGTGCTGCTTTGCTAAGCAAAACCTAATGCATTTGTTACAGCCCAGGGAATGAGCTGCAGGTTGAAAGGTAGATTGAGAAGAAAAGCATACATTCATTGTGATTTTCCAGGTGATCAGTAATATTCAGCAGTCTAACTTGCCTTGCACTCCAAACTGATTGTTTTACCCAAGATAATTAAAACCTACATTCTCTGAGTGCAGCAGCTGCTTGTGAATGTCAATGTTTTGGCCAGAAGCCTTTTCTCAAGACGATTCACAATGCAGTATTGTTAATATGCTGTCCTGTGGGGAGCATGTTGTGATTGAGAGACTTCTGCTCATCCGACCATACTCATTATATTCAGTTTTGCACTGAGTTATTCTTCTGTGACAGGTAGGGTTTCATTTTGTTCAGAGGAAATCGAGCTAAACATTGTTTTGTATCACATCCTCTTGAGAAGGAGCAGTGCAGGAATTTTTTATGCAAAAGTAGGGAGGAGAAATTTAGCTCTGTAGGGTTACTGGGTTTTTCTTGCATGAAATAATAGAGCTGTTTGATTGCTAGAACATAACTCAGGTTCCAACAGAAACCTCCATCATCCTTAGGAATGACACAGTATGTAGACTGGGAGAAAAAAAATTAAAAACTGATAGCAAAATAATTTATACTGTGTAAAATACCTCTATCCCTGGACTTTCCGAGCCTGTCATGAAATTTGCCAAAACCACAGCCAAAAAAGTAAAAACAGCTTGGGTGAAATTCCTCCAGCTGGCTAAACCAAGCTGTTGCCTACTAGCTCTTGCATCACAGCTGGTGAGTCTGCTTCCCTTGCACTGACCCCAGTGACTGGTCCCTCCTCTGCTGAGTCAATTCAGCCCACTGGAATGGCAAAAATCCACTCACTGCTCTATTATGTTGTCTTTAGCCAGATGCACTGGCTCACAGCAGGGCTAGATAAGCCTTGCAGATGGCAGAAAGAAAACAAGGGGAGTGGGAAGACTGGAGGCAAGGATCAAGTACCCCTGCTACAGAAATCCAGTCATGCAACTCGTCATTATCAGTGCTTTGCTAACAAACAGCCTTATTAATTGTTAGGTAGTATTTTTGAGATTTCATCTCTAATAAAGATGTCTTTATTAAACAGCAACAAGACCTTTATTCTGGGGAGAAAGTTACAGAAGAGTAGGCTGTCAACACAAAATTATATTTGGCTCTGGAATCTGAGCAGAGATTGACAGCCCCACCAAAGAAATGGGGACATCTTCACTGATGTTGGTGTGATTGGAAGTGATTATCAGCTCTCACAGCAGGGAGTGTTTTTAATTTTTCAGGAGGTATTTTGACCTTGCCAGCTAAGAAATAACTCAAGGAAGATACCTGCTTATGAAGGCTTACATAAGCATATCCACCCTTCCAGCTCCTGTATGGTAACCAGGCATCTCCAGCTGCATATCCTTCTCCTGTTTTGACAGGAAGAAAAGGATAACCAGCCCTTGGTGAACACTGATTTGATATTTTTTTAAGCTATTGTCTAGTGAATTTAAATCTTCATCTTGAGACACAGAATCATAGAATGTCTCATACTTGACAGACACCCGGACTCATTTTCTCCAACCCTCTTCTCTCAGCAGAGCTAATATGAATCCTAAGTTCCTCGGATAGTATTAGGTATGATGGAGCAAAACAAGGAATAGGACCTAGGAAAAGAGATATTGACACAGAAAGGTGCCAATACTTTGTAAAGCTAGCATCCAGGTCACCAGAGTGCTGTCTAAGCAACATCTGGGCAAGGATGCCAAAGAGGACCCCAGGTTATTCAAGAACTCCCCTATGTGTCCTACTAGCCTAACAGAAGGGAGAGTTTCAACAGTGACTGAGAAGGAAGGTGACCTTTCTCCTTCTTCATCTCATATTGTACCCAACCCTGACACTGAGTCCTGTGTCCAGTTTTGGGCCCCTCACTATAAGAAAGACATTGAGGTGCTGGAGCACATCCAGAGAAGGGCAAAGGAGCTGGTGAAAGGTCTAGAGTGCAAGTCCTGTGAGGAGCAGCTGAGGGGGCTGGGGTTGTTTAGCCTGGAGAAAAGGAGGCTCAGGGGTGACCTTATCACTCTCTACAGCTCCCTGAAAGGAGGGTGTAGCCAGCTGGGGGTTGGCCTCTTCTCCCAGGCAACAAGTGACAGGACATAGCTTCAAGCTGCATCAGGGGAGGTTTGGATTAGACATCAGGAGGAATTTATTAATGGAAAGCATTTGTGCTACATTGGAAACAGCGAGGTGGTGGAGTCACCAAACCAGGAGGTGTTCAGGAAACAACTGGATGTGACACAGTTTAGTTTAGTTGATATGATGGTGCTTGGTCAAAGGTTGGATTCAATGATCTTGGAGGTCTGTTCCAACCTTAATGATTCTGTGATCAAATCTGTTAATGGAATTCAAACAATGGCCTGTAGTAGGTAAATCAGAGATCCCATATACCCAGACAGCTCCTACGAAAAAATGGCTGAGGGTCAATGTTCCTGTTAAGCTTTCAGTGACAGGCAAGTCAAATCTCCCTTTGTACTTCTCCTTCCTCTCAAAACTCTGAAAAGCTAATGTTTGAATTGAGGCTCCAGTATTTCTGTAGAGAAGGGAGCTTCAAAGCAACATGAATACAGCATGCAGGCAAGTCAATAAACACGCATGATAGAAAGTGAAAGCACTGACAACACAGAGGAGGGAGAAGAACAATAAGAAAAGACACTTTTAAGTAAAAATACGGTAAAATATGGGTCAATTTTAATGTAAAAATGATTGGAATTATGTTGGAATGCTATTCATAAATATCAAAATGTTTTACAAAGTACTGTTTATTATCAGTTCCATCTTTTGTTTTACATGGGAGAAAACTGAAACCTAGATCTCTCTATCCTTCCTGGTGCCCCAATGACTAGGGCTAACAGAGTGTGAATTCTGAAATCTGAGCACTTGAAAGACTGAAGGCAATCTCTTAGAACTCCCTTACTTCAACCAGTTCTGCAAGAGTAGAACCTGGAGTTAACAAGCTGCAGTTCTGTTTCCCTGTCTCATGTCCCAGCCTTCATTCATTTTGCAAGCCCTTAGGTAATACTGTTTCAATAGAAGCTTTGGCTCTTCTGAAATAAGGTGAAAAGCTGCTTCTTCATGGCAAGTTAGCTCTATCAGAGAAGAAAAAATCAACAGCTTATTTAAGCTTTCATTATTTAATTCAAATTAACTGTGGCTATTTAATTACAGTTATGACTGAGCTTCTATTGCATTCCAGTGGTATCTCTGTGAAGATATAGCAAATTGATTAGCAATGAAGGAGCAAACAATGTTAGCAGAGTCTGAGCACAAGCAGTAACCCCTCCTTAAATGCCCATTAACTATTGCTTCATTGATAATAAATTATGATAGACCACGTAAGAAGTACCTGAATATTAAATGATCTTACAAGGGATGCACAGGTAAGAAGCACAAAATTAATGCATACTAACAGGACACAAAGCCTTTGCAATGAAAGAATGATTCATAGAACAGTATGATTTTTTTTTTTTTTTTTTGCATTATCTTCATGATCCATCAAAAGAAATAAAAATGCAACAGGAAAAATTATGACATCCTCTGCTAAGCATGGCCATGTCAGACGTGATCAACAATAATTGAAGGAGACTACTGCTTTTCTCACCAAAAGGAGAGAATGTATCCATTTGACAAACTCCATATTAAGCTGAGGAGAGGAAACCCCTTGGACTAAAAGTCATAATCTAATAGATCACTTCATTTACCTTACAGCAGAAATAACAACCAGAACAGGACCCCAAACTGGCTGGTCAGTGAGTATTAAACATCTCTTCTGATTATCCAGTGTTCTTCAGAATTCTGAGACGGCACAAATATCCATGTAACGTTTCGATACACCAGTAGAGGCCACCACACACTTCACAAAACTACCAGACCGCCTGGTCAATCAGTTTGCTCTCACCAAGTCGGATGAGAGGTGCGGGCTGGATCCCACCATGGCCAGGCTGCTGCTCTCATATTCCAGCCTGCTTCTTCAGAGGCTAATTTATTCTCAAGTACTTTTTCCCTAGTTTATCTCCTTTCTCCTCCAACCCAGAATTCAATCCCATACCAGTTCATGTTCATCCTCAGGATCCCATCTTTGCGATATGTTCTGTTCCAAATATGCCACTGAGATTAGCTCAGTTGCTTAGAGCACGGTGTTAATAATGCCAAGGTTGTGGGTGTGATGCACATATGGGCCATTCACTTAAGAGCTGGACTCAGTGATCCTTGTGGGTCCCTTCCAACTTAGAATATTCTGTGATTCTGTGAAATTCAGTGAACAGTTTCAGCTGACAAAGCCACCGTGGATGCAATATGGCAAGCCTTATCTGTATGGAATACCAGAGTTCAGTGAGAAAGATGGCAATGCTTGCTCTTCAGGCAGTGATTTACAACAAAAACTCACTGCCACAGCTATGGCTCATCGTCTGCCTCACCCACCCTCTAGACACTAGCTGAAGTTTTTAAAGTTCAGTGATAGAAAATATTTTCTATTTATGCTCATACACAACCTCCTAAGAGATATTAACAGTGTTTCTTCATACCCAAGTTTTCCAAATATACACACAGGCTATAAGTCATATTTGCACTCTGTTCATCAATACATACCAAGGACTATTTTCATTCTTACTTACATTACAGAAATACTTTTGCAACTCTAGAAAGACTCTCTTTTCAAGGCTTATACTGGTGCTAAATAAAGAAGCATTAAAGGAAGGGAAATGGCATTTTCAGGACAAATATGACTGAGATATTTTAAATTTTCACTCTCTGTTGAAATTCGTACATCGAACTGCACTAAAGCAGCCAGTTAAATCCACAAAAAGGAAGGATTTTTTCTGCTGTCTCTAAGGTCCATCCTACTGGGCCATTTTCTAAACACAAGGCATACTTGGGATTTCTTACTGACAAATATTGTACTGCTAACACATTCAGATGTTTCTGCTGGATGTAAAATGCAAAAATACAAATGTGTCCAAAAGCCCAACAGACAGTGAGGCAGGGCCCTTGATTCATTAATAGATGCTGTCAGGACCCCAGTAACTCTGAAAGATTTTCTGTAATCTAGTAAAATGCTCTTTCAAGAGGAAAGTGTAAGTGTCTTGTTATTTGAAGTACACAACACATTTAAAGTTGTGCAAGCAGGGTTACAAAGAAGAAAGTATGTCTGTGGTACTGAAATGCCAGACAGGTGAAGAACTGAGTGGGGGACGGATTAACAATGAGTAATAAAGATGGCAGACAGTTCATCCATGCTGTTTCTGGATAGAATTATTTAGAAGATGAAGCTAAGACCATTTTATAACGTACATCCCCACAGTGAAACGAGGAAAACACATCTAATATTAGTCTTTCTGAGCCAATGTACAAAACATGAGGAATGTCTTTTCAATAGGCAAAGAGCAGCATTAGGGAGTCTTGTTCAGAATGTCATTTCAGTTATGCTTTGAGAAAAATATAAAACAGGAAGAATAAATTAGAATTTTTAAAGCTTACTTTAACATTTAGAACTCGCTTGGTTTCCATGTAGAATGAATTCCACAAACCCATAGCAGAAGTCTGAATGGCCTGAAATCTCAAAGCAAATATAGAGTGTATGTACCCATAGATGTGGTATTTTTTCACTTGTTCTCTTCGGTAAATATTTTCTGCTCTCAAAAAAGAGAAAGAACTGGGAAACTTCTGCTTCTGAAAACAAATCTTTAAACCATCTGTAACAATTCCTGAGGGTTAGTTCTGCAAAACAGTGATTACTGTGTGTAAAACATCTGTATCTTAATTTCAAGTACAATTACACTTTGCACTTAGTACGAGTGCAGATGTAAATGAGTCCACTGATTGTATTCAAGAACCAAAATAACTTGTATAAGTGTAAGGAACTTCTGTGGGTACAGAAAATGGGTATGAACAGATGTAGTGTGTTAAGTCCAATACTCTGCTGTCCTAGAAAACATCATATATTTTTCTTAAAACTAGCAAAAGCTATTTTCAGAACAGTTCTGCTTTTTTTTTCCTAGTCCCTGTTCCTAATGGAAGACAATACCAGACCTCATTTCTCTTACCAGAAGTCAGTTAATTCTAATTTCTGTTCTGAATTCTTTCTCTGGAAACTGTGCCAAAGTTCTCGGCTACCTTAAATAACTTTTCTTTCTTCTCAGAGTTTACTTCTGTGGTGCATGAATAGTGACATCCTGACAATGTCTATGTCTGACGTGGTCCTCTGGCAAAACAGGATCTTGTGAAATATGATCTAGATGTTAGATCATGCTCATAGCTCTTTTCTGAACATGTCCCTGTTCTCACACTTCATGTAGGAAACCACTACCGTGTACAGCCTTCCTTGCCAGTGTCTTGCACAACAATATTATGGGTTTTATTATCTTTGCCAGAATAGTGTGTCCAATTCATGTATCTTTTAGCATGTTTACTTCACTCCCTATAGCAGATCCTGATCTCATACCTCTAATTGATAAGGCTCTGAGCTTAGATGTTGCTGCAACAATTAATTGATGTATTCCTAACTGTTATCTCTGATCTCATTCCTTTTATTTAATTCTCAAGTTTTTTTGGCTTTTGTGCACATGATTCTGGTTCCCTCACCCAGTGCTGCTTATGTCTGTACCTCCCTGGTTTGTGTCATCCACATGTGTACTCACTACCAGTGCATTTACCTCTTCCTGCTTTGAGCTTCCAAAATTTAGCTTTAAGGTAGACCTCAAATAACTTCTCTGTGACAGCTTCCCTTTCAGAGTGTCTACCAACATAACTGTGCAAGTTAAAAAGCTGACACACATCTAGTTACCCTGATGGCTGCTCTTATAGAGAAAAGTGTGCCACCACATCAGTATCAGGATGAACTGATCTGGATATTGTCTTGAGGTGACTTTATGCTGTGTATCCCCTATTGCTGCTCTATGTCCAGAAATTAATTTTGTGCCTTTTTTGTGCCTTTAAACTGAGCTTGAGAGGGGGGAGAGGAAAAAACTGAGTGAACTTTTCAAAGCAGCTGTTCAAGGACACAGATATACTCTTCTCTGTGTTCTGCTTCTGCGGCGAGAAGAGCAGAGGAAGCACCATGCTTGCTTTTCAGCCAGCTTTGGCTCCTTTTCTCCGGAGGGAGACCGAGAGTTGAACTTTGTTCTCCTGTGACTTCGGTTTTCCCTTCTTTTCTTCTGGACTGTTTCAACATCAGAACACATCCGGGAGAATTTTCCACTGAGGCCCTGGAGGTGGGCCCACACCAACCCAGCTCCGAGGAGGAGGAGAGAGACCATACCTACAGAAGGACTCTGAAATCTTCCCAGGCTTCTCTCCACAGCGAGAGGTTTTATTATATAACGTTATTACCCTTTTCCTGTGTGTTTGTTAAAGAAATAGTTTTTATCTCTTTCACTTTTCTCCAAGGAAAGTTTCTTTTTTCCCAAACCTGGTGGGGGAGGGTTGGTTGTAACCTGCCTTCCATCAGAGGATATTTTCCTCCAAATTTGTCCAAACTGGCACAGATATCTACTTAAATTAAAAGAAAAATTAAGGGACTTCTACATTGCTGGCAATGGCATCAGTTGGAAAGAATATGTATTCACTCAAACCCTTCTCTCAGCACCCCACTTAGCCTTAAAATTTCAGTGGACTTCACAAAAAACCAAGCAAAAAAAGGTATTTGATACTTTCTATCTTTAATAAAACAACATTATGGAAAAAAACCTGCGCTATTCTAAAATCAAATTCCAGCATATGAGGTGCAGAAGTTCAGGGATTTGAGAAGGAGATAAACACAAATAAACATGCTGTGAATCTCAGCAAAGCCAACTGTATGTGTTTATAAATCATTAGCAAGGTCTACAACACCCCTGGTCCCCTATGGCTTGAGTTTAAAGGCCATTTTAATTCAGCCCCAAAAAACCTAGGAAAATAAGAGGTTATGAAAGAGGCAAAAATATAGTACTAGAAGCATTCTTATGTGTTGCCTGACTATAAAAAATACATCTAATATAAGCACTTCTGCTGGCCTGTCCTGCTGCTGGATCTAGCTGTGAACTATGTCTGTGGAATCACAGGAGCAGAGAAGGAGGCCAGGGAGGTCCAGCAAGCCAGCTGCAATGCCAAATGGTTTTATATCTGGCCTGCTGGAGTCCTCTATTTCTCTGTTCTGAGAAATTCAGTTGATGGGCCCCTGAGTATGAGGGGAATTCCGGGGTTACTCAGGCACAAGTAGACTGTCCCTGTCACAGTCTTGCACCACAGGAACTACATAGAAGACCTCTGATTGCCACCAAGAGCAGAAAGACAGTTCTACTTTGCACCTCTCCCTTCCTTGAAGCTAGTACCATTTCCATATCCAAGCAAAGTGAAATGGCAAATTTTTACATAAAGAAATTGGGAACAATTCTGGAAGCATTAATATGCTAGTGTGATAAATATTGTATAAATAATCCCAGAGACATAATTCAAGAATGCACAGAGAATAGAGAGTCACTGCTGGAGACCAGACATAAAAATGGTCCCTCATAACCGCTTGGGATTGATCTGGGCTCGTACGTCAAAGGGCAAATAGAATGGAAGTAGCAATTTCATTACTGTGTCTGTCAAAAGAAGGTATTAATTGATCCAAATTCTTTACTCTCTTTAATGGATTGAGCTGCCAGAGAGAATTAATGTCTCACAAATTTTGGTGAATTATAGGTTAGGATGCTCACAAGCTTGTTAGAAGAAAAATGGTCTCTTTACAATGAAACTGATGGCTAAGGTTAGCTTCTCCAAGTGCTGAAAAGAAATTGTGCTAAATGAACATACTTAAAATATGTATTCAAAACAAAAGAAAACAGAAGGAGCAAATAAAAAAAGTTTTTGGTTATCCTTTGGTTAGAAATCCCTTGCATAAAATCTGAAGAGCAACACCTCTGTAGATTAATTTTTAAAGGAAAGGTGCCTTCGGGATGGGCTAGAAGACAAAACTTGCCATTACTCACATGCAGGGAATTCTTATTTTTTTTTACAAAATAAGAAAATTCATATAGAAATAGTATGCCTCCATGGACTAATTAGGCAGAAACTGAAAACAATATTCATAGAGAAAAACAGCACAGACAGATCCTACATGTGGACATAGGACTTGCTTTCTGTGTGTAGTTCAAGGTCTGGGCTTCTGATAACTTTACATCACTCAGTGCTTGAGGACAGGCAGGGATCGTGGCTGATATAGGAATGCATGGATGCAGCAACTGAATCTTTCATAAAGAATGGTATTTTCTCTACCACAGTTATAGCCTGCCTCTGCAACTCTCTCCTTATCAAGGCTTTGTTTGATAGGCTTTCTTCCTCTGTTGTCCCACGTTTTGGGTAGCGATGCTGTTTTTCTCTGTTTTGGACAGAGAGAAAGAGAGGAAAAAAAAGCCAGAAAGAATGGGAACTGAAATGAGAATAGTCTTTTGATGTGTAGTGTTATTTGTCACTCTTCACCCAAAACAGCAGAGGTCTGGAAAATGTTAACTGTCTGGAAAATATTTTCCCACCTTTTAACAAAAAAATCTTTATGATGCATGTTCTTCCAGCAAGTGGGATTCTAGTATAAAAAAAGGTCATACAGAACTCACATATTTTTATTCAGAAGCCTTGCAGTGAAGTTTCATAGCTAGAGCCAGCCAGCTGCTTTCCTTTACACAACCAACTTCTTATTGGAACTACACTAATCATATGTCATCTTTTCCTCAGTGAAATCCCTGCCCATGGGGAGTAGTAACAGAGGATGTTCATCTGGGATTTCCAAACCACAGAGGAAAATGCAAGCACACTACAATAGGGAAAAAAATGGAAAAGAAGAAAAAATATATCTGAATCCAATTCTTTGGATTTGCAAAAAAAAGCAAACATTTCAGCCAATTAATTACCAATTTTTCAGGCTGCAGTCAGTATTTGCACATACTAATTTCAATTAAATGCTATTACCACTTTTGGAAATATCATTAAAGGTGGTGCTGATGCAAAGCCTCTGCTGATCTCTCCATCTGACAGAGGATCCTGGTTTTATAAATATGCACTGGGCTGACAGGTTCTTGCCATCTCCCTGCAGTCTTTCTTAAGGCACAAGGACTTGAGAAGCAGTAGGGTAGGGAAGCAGCATCAGTGGTTCCCAGGCAAGAAAATCATGCTGTCTCCCTGTGGTCCTGCTGTGCAGACTTCCCAGGATCCATCTCATATCTCCCCACAATGAGGAGGGCTGGGATGATGCAGGTGACCTAGTGATCATTAGTGGTTTGCCTCCTTTGTAACTGGAAGTCGGAAATTTTGGCAGCTCCTGGACAAAAACAGCTTGTTGCTCGGCACAGGAAAAGGCATATAGGCTGCTTTTGAGCTGCTCAAGCATAACTCACAAACTGTCCACTCTGGCCCTAAATTTAGAAGCTCATTGAACTCCTCCTGTTATTTCATGCTGCCTTTACGTGGTGTTAAATAAGGGGAAATTTTAATTAATAACCATTGGCTTGCATGCTGTCAATTTGTTAAAGATGACATAAAGAGATGAATGCTACATCTTGCATGTAGTGTTCAGAGGGTCGACTTCAGCCTTTGTCCTGGGGGGATAAGATGACATAAAGAGATGAATGCTACATCTTGCTTGTAGTGTTCAGAGGGTCAACTTCAGCCTTTGTCCTGGGGGGACGTTATGAAGCCGCTTTATTCCTTAACCGGCCGCTCGATGCCCAAGGACGCTGCGCCTTTGGGATGGACCCGGGGGCGGGGCCACGGCACCGAGTGCGGGGCAGTTGGACGGCTCAGCCCAGCGGCTCGGGGGCTCTGGGGCTGGGCAGGGCTCAGGAGGGAGTGCGCCGGGAGTGCTGTGCTGCTCTTCGGGTTTCTTTTGTGTTCTGGCTAGCTGGCAAAAGGTTCTGTTGGTTTTTCTTGCTCTTTTTTCCTTTCTCTCCCCCCCTTGCCTCACTGCCTCCCTTCCCTCCTCGCCAGTCTGGGGAGCCCACGGGGTGGCCCTGGCTGGTTCGAGCCCGTTTAATGAATAACCATTGGCTTGCATGCTGTCAATTTGTTAAAGATGACATAAAGAGATGAATGCTACATCTTGCATGTAGTGTTCAGAGGGTCGACTTCAGCCTTTGTCCTGGGGGGATGTTATGAAGCCGCTTTATTCCTTAACCGGCCGCTCGATGCCCAAGGACGCTGCGCCTTTGGGATGGACCCGGGGGCGAGGCCACGGCACCGAGTGCGGGGCAGTTGAACGGCTCAGCCCAGCGGCTCGGGGCTCTGGGGGTCTGGGCAGGGCTCGGGAGGGAGCGTGCCAGGAGCGCTGTGCTGCTCTTTGGGTTTCTTTTGTGCTCCGGATAGCTGGGAAAAGGTTCTGTTGGCTGTTCTTGTTCTTTTTCCCTTCCCTCCCTTCCCTTGCCTCACTGCCTCCCTTCCCTGCTCGCCGGTCCAGGGAGCCTGCGGGGGCGGCCCCAGCTGGTTTGAGCCCGCGTGTCTGTTCCCTCTCCGGGCATTTGTTGTATTTTGAGTTTTGGGTTTTTTTGCCTGTCCTACCCTGTTTTCTTAGGTGTTAATAAACAGTTTGTTTTTTTCCCACTTTCACTTGCTGTGACCCACTTGTCTTATTGGTGGAGGAAAAGGGGAGGCCCTTTTCCCTTTGGAGGAGGCACTCACCTGGAGTGTTTCCTCCTGAAGTTTTGTCTTCAAAACCGAAAGAGCCTTTAAAGACAAGCTCAGTTTTGCCCACAGACACTGAAAATCAGTGAATCCAGTCTGGCTGGTCCCTGCCACCACAATCCACAGGCAAACAGGTGGACTCTGGCATAATCGGGACCTTTCTCTTCAAAGATTTCAAACTAAAGCAAAATACTTTCAGTCCAAGCAAAAACTGCATCTAGTTCCAAGGAAAGCAAAGGACAACTGGACGGATAGCTCTTTTAGTAGTCTGGTTTAGAAGATGTGCAGTTGCATCATAGACCAGCTAAGCTTTCAAAGAGATTGTTTTTGGTACATCCAAGGAGAAAGGATTGCAATAATCCATATCATAGAAACCCAAAACTTGGATTACAGACGCTTGGTTCCCCTCCAAAGCTGGATTTCCACAGGAATTCCTTTCAGTGATGGTTATAAGGACCCAAGAATGGAGGAAAGCCAGAGTAACTGAATCCAGTGCTATAACCAAAACAAGGGGTGGCAGCAGTCCACCTAGGAGGTTATGCATGTAGCTCTTTCCTCTCATCAAAGTGATGTCCCTTTTTTAAGAAGTTACAACTCTCATTTCTTTGCCTTGAGCCAGGTTCTTTTCATCTCAAATCCCATTTTTCAGTGAATTAGGATATCATTCATGTTTGACTTTTAAGACACTATAAAAGGGCGTTATCTTCTGTGAAACAGTATTACACAGAACCTCACCAAAGCTAAGAAAAGTGGCATTGAGCAGATGTTTTCCAGGTGAGCTACTGGGGAAGGAGGTAGAGGAAGTCCCTAATAAACAGTCTCAGACTTTTCAGAGAGGAATGGAAAAAAGGTATTTTGAGTGGGATGAAATCTCCCCACTCTCTCAGATTTCTCAGGCGAGTCAGCTCATCAAATGCCCAGTAAACTAAAACAGAGTAGCAGCAAGGGCTCACTTGCTGGTAGCCGTAAGCAGATCATCCAATAGTGGCAAAGGACTCTCTGTCTCTGCACATACACCACCATGAAACTTCCCTGGCACCCAGTGAAGCCTGATGTTGCAAAACTTGTCCTGACACCAGCTCCTCAGTGCTGATGTGAAACAGGATGTGGCTGGGGCTGTGGATGGCACTGGTGTCAAAGTGGTGGCTCAGCCAGAAGCAGGGGATAGCAGTTAAGAACTGGGCAAATCAGCAAGGCAAAAAAGAAAACAAGAAAGCCCGTGGGTGGTTTCAAGGCCCCTACCTGATCTGCAGAATCCTAACTGCTGTTTCAACATCATTTTTCTGTGAAGCTGAGAAGGCCTCAGGCTAAATTCAAAACCTGAAAAAACTAAAAGGGTAGTGAAAAAGAAAATGCCAGTGAAAGAAGGTCTTGGCAGAGTAGTAGATGTCCAAGTTTTCAAAGTCACAGTGACAGTTCATGAGCTCAGTAAGAGAATGCATTCCCTGGACACTGAATTATGGTATCTTTATTTGACAGCATTTCTAATTATCATCTCTGTCCAGAGTTTGAAACTAAACTACAAAGCTTAAAGCAGTGGCTACATCTCAGTACATATCAGCCTCCATTTCTTGAAAATCCTTCATGTATTAGAACTGCAAGCATAAACATTTTTATTGAAAGACACAGCGTAGATATCTTGCCAGTGATTTTGTATGTTTGACTCTTGCAAAAGTGGCAGGCCTGAGTCAGACAGTAGTTTTCAACTTTTGTGCTTTGAAAAGTGCTAAAAACATAGTAGCACTAATGCTTTTCCAAGGTTTGTTAACCTTGCTGGCTAACCAGCTGCTCTCTGTCATTTTAGGGTAGAAAAGGAGTTAGAATGGTCTCGGCATTGCCAGAATTTGGGAGGCTGTGCTCTAAAAGCTTCAGACCAATTTCCCTCTTAGTGAAGGATGATTGGCAAATGTCGACAGGTTGTGGACATTTACATCGTGTGATGATGAATGCTACAGACATTAAATAGGGCCGCTACAACATTTAATGGCTGCTTTAGTTGCCTCATTTCTTATTAGAAAAGGTCACTTATTGTCCTAGCTCACATGATTAATGTGAGCTCCTGTATCTTTATGGGGTGTATTTACAATATGTTCTTTGTTTGTTCTTCTTTTCAGACTTTACCAAGGTTTACTACTCAATGTGAATTTAGATTTGTTGTTGAATACGGGCATTTTTCCAGCAAGCTTGTGTAAGCTGTCCTACTGGGAAGAGGCTTATGTCTGGGGCCTTAACAACACTTGTATGCCCACTTTAGTACAATTTACTCCAGTGGGATGGCTGAAATTCATGCCCGCAGAGCCATTTTAAGTAAACAAATTACTAAATCCTTGCAGTACTTCTCTATCTGCATTCTGTGAATTTGAAACAAGTTTTTTTTTTTTTTAAATCATTATTATTTTCCTGAGGTCTGGGCAGCTTAATGCCATCCATACAAAGGGAAAGCATTAACAAGTCATAGTTTCCTCATTCCAAAGATTTTCACCTTATATCCATGGGCTTAGCTCCTTACAATAAGTCTCATTGCTGGGATATTGAGAAATGGAAAACACTTTTCTTCCAACAGGAAGGGACAAGTGACTTTGAATAAGACCTGGGACTGATTGGTAGGCAAGGTCACATTTGGTACAGGAAACTTCGTTTTCTTTAGGAACCCTCAGTCAGCTGCTGTAAAGTACAGCTCGAACTTAATCTCAAATATTTAGGCTCAATATCCTTTACTCAGAAGTCAGTCACTGGACAGACAAATGGAGCTGTACATCAGCCAAAAATGGAAGACAATAGTGAGACTAAAAGCCATGAGATCTTTAAACTGACTACACTTCCCAATTCAACCATATTGCTTAATTATTCCACAGTCGATTTACATTTCAGATAAGACCTATCCTACCCACAGTCCCTCAGTCTGTACTTATTATCAGCATTTTCCGCTTTGCTTCACAGGCTTTTACAGGGGCAAGGCACTAAACAAAGAAGTGTAAATAGCTGAGCTAAATATCTGCCACAGAAGTCAAACTCTGCATATGAGGTATAAGTAATACAGCCATATCCGTAAGATAAAACTAACAATTTTATGACAAGCTAATGTCACAGGCTATCCTTTCAAATGCCTGAATTATTAATAAGTATGCCAAACCTGTGAGGAATTCTAAAAGGTAGGCATTTAGACTACAATTTTCAGGTTATTAGGAGATAAAAATAGAAATAGGGATGAGATGTTTCGTATGTATTGTGTCTGAACCTAAAAATTCACAGCTTGATTTTGCTTCTGAGTTTTGAGCCCCAAGGTTTGTTTAGCCTCCATTTATTGCTGCAGCCTGTCCAGCACAAGCTTTAAAGCAAAAGAAATGACTGAAGGCTTTTACCCGATATTCTTCGAGGTTTCATAGATACGTCTCCCATTAAAGCAAGATCATCTTGTGTTGGTATACTAAACTGCTGAATATGGATAGCAATTATTTACCACAATTTAAAGGCATTAAGAATTTGTCAGAACCAAATCAATTCTTGGTTAAGTAAGGTACATTAATAACTGGAAGTTGATGAAACTAATATGGATTTTATTTTAAACTGAGAGAGAAAGAAAATATTCATCATCCTTGCCATTTTTATGGAGTTATTCAGAGAATGAATTATTGATTATAGGCACAGGACAAGCAAGTAGACTGTAGATATTTAGGTACTTGTCAGACTGAGAAGTATGATTACATTCAAATGCAGAATTGTGACAAAATGGGGGCAGCGGCTGACAGTTCATTGCCAGTGGAGAACAGGTACACATGGCTTGAATTCATTGTACAGAATCAGACAAAATAAGAAAGAATTGGTTTCCAGTCGCACAAAATTCAGAAACAAAGGGCTAGTGTCAAAACAACACAAAAAGACAACCCCCCTCCCCTATCTTCTGCATTTCTGGAAAGGCCCCATTCACAACTAGTCCCCAAAGTGGCAGCCCTCTGCCAGTACAGAGGTTCTTGTGTTCCCACAGCAAGTCAGCAAGGGATGGGAGGAGAAGGCACAGCTTGGGTGGGTACCTGCTCCAAAACTTTTGGCACTGTACTTGCTCCCATGAGTAGGAGGGATGCAATTGCCAGTGTACACTGATTAGGGATCAACCATTAATTTTTGTGCAAATGCCTTTCTTGGATTTTTTTTATTATATTTGAGGGAATTATAGTATTAGAAATAATTTGCCTTCAACTGTTTCCTTGCTATCAAAGGTCATGCTCTGCATTCTGGGCTACATGAAGGCAATCATGATCTTTCTTTGTGAGATATCCTCTCCACTACTTCTGTTTTTCAGCTGTGCTTATTAATAGTCACGAAATGATGTGATTTAGGCGACAGCATAATGATAAAATGAATTGTTACATTTGGTTAATGTTGTAATTTGTTGGTGCAGCTATGCATGTGCGGCTCAGGTCACCATCTTCATAGAACTGTGTAGCAAGAATAACCTTTGATGCTAAAAGCGATCCTGCTGTTGACATTTTAACTGGAACATTTTCATGGGGCTACTGAGAATGACATACAAACTGCTCTTTGAAAGGTCATACATATGTGTGTATTGATTTAATATTTAGAGATGCTTTCAGCAATCAAGAGGTACAGGTTTCAGCAAATATCTCTTAAAAGCTCTGCACGGGTTTCTTTTAGAACTGCAAGTATAGTGTTCACAAAGCTAAATTAAAACTGGGATTTAATTCTGATTATTTACTTGCCCTTTAAGACATATTGAGCATTCAAGAGATTCAAGCTCATTTTTGTTTGGAAAACTGAATCTCAGTACTTAAACTGCAATTATAGTTCCTTTTTCAGTCACTGACCTCCTGATAGAGTTAAGTGAATAATATTTTACTGTAAAGCATTTGCACCACCTGCAATGTGTTATATTCCAAAATATTTCAGACCACTGAACTGAGATTTTTTAAAGCTGACTATACAGATATGCAGCTGCTATATTTGAAAATTTAAGAAGCTGTTTTTATAGGAATTTACCATATAATGGGGAAGACTTTAAATTTCCATTTGCACAAATACCATCAAAATGAGATAGTAGATGCTTGTCAGTTGTGAGTAAATAAATCCCAATCCTTGAGGGAAAAATGGGCATTGGATTAGCCAGTGCAATAGCTCACTTGTCAGTCCTTTGGATAAACTGATGATTAAGGAAAAGCACTTTGTAATGCGTGATTTAACCCTGCTGATTTCATTATAATGATCTGAATGAGACACGTATGATGAAGTGACTTAAGATGCACGAATCTCTAGACTGTACAAGGAGAAAGAAATCTGTAAAAGGAGTCACAGTGTGCCACCCACACATTCAGTTTGAGACTCTGCTGATCCTTCATAGGTTTGTTGTGGAGGAAAACGCTAAGGTCTGGAATTGTAAGAGCACTTCATTGTCACAGTGGTGGTGTCCCATTATTTAACTTTTGGTGCTCAGTCCTCCAAGCATGGCCCACAATGCTGCCTAAAGTGACTACACAACATGTAGGAAAACAAACAGCCTCCCAATAAGCTCAAACTCCCTGCACAAAATCCTCTCCCAAAAAAACTCCAGGGGAAAAGCCATGTTATTTCATTACATTAATTTTGGTGAAGTAGCTGTTGCAAAAGTGCACCAGGTTTGTCCAAGCTTCTCAGAGAAGGAAGAAAACATTGATCCTAATCAGGCTTATTAATGAACTGTGCTCTGGACTTACCACATAACCACATCTTCTCTGTGTTCTGGTCATGCTCAAAAGCAGATCCTGGTTCCTGCAGGGGGAACCTGCAGTAGCCCGAGTACAGTGGAGCTGGGCAGCAACTCAGCTGCAATCCTGAGGATCAAAATTTTTCATTGAGAACCATAAAGTATACTTAAATCACTTTTGGGATCTGTGCCCAAGTTTCTTTCCGGCATTTTCTCTCCAGCTTCCGAATAACTGGAGTGCTTTTAAGGGACCTGTAAAAATGACATTGTAGGAACTGGAAAGCAAAGTCTCCTAGGGGATGGAAACATGGATGAAGTCAGTTAGGGCTTAGAGTGGAATGCACCCCAAGGCTGCAGTGACATTGTTTCCATTTGCCAGTGTTCCTACACTGGTTGCTCAGCTGTCACAGTCTTTTTCTTCGTAAACTCTGCAGAGGCCAATATATAGAGGGTGTGAAAGTAAATGTCTTTCCTGAGCCCAACCCATCCTCTGATCCCACAGCCCACTCCTATCTCTACAGCCATAGGTGCAAGCTGTCATCTGTCACAGGGTGCTCATCCTCCTGAGACAGATTTTTCATGGCTGGAGAAGAGAATTTGCATGTGGATTGGTCTTTTCAGGCATTTAACCCGTAGGGTAAAATCCAGTTCAAAAACATCCTACTCCCTTTTCTTTATATGCCCTTTTAGTAGTTTCAAACCTGTACACCTTAACTACTTTTTATGGCTGTTTTTCATACAACTTTTAATTAACAATAACTTTTCACATTAAAATTTAATTAATTTTTCCCCCATAGTGAATCATTGGTCAACAATTCACAGCAAGTCTTATTAAAATCCAATGTAATTACTCTCTGCACATACTGAGAACATTACTAACACTTGGCTCTTATGGTCACAATGATTAAGGAATTGAATTTGCTGAATATTATTGTTAGAGCTTACATGTCCACCAAATCAAATGTATTGGTCGTTTGTGTTAGACTTGTAAAAACTCCACTTCACCCAGCCAAGCTACTCAGCTAAATCCTTTCTATCAGATTGGAATTGGAAAGGACTGTGGAGTTTGTAGGAAAATTTGTAAGTGCCATTCTTCTTTTTGTTCTTATTGCTTGGATTACTGATTGCATTCTCCCCTGTCTGCCTCACCGGATTTTCCACTAGGGATTTACAACAGCTCACCGTATAAAGAAGGAAGGAACAGAATAAGTAATGACCCATTGACGCCTGCCAATTCTGAAGAGGTTATTTACCTGGGGCTTTGAAGTATTTCATAATTATTTGACGCTACTGATGGCTTTTGCCAAGTCCACATATTTCTGGATGCCTGCTGCAGACTGCACAAAGACATTCCAGGGTTCCAATTACGCACCGACTCAGCCCAACATGTAGCTCTTCCACTCAATTTACAATGTTAACAGGTGTTCCTTAGGATTTAGTGTCCACTGTGCCACTCATCACATAGCTGCCATCACTTCTTAGGTGTCAAAGGCTCATTCTGCCTTCTTTGTCCCTCCTCGCTCTCTGTACTTGCATGTAAATCACCTCTCTTCTAGCAAACTTTGAGATTCTTGCTGTGGTGCTTCATGGAGGCCACTTCACAATGAGTGTAGGAAGTAAACAGGTAGAAAATTAATTATTTAAAATGCAGAAGACGTCTGATCTACATTTATAAGACCTGGCCTGCATTTTCAAAGCAAAAGTCCTAGTTAGCAGGACTGGATTAAATGCGCAAGAGAACTTTTTTGGCATTTGATTTCTTATAAGATTTTAAGACAGAAAGATCCCCACACTGCTAAGCATCAGTGCCCTCAAGAGTCTGAAGGCAGAGTGCATTTATCTTGCTTTCCTTATAAATCAAAAGTGTTGCAGACCCTTCACATCCATGCACAACTCTGCAGGTATTGCCATTAAACCCTGTTCCCATTCCAGGTGGGCTTGACTGTGATTGCCTGTGACGTCCTCTGTAGTGGTAAAGGTGTCCCTTTGGGTGTCAGTGCAGGTGATGAGGACATAGAAACCTGGATTTACAGAAACACAGATATACAGTCTGACTCCTTTCTCAAGATAGTAGTGATTTTCAGATCTATTCACAGTATCTCTACACTGATGATAACAACATTGTATTTCAAAGAGTAATCTGTTAGGGAAAAAGCAAACATATCCAATCTGTCGTAACAAAACGAAAGGAGAATTAGAAGATATTTCTTTTGCAGGACTACTCACCAATTTTGAAATGCAACTTCAAGGCATTTAGGTGCAAAGATCTACTTGCTTGTTCAAATGCTTCAAATAACTGGCCAACAATAATAGTAGCCTTGAAATTTCTAGCCCTTTAGTGGGTGAATCATGCCAGGGTGACTGACGAGCCTGAGCCCCTGTATGTGCACAGCTCCCTATGAGTTAGGTGTTCCTTTTAAAAAGAGGGAAGGTGATTTCCCAGATTTTTGTCTAGCTGCCATTATCAACAGGCATGTTTCCTAGGACAAAATTATAGTGCATGTATGAAAAGATGATTAAGAGATGAGAGGAAAAAAGCACAAAACACAAAAAGGAACTGCTAAGTCACACTGCTGCGAAGCTTTCTTCCAGTCAATATGTTGCAGAGGAAAATGTATGAAACAAGTATCAGGGGAAACCATCGCAGCGGGCCTGCCTGCTCTTTGCTGGTGTTGTTTTCCTTCACACCTGAGCCTTGGCTATCACTTATTAGACCATTCCTGACATAGCAACATAACCAGGAGATGTATTTGGACAGAGGTAAAAATGCAACAGGGAAGGCCAATAACAGTTCATGACACACAGACAATTTTGTGTATTGATTTCCTTCAGATCAAGTAAGTAAAGCCTGCAGGGAAGACAAGGGACTGGAAAGGGGAATTATATTAAGTATCACATGAAAAATTAAGTTTCTACTAGAGCGTCAAAATTCCTAGGTTCTTTCTCCTTTTTTTATTACCTTCCAGTATTAAATATTTCTTCTAAATCTATACATTTACTTATGTGTTGAAAGGAATTTTTACTCACAAAAGGAAGAACAGGGTATTTCTAAATCACAGCTAAGATCTAGCATCTACAGTTGCTGATTTAAAAGAACCAAAACTTGCACTTTCTTTGATGACAGACAGAAAAGTGTGATGACAAAAGCTGTGTGAAACTTGGTAATAAAAACAGGAGCAGTCTGCATGGCTGAGGCAAGGGTTTTAAACGACTTTGCTGTCTGTGTGAGCTCACAGCAATGTTCATTTTTAGCTTTGAAAGTTACAAAGGAATAATTACAGCCTTTAGCTGGGAATGAAATGCAGAAAGGCATTGTGGGCCCACAGTAAAATTTCTGACGGAGGAATTCTGTGCTTTCAAACTTGCAATGCTAGGTTAGACTTGCACATCATAAGCAAAGCACATTCTAGCTGATTAGGTTCTCCATCATGTGCTTTATAGCACCTGAATGATTGCTTCTTTAAAAATACTTCCATAGTTAATTTTAATGCCTGTCACATAAACTATTAGTACCAGGACTCCAAAGCGGTGCCAGCACAGCCATTTGTAAGCCACACTATTTTATGACTAAATACTAAGTGTAAATATGAAAATGAGATTGGAACAGGCCTTGCTCAGCACTGTTTAATATTGAGTTTAGACTCTTCCCTTTAGAGCACACATAACTTTCCACATCAGCCTTCCCTTAAGTGTGTTTAAATGTGAGTGCATCCCCCAGGCCTGATGAAACAGGTGCTCCTATAATACCCTCAGAAGAGTCACCTTTCACAGAGAAATAAACGATAGCAGTGGCAACTGCAGAACAAACACAAGTTGGCTACTGCATATTGTCACAGAAAGGATTAGTTCTTATGAGAACTTTATTACAGTTTGTCATATTTGTGACTAGGCAGCTGTGAAAACATGTCAGAATCCTACACAGATTTTCCATTTCCTGCCAGTTCACTAAAACAAAGCAGTGTGGCTGAGAGAAGCAGGGTAAATGCAACATAAATGGTAAGGTAAAGCTCAGCAAGCCTGTTCCACTTCATGACATGCTGCAAGATGGAGAAGCTATGAGGTTTGTAGCTATCTGGCTCTCCAAGGCAGCTGGACTGAGAGTCACTCACTGATCTGCTGAGGCAGTTCTTGTTTCAGCATTTGTGAACCAGGGAGCTCGAGTAATTTCAGCACACAAAATCCCAAGAGCACACCGTTCTCCATCTAAAAACTTGGCGACAGCAGCCGCTTTTCATTCCAGATTCCAAACATGTCCCAGGCCACCTCTCCCTCCTTGATTCTTGGGCTGGAAATGCTGGTGGTGTACAGCTGGTCAGAGAGTGCCTTAAGCACCTGGTTATTCTCATTTCCCATCTGCACCTTCCTCACTCTTCTCACTACTGCTCTGATTGCCTAGTATGGCTGCAGAAGAAGATTAGCAAGCAGAGACAAGCTAAACGAGTCTACTTTAAGGAAAATTTGAGTTCTTCAGTGTCATCATCCCTGCTTTCAGCCCTGAGGTAGCAGCAACCTGAGAAGAAAAGCACAAAGAAGAATTAGGAGTAAGGGAGAAAATGGTCACTGCTGCACTATAAACTCCCTTCACACCCTAATCTCCACACAACTCTGCAATTCCCTCCCTTTGTTCCCAGGCAATGGGTGTAGGAGATACCCACATGTCCCCAGAAGCATAAGGCTTTTACTGATGCAGCTCGATAAAATTCCCAACAGCAATTCTTAGTGGTTTTGGGGGAGTGTGTGTGTTTGTTGGTGTTCCTGAACGAACAGAACTTTCTCAGAAGCTTATCTAAATAGATTTTCCAATGAACTACAGGAAAACATGAATCCTAGCACTTTCGTGCTCCTCTAGGAATTTTATAGTAGCTTGCATGTAAAAAATAAAACAAAAATCCCTTTGAAACCAAACATAAAGAAGAGACACCACTGTCCATTCTTCTCTGCAGAAGAACAAAAGAATTAGATGACAGATGGTAGACATGTTGCTTAGGCAATATGGGAAAATGCTCCGAGGTTATGATTGTGAATGAAATATAAGACTCCATGGAACAGAAAATAGAAATAGAGGTTGAAGATTTATATGGGGTGATTGTTTTTTGTTGTTTTTATTTTTCAGGAAACTTGATTCATGTTCCCACTATTGAATGTATTAAGTGGCTTCATTTTCACTTTAGTTCTGATGACTACATAGCTGAAACTCTATTGTGATTACATTATTTTGGATTTCCTGATTTCAGGATAGGTGCCTGAAATCTAAATGAAATAGCCTGAGATGGTTCTAACATGTCTTTAAGTAGCACTGGGCTGCTGTGCATTTGCCACTTTAATGAAGTCACTGCAACAAGACATTCTGTCACCCAGAGCAGCAAAAGCCTCACTGCATACTGCAATAATTTAAGCTCAGCTATTTTTATTTTAGATTTAATATCTTTCTTCATTTTTTGTTGCTCTGCTTCATCTCTTTGGTCATGGTGTCTACACTAGGAATTTAGTTCAGCTGTTTCACTCCACTGCTCTGTTCCTACTGAACTCCATCTCCTGGTGTATCATCAGTACCCATTAACAGCTGCTAGATCTGTCCCAGCTGTTTTATGCAGCTTACCCTTATACATTGTGGCAAATTGTTATTTTACAGTGCGTTGTCTATTTATTTTTCCAGTGTATCATAGAACTTGCTTACCTTGCTCTTGTAGGAGACCCTATCAGTAGTAGTATTGCTTTACATATTATTCCCACATATGTTACAAACCATGGAGCAGTCACAACAAATATGCCAGTGAAAGCTGTTCTCTGATCAACCTTTCTTTTTCTGCTAAAGAACTTTCTTTTTTGGACAAGAAAAAGTCATTAAGAATGTTTTTACTCAAGTAAGAAAACAAATGAGCAAAAGGTTGGATCAGAAAAAAACAAACATCAGATAAAATAAGGCCGTGAACTAGTGATAAATTGCAGAATAATTACTGTCAATAACTTGTTATTCATTTTATTGTTGCCAATCTCCTGGTATTTCATTGTATAATATTTAGATAAGAGATTACTGCTGGGAATTACAAGAAGGAAGACAGGAAGAATAACATCCAGCTATCCAGGCTGTAGATAATCTCACAGTCAGGCTGCATTTGCAAAAAACCTGACAGTGACATTAGACTATACTAAGATTACCCTGAATCAATCCTATGTACCTGTCTGCCCAGCTGGAGGCTAAACAGTGACAGATATAGGACAAGGACACATCAGCCTCCCTCCAGCATTTCCCAAGCTGCAAGCAGCCCTACCCCTACCACAGAGTGCAAATGTGGTATTTCCAAGCTGGAAAACTGCTTAGGAAAGGCTCTGCATCCCAATGCTCCCTGCACATGTTGTAAAACTGTGAGGTAGTGAGGAGTGAAGAAAGCTGTGTAAGCTCCCCGTGAGCAGAGGGAGGAGTGGGTTTCGGACAGGTCAGTCTCACAGGTGGCCATGGCTAGAGACTGACAGACCAACAGCCTTGCAGTTTGTGCTCAGTCTGTGACCCTTTGTGTTGTGTTAAGCCTAATCATGTGTCATGTGCATGCAAGAGAAGACCTGGAGCACTCCGGATTCAAGCAAGTCTTTCGGACCTTCAGGGGATACACGAACTTTAAAGCAGCTCTGCCATGAAAAAATAAACAGAACCACTCTACTATCTCTTTTTTAAATGAGCAAAGGAGCACACAAACCTCTGTGTCTTTCACATCTGTGAAGTGGTTCTGTGTGTCTGGCAGGTTGAGATTTTGTTCTCCACCTGTGAGCAGGTAGGAATCCCAGTGATGTCTCTCCCTTCACAGACTGTGGGGCTTTTATGGAAGCTGAAGCCCTTACCCAGCTGTGCCCCTCTTCCCAGAAGTGATCACAAGCCACCCCAGGCAGAGGAGGCAGGTTGCACATCACCTTCATTCAAAGATGAAGGTACACACATGGAAAATTGGAACTGCAGGACCTTGGGATAGCAACAAAGACTGGATTAAAACTCCTTGATTAAACCTCAGAATTCCATGCATACTACTAGTATTTGACTTCCTCTTGTGATGGATCTGTAAGTGTTAACTCAGAATGGGTAGCTGGTGAGGTCTACCTGACTACCCCAGTCCCTTCCTGCATCAGCTGCACTGCAGACTCTATTGTTGGCATCAACAGGTGGACTTGATGATCTTAGGGGTCTTTTCCAACCTTAGTGATTCTCCAATTCTAATGCATCCAACGAGAGTAGCAGTACTGCCGGTCTGTGTATGGGAGGTCCCAGCTGCAGAATGGGGCCCGTGTTGTACACTTCTGTTGTACACAGAAAATAACCAGCAGGCTGAGACGTAGGTTCAAAAATATTAAGAGCAGATAAAGTTGCAAATAAGACTGTGAGAACAAAACTGGCTCAACAAACTGCATGCAGGGGAGTTACTAATGGCACCTATATGGTGTTCTGTAAGGATCTCTCTTGTGTCCACTAGCTTTCCACGTTTTTGTTAATAAGCCAGGTGATGGAAAGGATAATGGTTCCTAGATCTACAGGGTACACCCACACAGAAAGAGAGAAAGGGAAGAAAGAACAAAAATTCTGACAAATTGGAAACACAAACTGACAAAATAAGATCCATGGTGATAGGGACAAGTAGACGTTTCTAAGCCAGGCAGAAGCAATGACTTGCATGAATACAGCTGGTGAACTTCTGGACAGATAAGAATTTTGCAAAAAAGAACCTGGGCATATATTTTGTTTGGATGAAAAATATCAGACTGCTGTCAAAAAAAAGCAAACAAAAGATAAAGCTTATTGCACTGTATGAAAAGGAGCAAAACCTGCAAGAAAATGACAATTTTCTTTCAATTGTAAAGATTCTGATGAAACACTCCATACATTTTTAGGAAGTGTGTAAGAAAAAGGGTGCAGTGTAAAAAAAAAAGAGTGAAAGTGAATATTAATAGACCCAGCTTGTGACACAAGAGATTTGGCATAGATGTCAGGGAAAAAGTTTCTAGTGGTAAGTATAGCAAGTCACAGGAATAGATTTCCTGGGAAGCCTCCCAAAATAGATTGGCATCTGTAAGCTAATGTATAGTTGATTCTACTGCGGGTAAAAGAATAGATGGGATGATATCTTGATTCTCTAATTTTTGACAAAATATTTAGTTTACATTTAAGCAAAAGCAAAAAATGCTACTGAGTTCAAATGATCATATTACATTGCACAGCTTAAAATGCAGCTAAAAGAAAAGCAGGAGTTTATATTTTATTATTTTTATTTAAAAGAAAAAAATGAATAATGACTTATACATAAGTTCTTCATTATGAGAAAATACCATTTAAATGCCTCCAACAATGCACTAAAGCTCATGTCTTCCAGGAAATAAACAATGTCCCCTCTTTGAGTAACCAATATTTGCATGGAGACAAATTATCTGTGCACATGGCTGTAGTCTCACAATGAAAGACAGTCAATTTAATAGGAAGAATAATGGAGACCAGAGTGCTGAAGGAATTTAAATTATTACTTCCTTTTTTTTCTCAAATAGAGCAAGGCTGTGTTTGTGCATGTGTGGGTGTGTGTACATGCACACACACACGTGTCATGTTTCTATGAATATACATTCATGTCTAAATTCACATTTTATCAAAGTAATGTTTTATTTTGTTGGATTTTTTGGGGTTGGGGGGGGGGGGATGGGGGTTGTTTGTTTCTTTATCCTTTAAATTATATTAAAGGACTCTGGCTTTACATCTTCATAGTGTTTATTCATTGCTAATGGTGATTTCAGCATGGTGGTCTCAGTACCAGCCTCTTATCCACACAGGCAGAGGAAATCTTTATAGAGATGGCTGCAAATGCTGCTTTGCACTGTGTTACAATCTAAGCAAAACACTCCTTGAGCACACACAGAGGTGGTCTTATTTTAAACCTTCTTCCTTCATCTCCAGCCAAAGAAATCCTTAGCAATTGCTATATACAGGCCAAGCTTTTATCTTCAACTTGTTGTGCTATATTATTCTACTAGAAAAACACTGGGAGAATATTTGGATAATGGATTATACTTTTCAGCCTGAGGTAATTCAAAAGGTTGAAGGGATTTTGCTCAGTGTTATATCCAGTGAACAAAGTATCACCTTTCAGCACAGCCAAGAATGGAAATGTTTGGTTGAAAATGTAAACATGTCGGTAAGTTATGAATGTGAAGAAAGGAAATGATATTGTTTTGCTATGAAGGTTCAAAATAACCACTGAAATGGCTCTAAGCAAACCTCAAATCATCCAGTCACATGCAATTCTCAACACTTCTTATTTACCTTACTGTTAGAAATAAGAAAAAAAGAAAGAGATTTTTATATTAAAATGCTTTTCTCTTTTAGAGAGTGATGCCACAATGTTTTAAGGGCTCATACACAGAAATCAAATACAGCTATGGAGCAAAGCCACAGTTTTAGAAGTACACAAACTGCATATGCCAATTTTTCTAAATACCTAACTAAAAACTGAGGTTGCAAACCCACTAATGACACAGGTTATCACTGGGGTGCCTGGAAAAACACTCTGTTACTGTGACATGGAGCTATGGGCTCCCGGGTCATGGCAGGTCAGGTTCTCAACTCATGCCAAGGTTCCCCTGATTAGAAAAATAGTCCAGCAAAGAGATGATTTAAATTTCCTCCGGCACTTCTGGAGTCTACAATTTCACACAAAACAAACCTGAGCTAGGGTGTAGACCTTTCAAACCATGTTGCTGAAACTGCCTACAGTCACTGAACAATAAAGACTTTAAAAATGGTGACATTCTAGTGTCTTTGGCGGGAGTTTACTTCACCCTAAGCTGGCAGTCATGTCCTGCACCTATCCCACTCACTGCCACGTCTGCTCAGTTGGGTTCCTCCCGTGTGCTTGCATAGACCCAGGGATGTGTTGGCTGGAAGGAACTGCTGGAAAGTGTGTTGCTGCCTGCTCAAAACAGGTCCTTGTCCAGCTCTTTGTCAAGGTCAGCTGTAGGTGTTTTAGACATATGCCACAGTCTTCTTTTCTTCATCTCTCTCCCTCTTTGTCTTGGCTGGGTTTGTTAAGGTTTTCAGGAACTTTGTGAACACTCAGACCCACAAATACATAGTTTTCTGTACCACACAATGCATACTACATACAGATTTATCAGAGAGCTCTTTGCATGAACAGCCAAAATAGTGATAATGCACTTTGTTACTAAATATGTATGAATGGCTGCTCAGGTATGCAGGAGAGAATGGAAACTCTCACATTTGGACCTCCAGGGCTGTCAAAATGACCTCTTAATAGACTGGCAGGGTCTATAAATATTATTCATTCATTTTATCAGATTATTTGTTAGAGCTTGAATTTTTTCTGATATATTTGCCTACTCCCAATATCAAAGGTCAGTTTGGCTAGTACGAATTGTATTCATGATTCACAGAATTACTCTGTAATGCTGCCAAGAAAAAAAGCTGAAACACAGTAAAACAGCCCTAGGAATAACATTCACTCTTTACCAGGTATCCTGGGGGTTATCTCTTAAGCTGCAGGAAGAAGCCACTTCTATTGCTAGCACAAGTAGAAAGGACATTCAAATTCTGGTGAGCAAGCTCTCTTTAAGCTTGAATGGCTGCTGTTGTTCATCCATTAACTGTAGATCTTACTCATACTGTCCCTTCATGGTTACTGAGTTTTGATTGCTTTGGCTGGGTGTAACAGAAAGACTGTGGTTGTTATCAACAAACACTGTCAATCAGCTTATTTGTTGACTTTGGTGCAGAAATTCACTGGCTTGGCTTCCTACTCTGTACACAGCTCCGGTAGTGCATTGCCCTGTAAAACAAATGTGTTCCTCCATAATCTTCCTTTTTGCTGCCAAATCTCATAGATACTGAAACAGTGTCCTGCTATATGGTGCTGTGTAGGCAGCACACAGGCACCATGTTTAATCCACAGTATTTTCTTTCTTCATTTTCAGTTTGCAACTGGCTATTTCCAAATGATGGATCTATCAGTGTTTACCTTCATATTAAATGATGTAACTGCCTGGAATTTCACCACTAGATATGAAAGCTCCATAGCAAACCTACTGCCTTTGGATATGAAGTTTAATAAGGCTAGTGCTCTTGCTCTGTACCAGTAGGGATTATCTTGAATTCCTCCACATTTCTAGATACAGAAATGTTTGTCTATTAATTGCCTGGTTAACATTATGTATTGAAGATATTTACTGCAGCCTCATAATAAGGTAAGTAAATACTATTTTGCCCTCTTCAATGCAGTTACAAAGGAGTGTTTCATTAGCCTACTATGGACAGCCTGCATTCACCCCATAGCTGTCTGCTTGTGCCCCACAGCTGCCTGCCTTCCTGCCTGCCTGCTGGGCCCCCCACAGCCTCGTGCAAGTGATAGGCACCAAAGAAGTGGGGGTCTGATGCCAAGTGTTGTCCCTTTGCGGTGAAACTCAGGTCTCACCTGGATCACAGCAGTTCCTACTTGGGATTGCTTATGCTATTTAAACATTTCTATTTTTCCTTACTCTGTTGCAAGGAAATGTTGCAGAATGCTGCAGAACTTCAGTTTCCTAAGCATCTCCCCCTTTTCCAGGCATTTTGCATGCCTGACTGCCTGCAGATACCTTCCTCATGAGTGTGAAGTGCCAGAAAAATGTTCCTCAGAGAGGTTTTGTGTTCCTAATGGCCTTCTCAGACAGGCCACAGTGGAATTAGGAATCAGTGTGGAGATTTAATTGGGCAGCTTGCTTTATTTTCTACACACTGGAGATTTTCCCTCCATCTGCTTTCATGGGAATAAAAGCTACAGTCCTTAAGTGGAGGAACTGGACTGAAAAGAGTGTATTTTACTAGCATGAGGGATGAGTAGAAATGAAACCCCCCCCCCATATTCTGAAGTAATGTTATTTCCGGATGATTCTCAGTGAATCAAAGCTGAATGTTTTTAACTGTTGTTTTTCTCTTTCTTACCTTGGTACAGGCCAGGGATGCCTCTTCTTCAGCCACATTGCACATGGTGGCATCTAAGCCTGGGTATGAAATACCCTCGCCTGACTTTGAAGAAGCTTTTGTACACTTCCACTCTATCAGTGTTACTCCTTCAGGTTCCCCTTCCACATTTGCAGCACCCCGATGCCTCATGGTTTGCTGGCAATTTGCAGTGCTAGTATCTAGCAGTCACTTCAGTAATAACAAAGTATATAATTATGCCAGGTCTCTTCCCAGCTATGTTTAATGACAGGTTAGTCTGCCTTTCAATACTCAAAGTGCATTGTAACAGCAAGCCATGGCAGGACTAAGGGTAGGAATTGGCTTAATTAAACACTTTTTATGAAGGCAAGGGCTAATGTTACTTTGACAAAGTTAAGATAGCATTAAATCAGAGATGCTATCTTCGTGGAGAGCTGCTCAGATCTATTAATGTCTTGGTTTATATAAATTAACTTTTTCTATAGGAAAATATCTGCTGTTAGACTAGTTCTATTTTATTCTTCAGTCAGAAAAAAAATATACCCCTGGACTGATCGAAACATTTCCAGTTTGAACCACATTACTTAGCAAACATTGATTTTATTAGTCACATGGTGTTGTTCCAATCACCCAGCTGAGTGCATATTCAAGCTCCTTGAGCAACAGTGCTTGCCTTGGCAAAATGTAGTGTTTGGTTTCCAAGGACACTTTTAAATAAATTACTAAAATTGTTTTTCTACAAATGTGGAAGACGAAATCCTTTTCACTTGAATGTTCATAGAAAGAGAAAACAGAAGGAGTAGAGGCAAAATTTGTTGCTTTCAACCCAGGTCTATGTTATAGTGAGTAAACAGAAATGTTTTTACTGTCTCCAATCAGAGGTTTCAAATATCCCCCATTTCTGGGTTAGGAAGGAAAGAAAATATTTCAAATTAGGATGAAAGAGAGGCCTCAATAATTGGCAATGAAGGTCTCCAGTTATGGGGGATCAGGTTGATCTCAGTCACCATGCTAAGTCTACAAAACACAACTGCTGCAGGAAGAGCTGAGTCCATACTGTCACGGCACAGCTGGTGGCAGAGGTTTGTGTTACTGACTGGAATTGATAAGTCAAACCCTGAGAATTAAAATCCCTGGTCCTTGTTCTAGCATAGGGTTATTTCTCATCCAAGGATATGTGCCTTGTTCTTTCCAGAAACTCCTTCTTGTTCCCTTGCAAAATTTTGGTGTAGAAGAATAAAAATTTCCCAGGAAAAACCAGTTTTGTCAGACAGTTGCTATTTTATAGGGAGGAGATAGTGAGCTATGTGAACATCGTCTCCTTATACCCGGACTGAAGTTTACCTGTGGATTTTGACATCCAGTCCTGAATGGATGTAAGCATGGCAGGGATAGTTCCTTTTCCGAAGAAGATGAACAGCATTTTAAATTGTATTGCATACAGATGGCTCACCATATCAGAATGGTTCTGTACCTTAGAGACTACAGAAACTCAGCTTCTAAGAGTCACACTTTTCCCTCATCCCAAGGCAAAAGATCCCTACTGGTATGCATTAGGAGCGGAGTCCTCAACACAGCAACCACACTAGAAATATTTTCTTGTTTAACTGAGTATTTCTAAGCTTTTCTAATTAATACATGAGACCTCTTCTGATGCAAAGCTTTATACACAAAACAGGCACTATTAATAAAATGTTCTGTGACATTTGGCAAATCAGGAAACTTCTGGCTACATTAATCAATGGGAAGCAATCACTTCAAAAAGTCTGCATTTCTGAAGAGATGCATGCATGTTGAAATTTATGTAAATGGATAATAAAAAAATATTTTCACACTTTATTGACAAGTAATGGTAGAAATCATTATCCTAATGGATTATGAACTTTTTACGCTAGAGTGATGTACAGTGGAAATATAATGGCTTTCTATTCAGCACCTGACATAATGAATTAATGGAAATTATTAATGCTCAGCATTTCATTTCTGTGTATGTTTTCTGTTAACTACAGAGAGAATACAAGTGATGCTCTGTCCCTCACCATGTCTTAACCTCAAGTCTTCATCTACGCTAGTATAACAGTCTCTTTAGCTACAATAGACTAAAACCAGCACAGCTTCTCCAATCTGGATGCAGTTAAATCTTTCATACCAAAGAGCAGTTCCCACAGGGGCAAGAGAGTGAATAGGTTTTATAGCTTATACCTGTCTGCACCTGTGCCATTGACAACAGAGACCTCTTTCATTTATTTATATTTCATTTATTTGTAATTGTAATGTGATTGGTATTTTCAGCATCTAGGAATAACTTCTGTGTTTGGATCCAACTTCAGTTACAAATTTACATCAGTATTTCTCCATCTCCAACTCCACATGCTCTCATTAACTTCATGCTGTGGCTGAGTTTATCATCACTGATATTTCAGGTAAGCATTCCTGTGCTCTTGGGAACAACCAATGGTGTCCACATGGACGGTGGAATCACTGCAGCGCATCAAATCTGTCATTCTGCAATGCTTGGTGCTGCAAAAGCCTTCAGTTCTGTATTTTTCTGCAATTGCTCAAGGTGAGGCATGCTATATCACCATAAGTTTTACACCCTATACCTGAGGTGGTTCTGCTAGTAAAACCCCAGCACAGATAGTTACAACCTTGATATCCTTGCCCTGTCCCTAAGGCTTCTCTGCTACCACCCCCACAAACTACTTAGCTATTATACAGGATACACCTGTACTTAGAAATGCCACTAGAGAATGCCACAAAAATTGTGTAGGACCTTTATCTCATATATCTGTGTCCGCATTTTTGGGAAAGGGAGCTCTTATACCAGCAGAGTTAAAGCAGAGTAAAGAAATAAGGCTTTAGAATCTGTAAAACAAAAGATTTGGGGCCAACTGCCTGAAAGAAAGAAAAAGAAGGGTGTTGAATTTTGTGCCAATGTCCTAATGTGACTGGAGAGTAAGAAGAATGCAACCAGCGTTTCCTCAAAAAAAAAAAAAAAGGGGAGAAGAAAACAAAGGAAAAGGATAAAAGCAAAAAGAAAAACAAAAAGACATAAAAAAGGACAAAAGGAGAGAGAAAAACAAAAAGAAAGAAAAAGAAAAAGGAAGTAAAGGGGAGAAATAAAATAGAAGAAATGGAAAAGAAAACAAACAAAAACAAAAAAATGTGCAACTTGCCACAAGTTGGGACAAATTCAGTGATGTTTGCAAAATCTGGCATAATTACAGCTCTTCAGTTAGATCGAGCTATTATGAAAAAGAAGAAAAAGTTTGACACTCAGAATTTCTCTTCCAAAGCCCTTCCCTGTCAGCACATCCTCCCAGGCTGGTAAGCAGCTTGGCAGGTCGAGGAAGCTCTTGCACTTCTCGTGACGATGACGTGCTCTCAGCAGCCTGTGGATCCCGAGCCAGGAGCGGACAGAGATGTCACCTCTAGGGAAGGTGGCAGAAATAGCCATTTGCGTGCAGGGTTTTGTTCTTATCGGCAGGAGAAGGCCTTTGAGGAATAAAGCCTTGGTTATACAAAAGCATAAAAGCAGAACTCCTTTTTTTTTTGTCTGCAGATACTTCCATTATAAAAGCTAGGGCCTGCTGCTCACAGAGGTTTCTGTGTAAATGAGAGTCTGCCCTCGCACCACTGTGGCAGAACAAAGGAGTCTCAAAGCAGAAGTTGGCACACACCGGTGTTAAAGTTCCTCACAAAGGCTGTGTGGATAGCAAAGGACATGTGCAAGGCCCTGGTTCCTCCCATGCATGTTCCCCCACACACACACAGGGTGCTGAGCTTTGCCCTGGGCAGCCTGACTGCAATTCCCACTATGATGGCACACAGCTCCAGTCCTGTGATACCACAGCCAGAGCAACAAATGTGTGATGAATTGCATGGCTTTCATGTGACAGCTGACTGCACCCAGCTCACCCACAGCACAGTGCACGTCCTGCACTCAGCGTTGTCAATGCACCCCCAGGGACACTGCAGACTGCTATTGCAAACAAGTAAATGCAGACATGGAACTTTCTTTTGTAAGCTTCTGTCTCTTCCCTCATTTCAGAGCTTTCTCACCCACCAAGTGTTGATGTCTTGCTGTGTATTTCTCAAAAGCCAGGAAAGAGTAAATTTAGATTCTCTCAGGGATAGACTTAGAATAAGAACACTCACAGTACTTCAGGGGAAAGAAAAAAAAAAGCTTTTCTGGCTCACATGAAATTGGACTTTTTAGTTAAATACAAATTCTCTGCAGTTATTGTTGTCTGATATTTCAGCTGACTCAGCTACTGTCTATAAACACAACTTTTACCAAAGGATGCTCAGTCTCCACAATAGTCAGTTTTAAAAAAAGTTTGATTCCTGCAAAACCATGATCAGAAACATGGAAGCACTTATCAGAACCTAAGGGAGGAAGTAAAGCAGTGACTTACTGCCAAAAGATTTCACAGACAGACAGTAAGCTACCAAGTTCCTGATTCATTCACTGAAAGAAGGAAACCTAATGCATATCATACAATTTGAAGAGCAGGACAATAGGCAAGTGTTCCTCAGCTAATACTGAGCAATCTCCAAGGTGTCTCTTCAGGGTACAAACCAAGAGTTAAAAGGCATCAATCTACACAATTTAGAGACACAGAGGAGAGGAACCCCCTTGGCTCTTGCTTTCCACTTATGCCAGAGCTGTTTGATGGTTGTGGCACTAGGCTAGAACAAGCAGGAGGGAACTAAAAAATCTATCTATAACCTTTGAAGATGAACTCAGGAGTCTTTGAGTGAGCAGGTATAGTTCAATTCACACCAAAGGAGGAAAAATTAACTATCCCTCTCTTCTCTGTGACTGCATGTCACCAGGATCTTTTTCAAGATCATTTGAGACATGAATCTGACTTCTCACGTGCAATCTTTTTTCTTCTTCTTTAGCTGTAAAACAGTATTGGACAGCTCAGTGATGTGGTCGATATATTTCAGATGTTTCCTGGAGTGAATCACCTGACTTATGTAGGAGGGCAGTATATAATGATGCTGTTCTGCTTTACAGCTTGAAAGGGCAGGCAAGGATGATACAATGTCTTCAGGAATGTTGACATGATTGATATGTAGCCATATCCCCAAGTGCAATAGGACAAAATAAAACCACAGGGAAGCAAACTCTGATCAGGGTGTACCATAAGCACAGTAGTAGAGCCGGCTACATCCCTGCTTTGTCAGTGCAGGAGAGATTGGCTAACACACTATTGGGCACACTGCTACTTAGCTAACATAAATGAACCCTGCAAAGCTGCCATTAAATAAAGAAAAAAAAGCTCCACAACTAAACAGTCTGTCAAAGTACTCTCAAGAGAAGAGGAATACCAAGGCAATGTCAGCCTGATTGCCATCAGGCATGGCTTGATGTTTGTGGAGAGTGACATTATGAAATGCTCCTGAGAAATCTCCCTTTGGCATGGGGGAGAGTTTTCATGTTTACCCTAGAACCACTTACTAAGCTATTTGCACTCATTGCCACAAGAGTTTCTGTCAAGAGGACAGCTGGCAGCTCTGGCAGGAATATGTTTCTTAGGGTGCCATTCACTGAGAAATACATGATACAAGAAATCCAACTTTTCTGGGTTGTTTCAACCATAATGCAAACATTACCCAGTTTGAAAACACAGAGATGCTCTGGATGAAAAAAGGAATGTTAATGAGACCATAGAGGAGTCAAAAACAGTGAGTGTCAGGAGAAACATGTACTCCTTTTGCCCTGCATAGCAAGGATGAGCAAGTGCTTCAAGGAGTTTTGTCTCTTCTCCAGTTCCAAATTGCAACAAAAAGGGAGACAGAAATATTTTGGTGATGTTAAGGGGGAAAAAATATTTTGGTGAGGATGAGGAGGAAAGAGGTTGGTTGCTTGCTGTTTAAAAAGAATAAAATAACTTTTCAAATAAAAATCTTGGAAACAAGATGAAAGGTACATTTCCAGAAACATCAGCCTTTTAGATACAAATTATCTAAAGCTTGGTTTGCACATATTCTAATACTCACAAAGTAGAACAACATTATTAATAATAAGTAGTCATGATTGAATGGTGCTTGACAAGATGAACTGATCAGCCCTATCACACTGTTGAAAAGACACCTGTGCCTTGATTTCCTAGACTTGTAGGTAGCTCTTTTTTCGGAAATGGGTGCTTCTAATACCATATGTTTAAAGAACCACAGCTCAGCTGATGATCTACTTAAATGTTTCTGCTCCACTAGGTCACTCTGGATTGTTACTGACTGCATAAAGTTCCATTCTCCAAGTGGCAAAACTTCCTATGCCTTTGGATGCAGAGCTGGGTTTTCAGATCAAGTTGCCTGTTTTCTGCAAAGTTATGCTGCAGAAGGGGGAAGAACGTGGCTGGGCATGTTAGATAAAACCTTGCATTTTAATGCTCTCTCTCCTTCAGAGTTCTTTTTCTTAACGTGATGAATTCATCTGCAAAGTATGCTTTCTGTTACTTAAGGATTTTGGCCTTGCTGCCCTCCTCGCTTCATTTACACGATCTATTGAAAGTCACTCTGCTAATACTCATCACATGAGTGCTGTTGACAATCTGATTTCTGCTCAGGTAATGCACTTAGATTGTAAAACCCCTAGGTCTCAGTTGTCTAGCACAAAATTCAACTCTACCTGCAAGTTATTCACTGACCGGAGTGCTTCATCAATGCAAGGTATTAATTAACTTCTTACTTATTGCCCTAGTGCAGGAACGTGGGAAACACAAAAAGGTGGAAAAGCTCTTAGGTGTGAGAAAAAAGCAGGTTTTAGAGATAAAGCAAAAGAATTTAGGAATCAGCTCTAGTTACGAAAACTTGAAGACAGAAGAAGATACAATTATATAGCAAGCAAGGACACTAAAGGAATGGTTAGAGTTTTCAGGTTTGGCTGAGATAGGTCTTGAAGTTGCAAAAAATATGCTTAGCAAGATAGATAAGTTTAAGCCTAATGATGGAATATTGTGCATTATTATATAAGGCATAACAAGCAAGTATTGTGTGCAACAGATGTACGTGTGCTATTGAGGATTGGTTAAAACAGTTGTCTGTAAACTTTAGAAGCATGCTAATTGGCTAAGAAGCCTTTAAGAATGCTCTGTAACAAGGAGGTCTTTGGATGTCTGTGCCGGCATGAGCTTTGTACCAACTCTGTCTCAACTCTGTATGTGAGACTGATCACGTAATAAAATAATAAAAAGGCTCCTGGAACGTCTGTCCAGGCTCCCCATCCTGTCTGGTCACCGAAAACGCCGACACAGGAGCATCAGGTTATTGCTATTTTGAAGCACTCGTCCCAAACTGTGGCTGCACAAATCACATGCCCACTGCACATGCAGTCTGGATTTTAAAAGGTAAAAGCAATGGGGTATCTTTGCAGCTCTATAATTGTGAGAATTAAAAGCATAAATCCTCTTACCCTGTACAGGAGGTTTGTAGTTTAGTTGCTGTTAAGTGTGTGAAAAATTTGGACTAATCAGGCCATCACTAAGAGCTACAATTTGCAGGGGGCCACTCAGAATAAAACATATTAGGACTTTTCGGGTTCATTCTCTCTTCTATGCGTTTTAGACTTTTTGCCTTACTTTGACCCTATAAAGCTATTTAAAGGATGTTAAGTGCTTTGTTCACTGGAATTCACAGGCCATAGCTCCTATCCTCTCTTTTATCTCTGAAGAAAAGGACAAGAAAAAAGAAAAAAGGTGGGGAAAAAAGCCTCTCCGTCCTCATTACAGTCATATGGCCGATGCTAATGCTTTTTACAGAAGTCTCTCACCTGGGATGTTTTACTCATTCCCCTTCGACTGATTGTTATTAAAGGTCTTTGGAGATACTTTTGTTTCATCCTTCTGTTCTAGTTTAGCAAGGGTGATGACATACCAACTGAAATGTCTGGAGGCTTGTTAGCAAAAACCCTGTCACTGGGAGGGATCAAAGTGTTTTTGTGCTGAGTCCCTGGGGCACTGATCCTGGCAATACAGATGGACTCAGATGCAGCCTCCACATGGTTTAACATGACAAGCAGCTGGATCCTCAAGCCAACAGAGAGAGAGTTGTTTTCTCAGGATGAATAGTGTTTCTCAAAACCAGGGAGTGAAATGAGCACCACTTCCAGAAAACCTTAATTTATTTTGGGAAATAAGGGGAAAAAATACTGCTTCTTTCATCTTACTGAGAAAAAGAAACTGATTCTTCTCTCTGCAAAAACCACAGAAAGAGGATCTGAGCAAACTCATCACTGCACATCAAATTTTTGAACAGCAGGGGAGTTCAGAACAATTCACTTACGTGAGGCCACGTGTCTGGTTTCCATCTGTGTTAATAAGTAATGGTTTTAAGCTGAAAATAAGCCCAACATTGACAGTCAAATGTATATGTAATCCTTGCTGTCTAGCTGGAAGATGATCTACAAACACAAGCTGGCTGTACATCCATGATCAAATAATTGACTGGCTGACAACGGAGACCAGTATTTGGCTTGATGCCCCTGACTAGACAGGAAATGCCATTTCCTGCATCTTGGTAAAGCAGATGTCACTTGGTCCCTCCAGCAAAATACATGGCACCAGGGGCATCTTTAGTAAAGGTTTCTTCCAACACATGCAGTAGTAGCCAGTTAAAAAATATTCTCCTGCAGTTTTATTAGGCACTAGTTTTTAACAGGCTAAACATTTAGGGGGAAAATTATGCAGCAGATATATCTTCATAGCTGGCTGCATCTGTTGCAGTGCTGATTTCCCAGACTGGTGTTCCTGCTCTCATTTAGGCTGTGCCCCTCCCTGAAGCCACACTCCCTCCTGCACGGAAACACAGCACTTTCTCAGGACAGTGGGGATATGGCAAAGGCTCATGAGTTCAGGGTGACTTTTGAGTTAAGTACAGCTTCGTAGTTCTGAGCTAGCTGTTTTGCTGTCTGTCTTGGTTTCTATTAATTTAACCTACAAGGTTTCATTCTTTTTGTGGTTTGCCGGTACAGAAATAGTAACTGTGACTGCAGTTAGTAAATAGCATATGATTGATGTTTTCCAGTCTGAATATGTGCCTTTCTTTGGCAGTTTACTACACAGATGCGGATTAAGCTTAAATCCCTAAGTCACTTCGCATGCTGTTTATTTTGTTGCCCAGCACTTCAGAAAGTCTTGTGGAGCTCTGGGGGTAGCCAGAAATGTGGAGGAAGCAATGTGCAATATGTGCAAGCACCAGTCTTTTCCTATGATTACTTTTCAGTTGGTTTAATTCCCCAGACCAGCTCACCTCAAAAGCACACAAATACCATTAAAGAAGAAAGAGAGGAGATGAAGAAGGGACAGGGGGTCAACTGCAATCCCAGATGGCAGCTGCCTCTGTGGATGTGAGATCGGGATCCCAGCAGACCTCTATTTATAGTCTTTCCCAGAGGGGAGGGGAGGTAGTTTAGTTCTTGCCTTCTGGGAGAACTAACAGCATTGCCATCTTGCCAGAGATAAGTGTTGCCAGTCCGTTTTGCCAAGAAGCATTTGGGACTGCAGAGTAGATGCTCCCTTGATGAAATATGAAGAATTTGCATTACCAGATTACTCCACCAATCTAATGCATGTTCTGTCCCTGACAGCAGCCAGCACAGGTACTTCAGAGACTGAAGTCCTTATAATAAACAACTTTACAGCCAACAGAATTGTAAAAGCCTGTATGCAGACAGATCCCTGCAGTTTTCACATTCAGTTTGCCCAAGTTAAAACCGAAACTTGACCATAGGATCTGGCCTAGAAGAAAATGTCGAGCCCCTGTTACCCTCAGAGCTTATGCTACTAACAAACAGTGAAAACACAGAAGCAGTCCCAGAGTTATCTGCACAGTAATAAAGGACTGCCCTTAAGGGACATGGTCTTTAGTTTATATTTACAGGGAAGACGGTACATGTTCCTGTGACTGCTTTTCTTTCTTCCCATTCCAACTGTTGATGTCTGAAAGCATCTCTCCGGGATGAGTGCTGCAGGATTCCAGATGTAAAACGTAACCCCGGTGTGATCCATCAGGCTGGTTATGGCACTTGGTATGCTGCAAGGATAGCTGAGCTGAACTTAAGGAAGCAAAAATCGATTCATAAACAACGTTCAGATTTGAAAACTGTCCAAATGTTTACTGCTTGGGTGAAGATAATTGTACTTGCATGCATTTCTGAAATCTATGGCCAGGGTGAAAACAGGTATCATTCAATAACTCATCTCTCAACTGTAGCTGTAAATATACTGGTTGATCTATAAAGATGGCTTGGATTACTTTTTGTGTTCTTTCCTCCACTAGTTCTTCATTGCCTCCTTTTACTCTCCCCCACTCCTGGAATTAATTTTTATTTGCACAATCCCTGTAGTACAAGCTTGCCATACACTTTATACTGCAGCCCCTTAGGACCCCACGTGAGGAATAGAAAAGGCTCAAAGCTGTTATAAGCATTAACACTTGGAAGCAACAACAAGCACTACAAAAGACTGCTTTGGAAGTTGGAGGCAAGTTCTAAGGGGCTTTTCATTCTGGATCAATGGGAGTGATAGAGTTTTCTAGGCATGTCGTTGGACTAGACAATTATTTAGGCATAGTCTGTAATCAAGGGCTATATATAGTTCACTCCTGCCTGGCCTGAAACAACATTAAGCACTCAGAATATTTAATGATGATGTGATTCCTTAGTAGATGAGGTTGATCCAAGTCAGCTGTGCCTCAGCCCAGCATCGCATGCAGCACCTCTGCCCCCAACAGTGATCTTGCCCACTCCCTTGCACCAGGATTGATACCCACATTGCTTCTTGTCTGGAGAGATGAAGCTAACTGTATAAAACTAAAGAAAAAAGCTTCAGAAGCATTCAGCTAGTTCAGATCTCATGCCATGACCTTACAAGAAGCAGCAAAAAAAGGAAGGGAGGGAATATACAATTGGGGTCAGAAGGGATGGCAGAATCAGACCAGCTCCTTTTGGGACTGGCTTATGCTGCATAACATTACATTCTTGCTCTTTTCAGGGCCTACACTTACACTGCTTTTAGGGGGCAAAGAGGCTTCAACATGTATCAGGGTCCCCACACCTCAACATATTAGGGTCTCCTCATGCCTCCAAATGCAAACAGATGTGCACCTAGAAGGAAGAGTCTGACTCGGACTCTAAAACCAGGCTTCTGATAACATTGAGAAGAGTGTAGGTTTGTGCCCCCAGTCCTGGAGGAAAGGTGTATTGGGAGATACAGAAGGGCAACTGCACTGGTTTTGCCTGTGCACCCCTAATCCTGCAGTTCCCCTTACTTGTATTTACCTATCACCCTGGGGATACTTAATTAACATACAAATTTATTTATAAAGTCTCTTCATTGCTGTTTCTGACCCATCCATTACAGCAATTTTCATGCAGATCTGTAGAGACCTGGTGGTTTATATCACTTAATGATAGTCCACAAAGCAATTGTGGCTCTAGGGCTTAAGTCAACATAAACTTGTCTTGCCACCAACTGATTACTAGGGCAGCAGATCTGTCTGCCCACTTGGGCTTTTCATTCCCATCCCCATGTCATTCTAGCTTTTGATGGGATGCCAGAAAGGAGGTGTTGCAGAGGCAGGACCAGAAGGCTGAGCTTGGCACAGCTTCATCTGGCTGTGGTACTGGTCTTACACTGCCTGAAAGCAAACATAAAATAATAGACTTAAGAAACTGGGGATATTGCCATAAAATAAAATTTGCCAAGGATCTCCTGCTCCTGTAAAACATTTTCTGTGGGTTCACAAAATAGAGGAGGCTGTAACACCACAGCATTACAATATCCTGTGTGTATCAGGGCTGCTTCAGAGAGGAGAACAACTGCCATCTGACACAATCCAATCAGACCTCTGGCTTCTTCTCCATGCCTTTGGGATTTAAAGTCTTTCCTTTTTTTTTACCCTTCAGTTCTCCTACAAACCTAATCTATCTTCTTATTCTACACAAGCATGTAAAGGTTAAGCTTGACTTACACAAAGTTCATAGCGAGGTTAGCATCTATTATTGCTTCTAAGCACCGAAAGTCAACTTGTTTCTTCACTAGCCTCATGTTAATATTTCACCCTTGTCTAACACAAAAAGAGTTCTGCAAGAGAGCACAAAGCACATGGTGGAAGCCAGAAGTATATGCTGAAGTCAGTGTGTTCCCTGCTTGCCTCTTGAACAGTGTGTTGAGGTACAAGCAAAATATTTCATCTTCATGTATTAACCTGATTTGCGGTGGTACTACTGGTACAATGTGGGAAATAAAATATTTGGGAGAGGAGGGGAAATACAGGGATGCAGTCCTGAGCTGCTCCGGTCTAGTCTGCAAGCTGATGAACATCGATTGTGTGGTGCTGCACTACTGGCTGCAGACTGCCCAAATCCTGGATTAAACAATCATGCACTGGGCTGCTGACTCCACTACATTCCTGTGCAGCCCAGTGGCACAGATATCCATCCTGTTGTCACTTCTGTTTAATAATAAAAGCCCTTTCTGCTTTGTTTTGTGCTACATGCAAAACCAACAACAGTGAAACAACATTGTGGGTGCAAAGTCAACTGTTCAAAGGTTAGGAAATGGCAGGTTTAAGATTTTCTGCTCCCCTTCCACTTACAATACAGCCTTTCATTATAAGGCCACATACTATTTTTTTCTGATGAAACCCTGTGCCTCACTCAGTGCAATAGATGGTGCCAATGCACAGCTGTGCAGTGTATTGTTTCATTCCTTTCACCTACCATCTAGTTCCAGCCTCTGCATAACTGTAAAGTAACCAAATCCCTTCCCTCTGCATAAAATAATTTATCTCTTCCTGGACTCTCCTGTGGTGCTTCTCAATATGCCACTTGAATGCTTCAGAAGCAAAAGTTAATTTATCTTTAAATTAGAGAGGAGTTTATATTCCCTCCATTTTAAAGATGGGAAGCTGATGAAGTGAGGCTGCACTTACAAAGCACAGCACCCCACCAAAATGTACCCTCACACCCCATTTCCTCCACTCATCCATTCATGCACCCCAGCTTATGCACGCACCTCTCTCGGGGTGTGCAGGCAGGTGTGGGTGTCTGCCCCCAGAAAGGGGGATGTGAGAAGGGAGGCAGGCACCTCCACTTTACCCCTCTGAGCTGGGGCTGCAACACAGCACATGCAGCCACCACTGCCACACACCCCTGGCTTATACATTAGCCACTAAGATGGTTTGAAAAGCCAGCAAATATTTCTCAGGAGTCATGCGAGCAAGCTCCAGGTTTTAGAGAACTTTTACTTCAGCACTGTAAAATTTGACCACTCTTGATCTTATGTACAACCATAGCCCAGCATTTTGATGTGGAGTTGCAAAAACTCCAAGATCTCCAGTCAGGGAATTAAGGAGCACAGTCCAAGCCTGTGTGCTGCTATATTTAGTCCTGCATTTTTCCAAATGGAGGAGTGTCTGCATACAAAATACAGGATCTTTAGAGTGGGGCAGACACTTCTCAGGGACTTGGAGCCTACAACGCAGCCATTAAGAGCAAAAGGTTTATTATTCCTACAATGGAGAAGAGAAGCAGCTTGTGCAGAAGGCCATGAAGCCATGTCACAGCAAGATGTAAATGCCCTTGAGCAGCTCCCTGGCCTCAGCAGCACAGGTTATTGTTGCCCTGGAGTCTGAACCACTATGACCAGCACCTCAGCTCACAGCAAACAGGTCTCAGTAATGACTTGCCCATTTGGTAAATAAATCATCAGCAAAAAACACGCACTTCCTCTGGAGGAGGTGTCATAGATGTTTCCTTGCCCCTGAGACACAGAACCGTGGATCCCCTCCCAAGCAAGGATGCTACCATCCTACCCATGTGTCCTGACAGCCATGCACACTCCTTCTGTGCCCTCCCAGGGCTCACCCCTCTTAATGCTACCCTGTCCAACCAAGCCTGAGTCTGGGTCTTCTCCATGCTCTCTGTTTTTTCTAGCAGACCATAAATTAAAAGCATCTGTTTAGTTACTTGTAGTGGAACTTTTTTCACATATTTTCCAGGCTTTTTTTTAGTATGCCTGTTTCACAATGATTACTTTGTTCACTCCAAGGACGTGGAAGACCCTTCTTCCCCTTCAGATCTTTGATTATTTTTTATTCTTTTTTTTGTTTTGTCTGCCTGCATCTTCTCCCTGAAACTGCTGACCAGCAGCTTTGTCACATTAGTTTTTCTAGACCCAGTATTCTTCCAGTGGCAGTCTTTTCTGTTTTACCCTCAGATCTCAGAGCAGTCTCTCATAGCCTTTTTGATTCCTTTGTATCATCAGAATTTTTCATTTTCAGTGGTCTTCAACAACACTGTAATTATTGTTGCATTTATAATCTAACCTCCTTTCACCTTCTGACATTGTAGTCTGGGTGCTATATTTGCTGACCACAGGGACTCACTCCCAGAGTAGCTGAGTTTATTGGAACATTTCGCTTCAGCCATCATGTTGCTTCCTTGCAACAGTCAGAGAGAGACTTTAGGGAGAACACCTTGCACTGAACAACAGCCACCTTTCATTTTCAGGCCTCTGAGATTTCAGGGACTCCTGTACAGCCAGGAGGCATTGCTATACTTAAAGCAACCACCTCTTAAGCAGCACTGGATTAAAACAGCTTGTGCTTGTCATACCCATAGCCCTTTACACTCTCAATCAAAAGGCAAAGAATACTTTTTTAATATCTGCTCCTTTTCCTGAGAGCCTGTTGGGTGATGTTTATGCTAGAGCATGGACTCACTAATAATCTTTCTTTGGCCACATTTACTGCACAACTTGACTGGTTCATACCCCAACAATGTGTGTGATCTGACAGCTCTTTCCTTTCTACTGTTCCTGCCCCATCTCTAATGAGCTTTGTCCTCTCAGGCCTTGCAATCTAATCTCAAGATTTCGACTCATATCCACTTCCCTGTTCCCGAGTTTCATTGCCTGGTTGTGAACAGCAAAGGGGTAAAGGGGCATTTGCCAACTCCCTCTCCATGGAAGTGGTGCTCCACAGATCCAGGACCTGATGCATTCTGTCCAGGACCTGATGCATTTGTCATTTAGTGTTGTCTTTCCTTTTAACTTCCCGTATTTCTACCACAAATGTTGGGGCATATTTTCATATTTCTCAATTTTGAATTTGTTTTCTTTTCCAAATGAAAAAACCCCACTTCATGTACTGCTTAAGTGAGACTCTCCCCTGCACTGCATCACACAATAAATCACGCAATAACAAAACATGCAGCTATTGAGCTTCCCAAAATAAGCCAGAATCCCCAATGAGGAAATTACCTTCCCTTTTGCTCACAGTTCTTTTTTCATCCCATAAACCAGACTGTTCCCTCCCAGTGCCCAGCTGCTCTCAAGACAGCTGCAGCAGCGCATGGCAGGACCTGTAGTGCGTTTCTGAGTGTGTGGTTTGCCATGCAGCCGGCAGCTGGGAATGCAGCTCAGGGCAGGTGGGACAACAGGGCACTGCTTGCCTGCGGGCAAAGGGAGTGCTGATAAGGGCATAGGAGACGAGGAGAAGGGGGAGAGAAGGCAATCTCTGCATGGAGGGCAAGGGGGGAAGGATTGAAGAGCAAGAAGCAGTTTTGGAAGGAAATAAAAAATAAAGCCCATTCTTGATTTCTAGATGGTGTCATTCCCATCCCTCTCCACTTACCACCCATCACATCAACTAATAATTTCATCAGATCTCTCAGAAGAAGGAAAGGACAAAAAGCTAGGAAAGTAACAGCTTGAATCTTGAGAAAAATTTCTGCTTATAACCTGGCACTTCTCTCACATTGCTGCTGCCTGACACTAGTGCTTTCAGGGAGTAATAACCTTCCCCACATCTGTTTATGTGGAGAATGTCTAATCCAGTCAATTCAACTCATATCCACTTCCCTGTTCCCGAGTTTCATTGCCTGGTTGTGAACAGCAAAGGGGTAAAGGGGCATTTGCCAACTCCCTCTCCATGGAAGTGGTGCTCCACAGATCCAGGACCTGATGCATTCTGTCCAGGACCTGATGCATTTGTCATTTAGTGTTGTCTTTCCTTTTAACTTCCCGTATTTCTACCACAAATGTTGGGGCATATTTTCATATTTCTCAATTTTGAATTTGTTTTCTTTTCCAAATGAAAAAACCCCACTTCATGTACTGCTTAAGTGAGACTCTCCCCTGCACTGCATCACACAATAAATCACGCAATAACAAAACATGCAGCTATTGAGCTTCCCAAAATAAGCCAGAATCCCCAATGAGGAAATTACCTTCCCTTTTGCTCACAGTTCTTTTTTCATCCCATAAACCAGACTGTTCCCTCCCAGTGCCCAGCTGCTCTCAAGACAGCTGCAGCAGCGCATGGCAGGACCTGTAGTGCGTTTCTGAGTGTGTGGTTTGCCATGCAGCCGGCAGCTGGGAATGCAGCTCAGGGCAGGTGGGACAACAGGGCACTGCTTGCCTGCGGGCAAAGGGAGACAAGGACCAAGTTTTGCTGATAAGGGCATAGGAGACGAGGAGAAGGGGGAGAGAAGGCAATCTCTGCATGGAGGGCAAGGGGGGAAGGATTGAAGAGCAAGAAGCAGTTTTGGAAGGAAATAAAAAATAAAGCCCATTCTTGATTTCTAGATGGTGTCATTCCCATCCCTCTCCACTTACCACCCATCACATCAACTAATAATTTCATCAGATCTCTCAGAAGAAGGAAAGGACAAAAAGCTAGGAAAGTAACAGCTTGAATCTTGAGAAAAATTTCTGCTTATAACCTGGCACTTCTCTCACATTGCTGCTGCCTGACACTAGTGCTTTCAGGGAGTAATAACCTTCCCCACATCTGTTTATGTGGAGAATGTCTAATCCAGTCAATTCATCACAAGGAACAGGCTCTGGCACCCCCACCCACTCCAGCAGGAGCCTTTCTTCTGCCTTCCTCATTCGCCTGGCAGCAGAAGGATCTCAAAGTATTCACTTAGCCCTCAGTTCTCTACCCAGGTCTCAAAAGCTATATTTCACTGTATCAAATACTAAACATGGGATGACATTTAATTTTCAGCTCAGGTTTTATACCATTCCACAGTAGCAATCTACAGATCTAATGCCCTGATGTGTGCTCTATATCTTTTCAGCTTATAACCACACATTTAGAGAAATACCATTGAATCATCATTCAGCTATTTTAAATTAATTAAAAGGAGACTCAATTTTCACATCCAATCCCAAATCTCTTTGCAAATTTTCAACCTCCTCTTTCTTTAAACACTTTTTTTCCCTTTCTCACAGATATCACCTTTCTTGGACTATAAGAGATGCAAGATAAATTAAGACTGACTATTCAGAAAGGAGCTGTGTGAGTGATCATTCTCACACATACCTAGTGCAGTCTGGCCTCCCTTTTGACTCATTCCCACAGTATTGTTTGGAGTTCATTTCTCTGCATCTGGTAACTTTTTAAGCCTTTAGAGTCCAAATAGAAACCAAAACTCAATTTAGGTTAAAAAATGTAACCCCATTTCAGGGCTGCAGACATCTTCGAGTCTCTCAGTGAATATGCCCTCTCCTCCATCCCCAAAAACTAATCCCTAATTCTAACTTTTCTGGAATTGGACTCCCAAACTCTGTCAATTTACATAGAGATGTCTGAGGAGCTGTGACAGTCAGCTCTTGTGTGTTTTTCTTTCTTCTCCTGAGCGGCTGCACTAATGGTTTGAGCCCTTACAAAGAGCACCAGAGCAGCTGTACTTGGGTCACATCAAAGGTCCAGCAAGTCCAATACCTCATCTTTAGCAGGAGGCAATAGCAGATGCTCATTATAAGCTGCTATCAGTTTACATTAATATGCTAGGCTGCACAAATCACAGCTGAAGCCTCTGACTCATCATCTATCTTGGATTTAGCTGCCCTTGTTACAACCCTCACTCCTGCTTTTGGGAGTGGATGTGGTGGGGAGAAGGTAATCAGTTTAGTTGCAGCTATATGTAAGGAAAAGTGAACCAAAGCCTACAGACTTTTCCCAGTGGTTTAAGTGTGACCTCTTTCTTTTCAGTCAGAAATTAAGCTGAGCCTCCAAATTGCTGTAGCTATCTGCCTAGCTTCATTCTCCTGCTCCTGACCCCCAAAATGAAAGTATCTCTTCTAAAGATTTATGTATGGTTGACTTGCCTAAAAAAAGAAAAGATGTTTGAATGTGTAAAATAAACAGTAGAATTAAAAAACAGGGTTGTTTTACTTTTTCTGGTCTGAGCACGTAGGTACTACTCGCAGTAATGAAAGCTAGAAAATTTTTAGATCAAGGTGATATTTAAATTGGAAGATGTCCTTCTTTAGAATAGAGTTTTGCACATTTGACAGCCTGTTAAATCCCACAGAAATCCTCATGGATTGTCACCACTGGGAAAGGCTGTGAATGTACAGCCTTTTGTAGAAATGGTCATTGTCATCTGGAAATGTAACTAGAGGGAAAAGATTTTGGATCAGTGGTGCCTGGTAAATTAGTGCACCTGGTAAATTTTCTTTGTTTAATGGGCTTGTATGTGCTTAAATAATTTACAAACTGTGCTGTTGCTTCATGAAACATTGGCAAGTACTGAGTCACTGAAGTAACAGGAGTTGCTTCTTCCATAAAGAAGGATATGTAGGAAGAGAAAATGTACAAAGTCTGTAATATTGGTATGGTGTTAGAATAGCTTGACTACTAGCAGATGGCAGAACAGGTTAATATTTTGAATTTGAACTGATTAACTTTATGAACAAGCAGTGTAATTTTAGCACGAGGCCTGAAATGATCACTGCTTTACCACCCTTCCCTGGACTTTGGAAGACGTTAGGGAAACATAACTTAGCCAAATTTTGAGTATGGTACTAGATAGAAAAAATGAGGTTTATGCTGAAAGGATGTTTTCGCAGAAAGTACTCATCCTTTTGCAATTTTTTTGTCATTGTCAAAATAACTAAATGCTTGGATAGCACCAAAGCTCTCTCAATTTATCTCTTAAAAGTATTCCTGGCCCTTCCCTCTGCTATACAGAAAGCCCTATACTTTTCCTTCCATGGAACCTAGTGTTCCAGCCAAGGACACTGGTAAATCAATATTTTTTACTGCTTTTACATGTGTGTAAATAGCTGTGCAAAGTGATGAAGAAAGGGCTGTGGAATTTCCACGTACTCAGGGTTTTTTTCAAATCCATTATCCTCCATGGTTACAGCATTTTACTTCTCTATACTCCTTATGCTTTCTTTTTGCTACACTGTAAACATAAAAAAAAAATCCCCGAACTTGAAGGCAAAATTCATAACAACAGCAGGTTGGAACAACTGCCAACTTTCAGAAACCATTGTTTAATTGAAAAGTTATAAAGTAAAAGCAAGTACATGAATTGTTGAAATTGTCTGCATGAAACATTTATAGTGAAAAACTCCATTTCATAAAGATAGATGGAAGGACATCTTTTATGCAAAAACAAAACAAATTATCTGCCTGCAAAGCTGGCATCTTGCAAGTGCACTTCTGAAGAACAAACTGGAGCACAGAGCTGCAGAAAAATGCAAACTCTACTTGCCAAAGCATTCCTGCATCCACATGAGTGCCCCAGGGAGGGGATGGGGAGCCAAAGGTGGCACTGAGATGAAATGAATTAACCTGCCTCCTCCCATGTGAAGAAGTGTAAATAAAAATCAAAGGGATCTTTATCCCACTGACAATATGGTATGCAAGGTCACATGGCCTAATATTTTAAGAGGATTAAAGCTAAATCTCTGCCAACTTTGAAATGGCCCAACCAAGCCTGTAAGCTTTTCAATTTAAATGGGTGCACAGCATGACTCCTACGATCAGCTAGAATCTGGTAGGATGAGATGTAGTGAAGTGAACTCTGAAACTATTCAATCCTGCAGTGATAGGTTTTACACATTATCTGTTAATTTGGAGCTGTGCAGGAGGTGGAAACAAAGCAGATCACTAAAAATAAAGCCCATTATGAACAAAGTTCATGTGAAAAGGAAAAAAAAATCCTTCATATTTATTGTTCATCAAATTAGGAACATCATTTCTGTAGTTCTGCTTTATTTCTAGGATAATTACAAACACCAGGGTCTAACTGGAGCACAAACCACTTAAACCACACTTCTATCACTCTTAAAAGCCATAGGTCTCTGAAAACATGAACAGCATACAGGAGAAAGCCCTACTGTAGATAGTGAAGAGCAGACTTTCACCAGAACATCTCTATTTGGACCTCAGATGTTATCACATGCAAGGTGCACGTGGAGTAAATCTATTCACCAGATGGGGAAAATTGCTAATTGTCCAGCAGAATGTAGCCACCAGCTGGCGGGCAGCTACCCACACACAAACAAGAAGCAATCCCAATAACCACACATAAAAATAGCGTAACAACATGCATTCAACCTGAACCATCAATTCTTATGAGGGGCACAGCTGACAGAAAAAAAAAAAGAAAAAGCATCTGCTCTGGAAGCAGCATGTGAATTTATGTGCTCATGTTTAACTTGTGTTTTGGGAGTTTTGCAGAATGTTTCCACGTTAAAAGCAGTGGTAGTAAAGCAGCTGGGAGATACATTCCTTCTAATGATGCTGGCTGCCCTTCGGAGGCTTCTGGAGCTCAGAATTGAACCCTCACATATGGAGAGATGTGAACATTTGTTTTCCAGAGTAGTGTCCTGGACAAGTAGTTTTGAAATAATTGTGCCAACATGGTACCTGCAATTACCTAGGAAATGAAACTGCTGCTGATCTCCTACAAAGTCTGGGAAGATTCAACAATTTTGGCATGAGTGCAAAACCCTTTTAGATCTTAAGAAAATTGCTCATTTCTGAAAAAATTAGAACAATTTAAATTATTTATGGAAAAGAGGCCACTGATGAATTCTGGTTAGCTCTGTACCTTTTATCCTTCCATGTGGAAATGCTGATGTGGAGATGCAGCATTTCCTTTCCTTTGCCACAGCCAATGCTTTTTTTGCATCTCTTTCTTGTCCACTTTCTTCCAGTCTTCCTGTGGCTTCTACTAAATGAATTCATGAGTTATCCAAGAGACCCTTGGGTGAAATGGGAAAACTACAAGAGAGGCAGTATATTTTCAGGAGAAAATGCAAGGGGTATTTAACCAATCATGCTTTTAACTCAGGCTCGCTCAGGAGACAATATTCAGAATGCATGGACTGAGACCCTCCCAGTGACCCTTAAGACAACAACAAAAAAAAGCTGCTTTCAAAGTATTTATTTCATTTCAATGTTATTCAGTGCCAATGTGTACCCAGAGGCTTCCTCAGTAAAACATGTCGAAGGGAGCAGGGTTAAGAAACTGCAGTGTGGGCTCAGTGTTCTCCAGCTGTGGTTCACTAGCTCAGAACTGCCCTGTACACCCCTGTGTCCCTGAGAGGTCAAAACAGATGGGCTGGGTGGGGGCGTTTAGTTAAAGAAAAGAACAACAAAAATACTCAAGAAAGCAGCATTTTTAAAAGGCACATTCAAGTAAGCAACATTCTACATAATAATCCAGTTTTAAGCACCTATCTGATGATCTTAATTAGCCCATTCTGCTGTTAATTTCACATATCCCCTCTTTGCCTTCAGTATCTTTACAGAATAATTTTCAGGCAACTGCATCTATGTTTAAACCCATATCCATCTAGGCAGGATATGATTATGATTATTTATTATTAGTCCTCCAAGCATTCCCACTTGATCAGTGTAAGAAGACTGAGAAATTAACCCACTGCACTCCTGTCCCTAAGTAACCCCCTGCTCCCCACTAAAACAATAAATGCTTTTTTCCCAACCAACTTTTTATGGGTTATTTTTTCCTTTCTAGTATACTCTTGTTAGTTTTACAGAACAATCTCAACTATGTTTTCACTTGAAAGAAGATGACTATCTTTTTATTCATTGATATTCTTGAGACAAAACTCCAGTTTGCAGTTTGGGGCCAGCAGGTTACTCTGCTACTGTCCCAGGTAAGGTGCCCAGGGACTGTCCCTGAGTGTTAGCTGTCTAAAGTGACAGCTGCCAGTGCCCTCGAGACTAGAATGGGCATGGGCACAGGGACATTGGGATGCCACTCTGGGTCACCCGGGCATCCCCTCGTGGGATCAGAAGAGCACACCATCCCCCAGCCTGGAGCTCACAGCCACAGCTTTGGCCCCTGTGATATGGTGAGAAGAACAGGTTTAGTTTACTGGAGCAGGGCTGGCCATTGAGTATCCCCCAGGCAGTTCACAGTGTCTGTGAGCTTATTATCTATCCTCTGTTCCTCCTTTCTGCAACCCTCACAACTCCCCTTGCCTACTGCAGCCTCTTCCCGAATAAACAGCAAGCAGCCTTTTTATTTTCCCATGGCTGCCAGTTTTTTTATATCTATACCCAAATAAAGTATTACTGATACTGTTACCTAGGCACTGGTGGCCTTGCAGGACTATGGACAGGAAGGTCCCAGCACTCTTCAGCTCAGTTATCTTTGACAGCTGACCATTCCTCATATCCTTCTTAGCCACCTGTAAAATCCATCCATCCATCCATCCATCCATCCATCCATCCATCCCTCAAGGTGCTACCTCTATCTTCTGCCAGCCCCTCACATGGTTATCTATCACATACAGCAATTTCTCATGTCATGTCCTGTCCTTTTCCACTGAACATCCCACTAGTTTGGGATAATGGCAGGGCAGGACCCAGCCAGAGGTGCAGAAAATTGCCTGCAGCCCTAAAAACCAGGTGAGGAGATCCAGCATCTGTGTTATTTTTTCTCTTCCGAAGCTAATTGTTCTTTTGTGCCCAAAAGATACAGTAAACTGGTGTCCAGCTTTTTCTGACCAATCCTTCAGCAAAGACTGCAATGCAGGACAGACCTTTGGCAGTCTGTTTTCGAACTTGACTATTTTCCTATACCTAGTGCTTGAGTTTTCTTCTGGCTTCTAGTTCATTTTTCCTTTTTTTGGGCTGTAACCGGGGCAATACACTGCACTCTTTGGAAGAGTAACTTTCTGCCCACAAGCCTAACAGCAACGAGCTTATTTAACAGGACACATGAAAATGGGAGGCCCTTCAGATCTTGGACATAACATGCCTGGCTGGAGTGGTCTGGCTGAAGTTTAGCTGATGGGTGAGATGGGTACAAAATGAAGCTTCATGTTACCGCTAAACCAATCGAACAGATGCTGAAAATTCAGTCGCTGGTTTTCTCTACCTTCTTGCAAACTCTTCCCCTTACATCAGCTCTGGCTGTTCATCCGACCCCACAGCAGATTGTTGCAAGAGGGAAAATACAGCAGGAAGCTCTTCATCAGCATAGACAGGAGCTCACTAATGCAACCTTAGTTTAGGCTGGAGGCTCTGCTCATTTTTGACTCAAATCAAAGTCAGAGATGCCTCTCAACGTAAATGCAATCTGGAAGACTCAGGCTTCTTGCGCCCATGCTAACAGCCGTGTGCGAGGCCAACTGTCCCAGATGTGGACATTGTGTTTCCTGTCTTATTTTTGCTTTTTCATAGGCAAGGGAAAATGATTCGTTTTTCTAAAAAAGATGTATTACTTCCAGATATCTCTGGATAGTTACCTCAAAAATGAAAACACTGAGAAGGAAAAAAACCAGTAATTTTTGAAAGGTCTTGAGATAGATATTTAGTTTGAACCTGCATCCTTATTGGACAGCATAAAAAAAAAAATAGCAGCTGGAAGAAACCAATATATTTTCAACATCGAAGAGGAAGAATACTTTGTACTAAATATATAATATTGACTTTGCCTCCTTTCATTCATAAGCATTTGAAGTCTTTGTCTCTGCTGTGGATGTCCAGACAGCACCTTTATAGAGCACAAATAATTTTCTTTTGTAAATTTACACAATATCAACATAATCCCACTTAAAAAAATGGGAAGGGATGAAAATAAAGGCTGCTAAATTAGCTTCTCTGGGGTTAGAAGTGCATTATGGGTAGAAATTAGAAAATGCTTGCACTAACCATCAACCAAGTGAGCAGATTTAGCACATTACAGAAATTAATGAGTCTCCATGTAAAAGATGATAGCAATCTTTCCTCAAAACTACCACCTTGCTTGCAGCACAGCAAATGCAATTTACTTCTTGAGGCAATAGAGATGGTTCTCACTGAAATGCTGAGAGAGAAAAATGCAGCTGCTGTGGTCTCTGATGCAAGGAATGCAATAGGAACCTCTGACCTAACCTGCTCTGCCTCCCTGCAGCTTGACCTCACTGGCCAAGAGGCTCCTAAGCTGTATTCTTTCAGGTTTTATATGCAATGTACCCAGAAAGATACCTTTTCACTGAAGCACTTGATCCTTACATGCTGTGGTTCTCCCTCCCCATCTTCCTAGTGGAATTCCTAGGTAAGGTCTTTCTTTACAAAGAAATAGAAACAGAGAAAGAGAAAGAGAAAGAGAAAGACAAAGAAATAGAAACAGAGAAAGAGAAAGAGAAAGAGAAAGAGAAAGAGAAAGAGAAAGAGAAAGAGAGAAAGAGAAAGAAAAAGCGAAAGGGAAAGGGAAAGAAAAAAAGAAAAATAAAAAAAAGAAAAGGAAACAGAAAAAGAAAAAAGAAAAAGAGAAAAAGAGAAAAAGAAAAAGAAAAAGAAAAAGAAAAAGAAAAAAAGAAAAATAAAAAAAAGAAAAGGAAACAGAAAAAGAAAAAAGAAAAAGAGAAAAAGAGAAAAAGAAAAAGAAAAAGAAAAAAGAAAAAGAGAAAAAGAGAAAAAGAAAAAGAAAAAGAAAAAGAAAAAGAAAAAGAAAAAGAAAGAGAAAAAAACTTGTGTGAGATCTAGCAAAGGGAATGAAACCAGAAAGCTGAAAAATAAGATAAAGCACAACCTGGCTTTGTGCAGTAGAGATTCCCATGCTGGTTTATTTCTAGCCAATATCAAAGCTCCCCAGGCCAGATTCATATGCTAGAGATGGTCCACCTGAAATAAACAGCCCATCTCCTCACTGAGAAACTGCCACAGGCCTAGAAAACAATCAGCCACAAGGGAGGGAAAAAAATGATGAGGAGAGTGTAAGGATCATAACACTAATAGAAACAGTGAAGCAAGACAAAGCAGAGGACTCTGGAGCATCCTCACCTCCTTGCGGGAAACCTGTAGGGAGAAGGCTAGCAGCTTCCAAGGGAACAACTTCTCTTTGAATGCTCTGCAGGGGCTGGGACTTGAGGTAGATCCCTGACACAAAACAACTGCATTTCAAGAGGCTGTCCTCTAATTAGGCAGCTGGCCATTTTCCTTACAGTAAGTAAAGGAGTAGCAAAAATGACTAATGGAGAGAAAATAAAGACAGAAATTAAACAACTGTAAGACTTTGATTTGCTGTACTGCAAAAAGCACACATTTTTCTTGTTTACCTCCCATGTAAGATACAATTGTCTAGGGAGTAAGAAAATTTCATCATGATTGTATTCAGGTCTTGACTGAGTAGTTAAAATGTCAGGATTTTGCCTTAAAAACAATTAGTGGAAACTGATCTAAACAGAAATATTTAAGTATATTTACAGATTAAGATTCACTAAAAGAAATTCCTCCATTGTTTCCTCATTCTATTTTCTCTAATGTCACTGTAGTTTTGCCATGAGAGGACACTTTTTTTTCCCACAGGGACTCACTTTCTGTCTCAGTGTGGTCTCTTCTCATCAATCACTCCAAGCTTTTTCTTTCTGTCCCCTAAATATTGTACTCCAACTGATTGATTTCGCCCTTTCTGAGCAGAGGGACCCTCAGCTGATGCTGTGTTCACACCTTTCCCCATCTCCTGCAGCCAGCACAGCTATGCCCTGCCGCCCCAATCACTCACATACTTCACACGCACAGCAGTCGCCTTTCTACAGAGCGACACCCAACTGTATCATGTGGAACTGTGAAATCCAGGAGATACACATGATATACTGCAAGGGAGTGATTAGAAGAGGACTGACTGCGTGTTCATCCAAAACAGGACTGATCGAAGCAATGTACCATTCAAACAAAGACTGGGGATGGCAGAGCTATGTGCACTCAACGTATTGTCATGGGGATCAGAGACCCTGCTTGTTAAAAGTCCTACTACTCAATTTAAAGAACAGTTGAGTAGCTTTCTTCACCTCTGACAGAGTCTGCTGCTTGTCTGCCAGCTGTCATATTGTCCCTATCTGAGGGAGATTTTATACTTGGAGATCGTAAAATATAGTTCCGATGAGCTCTCTTTGCCTTCCTAACGAGATACATTATGCTATGCTGGAGATATTTTCAGACATATTCTCAAGGAAAAAATAAATCCAATACTCCAGAAGGAAGGTTCACCTTAAAAGTAAAGCTGCATAAATGCTGCATATCTTTTCCCCAAAACCATATATTGTGGTGTTGCAGCAGAGTTCATTGCGGTTGTTTTTGCTTCTGTAATTATGAATGACATATATGTGTTCAGCTTAAGAGCAGAAAAAGTGTCAGGCTTTTCCCTCAGTCTGTAGTACATGAATGCTTTATGCAGAACATTTACTTCCAGTGGAGTAGAAAAGGTTTGTGGGTCCTCAGTATACAAGAATCTCATCACCAAAATACACAACCCACGTGTCTTAGAGAAGCCATGGAATGCATAACGCATTAAAACTGTGTGTGATTTTACCAAAAAACAGTGGAGGCATGTTTTTCTACTCAGTAGCTTCACTGGGGCAACTACACCTGTTTTTAACACCTTCACAACTGGATGATTACTCAAGGTGGGGAAAAAATAGATTACAATGTAAACAAGGACAAATATTATCTGTTTGAAAACCCACACAAAAAATAGCACCCACTTCAGTTACATCTCACATAAGAGGAAAACTCATCCAAAAGTTGGTCCCAGGTTCGTAGAGTGCTTCATGCAGATGGCAAGATGGACATACAAAGCTATTGAGGTCTACAGAGGAAGAGGTCACATCAAATCATGCATCCATACATTCTTCCAAGTAAGTCCAAAGGCAAAGCCTGAGTACTGCTGTATGAGCTTATCATCAGGCAAGGCATGAAGACCACAGTGACACACCAAAAGACAGTAAGAGTGTCTTCTGCTGCCTCTTACAACAGCATAAACCCTCTCCAAGTCAGGTTAAAATTAGAAATTAGGGAATTACCAAGAAAATGACTGTGTTACAATTATTTTTGTCCATGCTGAAAAGAAAAGCAGAGTGTCAGTACCATCTTCATTATTAAATCATTGCCCAAAGCATATCTACTCTATACATATCATCAGGATGCAGGAAGATCCTTTCCTAGTCTTGTGCCTTGTTCTCTGTGTAAAGAGTCATATCTTCCAAAAAATCTCATTTCATTCTCTAACAAGAGAGGCAGAATACTACCCCCAAAACAGTCTGTTTGTTGGGGTAGTCTCGTAGGAGGCAAGCATTTGAAATTGTTAACTCTTCAAAATGTACTTCACCCAGGCATCTGATCTCCTGGGTGAATGATATCATAGCTATGCAACTCAGTTAAATGGAGGCAGGATTCAAATCTTCAGTGCTTTTTAGCAAGGTTTGCCAGAGTCCCTGTGTTTTGCACATAACACAACACTTCTGAGGTGAAATGTAGAAAGCAGGTACATCAGGGAAGCTGGCCACGAAACTTCCACTTTTTTGGCTTGTGATGAGGTTTAGGTGGGAGACAGCTGCTAAAGTGGAGTGGTTAGTACAGCAGAAGGTCTGGGAGTTTTATCACTGAAGATGCATTTGAATTCTCACATTCCAGGTCAGGGAGCCTTCCAACCACAAGCCCAGAGTGCCTTCCAACCACAGAAACACACCAGCAAACAGCTGCAATAAAAATTATTTGTCTGGAAAATCATGGAACTGTCTCCTAAGGCTATGATGTTAAATTTGGATGCAGCAGTGGAGAATTTTGTACAAGAAAACAAAATTGGTTGCAATTTTTCAGATGCAGAATAAGACAGACTTTAGGCATGACTGTTTTTCTAGTCTCAGGAACATAAGTCCTTTTGGGGGCTTGGGTTGTTGTCATTTAGTTAAATGGTCCTGTATAAAAGATTGCTTCAGCTCTTCCAGTGCCTCAGAAAGGATCCAGATGAATGATTACCTTGCATATGCTCAGCCAAGCCCACCTGGTTGGGTGGTGCAGGCAGCTGGGTCTTCACCTTCTAAAAAGAAGCAGTAGATTTTTAAAAGCTGAGAGCCCATTTACTGGTGTTCACTTCTTTGCATTGCTGTACCATTTTGTACTTTTAAGGTATTTTTGTGGATCTAAATGAAAAGGAAACTGCTGGAATTCCCATTCCTATGTGCTGGAAATGGGCAATATTCAGCAAACCAATTCTGCAGGAAAGGTTGGGAGGGGATCCATAGTCCTGCCAGATCTTGGTTGAAGCTCCTGATTTGATTTTTGCACACTTGATGGGTTGAGCTGAAGTTATCCAAAAAGTGACCTGTGACACAGGCCAATCTTAGAAATATTGACTAACAACCATGGTTCGGGCTTAAAAAATGTTTAGATGACCTTCAAGGCTTTTAATGATAATTCTTACAGGCTAAGACTGGGAATAAGGCATTTCATGGCTTCAAACCTTATGTTGTCACACCAGTTATTGTTCTCATCACAGGGTAGACAGTGGAGGATGCTTTACTTAAATCCCCTGGGGACCTTAGCTCCTTTATTGCCTACATTGTTTCATCACTTGCTCTTGAAAATCTTGTGGGAAACTGAAGAACTCCGTGGAGAACCAAAACAAATTGTACAATGAGTGAAACAGGGAAGGTGGAGTGGAAATATCAGATAAGATACAGTCCCATTGTATTTTTGACCAAGAGTGAAGGAGCTTATTACAGACCATCAGGACATCAATTTCTTCCTTCACCTCAGCTGCCACTTTTCTATTTCTTTTTTATTTATCTCACAGTAATTGGCATTCATGCTTGGGTTTTTGTTAGTTTTCTACTAGTATTTCCAAAGGCTTTACCATGAAAGAGTAAATCCTGTTGGAGAAAGCCCCATACAGTTGATAGTGCTGGTATTCTCTGTGAACCTCTGGTCTGTAGGTACCAGGGGGTCGCATGGATAAGGAAAGTTCAACCATGTATGTATATAATCACCACAGAATCATAGAATGATTTGTGTTGAAAGAGACCTTAATGATCGTCTAGATCCAACTTCCCTGCCATGGGCAGGAACACCTTCCACTAGATCAGGTTGCTCGGTATGTAATGTATATAATATATATATATGAATACAAACATATGCAAGATCCATAAATCATGTATTTGATTAAATTCCATGTCCATGTAAAGTGATAAGCAGCCTGACACACTCTT
>NW_008238834.1:284740-319261 GCF_000691975.1 Corvus brachyrhynchos | reverse complement strand
ATAAAAAAGAGGTCACGTATGAGGCAAACAGGAGCCAGAGTTGGCTCCAAGAGGCAATAAAGAATCAGCCATTGTATCTTTTTTTCTTCAAATCAAGTTTTAGAAGACTCTTCATATTCAGTGTATTCACATAAGTGTCTGTTTCCTCACTCAGATTCCAGTCAACTGTGGTACAATTAAATGCATGAAATAAGAGAGCTTTCCCTGGACAATACTAAATTACTCTCTTCTGAAAAGGAAAGTTGTTTTGAAGAAATTCACAAAAAAAAAGCAAAGCTGTTGATCTACATAGGCAGAAAGATATATCACGCCAAGTCTCATTTATGTATGTTTTTGTTTTTTCAACATTTTGTCAAGCACCCTGCAGCACAGTTCAGTGATAGCGGGTAGTGTTTGAATGAGTGGGTAAGGGATGTCAAACTGAGTACAAGAATGAAAGCATTGGCCTTGACTATGGAAGGTCTGGTTGATTTAAAACTAATTCAATGATACAAGCCTTCACTCAGCTGGTTTGTGCAAAGTATGCAAGCAGACTTTTTCTCTACTTCTTTTTTTCCTCCTTGTCTTTTGAATGTGTGTTGCAGGCCTCAGGCATCTGTTCTCAGGCTTTCTTTTTCTTACTGTGGAGAAAAACCTTCTCACCCGTCTGAAAGATGGAGTCAGGACACCACACCACTCTCAATATTTGCAAAAGAGTTTTCTTGCTTCCTTTGGTTCTGGGCATGCCTTTTTTTGTGTCACTCATGCCTCCTAAACCTCCCCCAGCTATATCACCTCAGGACACTCAGAGCCTGCTACACCTAGTTGTGAGACACTCAGCATTTGCCTCTGATCAGTGCTGGTCTTCTGTGAGCCAGCTGCTGTGCCATGAGGAGGATGGGGTGGGCATGAGGCATGGATGGGAACTCTGGCTGCCTGGGAATTAAGTTAACAGGCTCCTCCTTGACCTTGTTTCCAGCCCACTGGCCTGCAGAATGAGTCTGGAGGTCACTTGCTGGTCTAGATCTCCTGCTGGGCTTGTCATGACACCAAGTTGAGAGCTAGGACTGTCTCGTCCTGTTATAATTGGATCAGTCTTCTGGCTTGTCTGGACAATGGAGGAGTTTTGTAACATTTGTGTGTATATCCAATACTGTATGGACTTGTATGGATTTGTTTTGTCACAACAGAAGTGACATAGTCATGTAAAAAAAAAAAAGAAAAGGAATAAATTTTTCAGATCCTGCAGGATAAAAATGGCCTTCTTGAATCAATCTTCATTTGACAGTAGTATAATTATGGATTATTTACCAAGATCCAATCTCATAGCATAGAAATTGTGAAGGTGCCTGGCACAAGTAAATTAGATAACAAAGAGGGTGATTTGTCATTATTACAGATCATTAGTTCTTTTCATGTTTAAACTTGCCCTTTCCAAAGGCAGACTTCTCTTGGGTGTCTGGAGAATACAATATGCTTCAGTTACAACCCAGCTGGTCTGTTGGTCATTGCACTGGATCGATTCTGCCCTCTCCCAGAAAACAGCATTAAAAGCTATATAAAGTGTGAGCAAAGAAAGCAAGGCACAACTGGACAAATAAGTCTTTTCCAATAGCGAGATTGTAAGGTCAGGAAATTTATCAGCAACCAAAATGTGAAAAGTACAGTTCTTTCACCTGTTCCTGTGACTGACACATCCTCTGTTCTGCAGCTCTTTAAGAAGAGAGATCTCTTAATGGGGGATACATGAAACTTCTGGAAGTCTGACAGAACTGTCTGAACTGGGCCACTTGGAAGTGATGGCATCCTAAAAGCCTTTTCCTTGAAGGTGGGAAAGTGTTGTTGTGCTGCCCTCTACTGCTCACAGCCTTGCATTCACTCGTGGGTGGAGAGGTTTGAGGTTAGTGTCACTTAATAAGCAAACCACTGCTTTTTTGTCTGCTCTCATCACATAAAATTGGAAAAACAAAGCTTTATGCTGAATTCAGTGTCGCTTTTCCTATGCAAGCACACTTGTTATTATGCAGTGAAAGCATGAATTATGGAGTGCTTTGGGGCGGTAATCCAATTTGTGGATATTTCATTTAGAGTGTGCCATGAGTGAATTGTCCCAGTGTGATGTATTGATAGGCCCTAGGCTCATACTGTCACTGACAGGTAAAATAAGGCAACTCAACACAACTGGAAAAAATAGGGGAACCATCCTTTTACAAAATCATGATAGACATGTTAGGTTCCTGTGCCTTTAAATTTTAGAACATGTAGAAATGATGCTTTGTGGTCTGTTACATCTTGCAGAACCATTTCACAGGACCATTTAATCTTTTTCAGGAGCTTCCTTTCCTTGAATTTCTTATTGTTTTCCCTCTGCATCACCTAAAACCCTGTCAAAACTTAAAACTGCTATCCTAATCCAAGAATGAACGCCTGAGCTTTGTTCTTTCATACCTCCTGTTTTGCACTTAAATAGATGCCAGCAGATCCCCCTCTTCTTCCTTAAGAGATGCAGAAAAGGGGGAGGTAAAAGTGGTCAGGAGCTCCAATTTAAGGCTCAATAGCGTTCAGGCCCCTTTTAGCTTCAAAACTTGACCTTGAAGTCTGAGAGCTATGGCAGCAACCACACAATTATTACCAGGGTGGGGGCAGCAGGAAGAAGAGGAGGGAGGGTAGGGAAGCAAGCAGAGACACATCTCCACAGAAACGCAGCACGGGTCAGGATCTAAACCAGCTTATCAAGCTGTATAAATATTAATCGTACAGTTTAAGACTATATTCTGCTCCATCTGCAGAGTTTCACTGCAAGAGGTATCTCTAATAGGGCATGATGTCTCCAAGCGCCTTTTATTAATAATTAAAACACTCCATCCTGAATTACCAACCGGTTCATGGAAGATAATGCTGTGTTGGCAGTGTCAGGCAGGGGAGATCCTAGTGCATAATACCAAGGTGAAGGGGTTAGGTATGCAGCCTTCTGCCTTTCTCTTCATTATTTACATTTCAGTGCTTCCTAAAAGCCATGAGAATGTGCCCTTCTTGTGCTAGGCTCCTGTTCCACACCTCTTTTGCTCATCTGCAAAATGGCAATGCTTTCCATTGTCAAGATCTTTGAGGCCTACCAGTGAAAAGCGGCATAGATGAGCTGCCCTGAAAAGAACAAGCCCAAGACCTTGTTTGTTAGAATACACAAACGGAGGTGTTAAATGCTAGCACCAACAAATTTTGCTCTGCCTGTGGCCTTAGACTGTAACAGACAAGATCTGTCTGGGTTATGGAAAAAGAAAATACACATTAAGGAAAGAAAAATATATTTAGGAATTCCTTTCTGCCAAGGAGGAGCAGAAGAAAATGCAGCACAGTGATTCAGCAAAGCTTCAGCAAGGAGTGCTGAAAGGCAAGACTCAAGTGGTGATGGTGGAAGAGTGTCAGTGCCATGGATTGATAGGTGGAAAGGTGAAAGGATGAAACACCAGCTCATCATATGGCCTGTAGAAAACAGGAATGTGCATGTGACCAGCAACCACCCCACTTCAGGAATCTCAGCCATAGGAAATGAGACCAGAGTAGTAATAAAGGGAGAAGACTCAACCAATCCAGATACAAAATATTTTAACTGTGAGCTTGTTCTTCTTTTTCCGTTGGAAGTAAATTTGCATTTGGTAACAGGCATTAAAGTGTGTACAAAGGCAGGTCCATGGCTGCTGGTCTGCCACCACAGTAAAGTGCAGGGAATTAAGTAGAAACACACAGGATTGAGACCACACAATGCAAAAGGGACTCTGAAAGAGAGATGTCTAAGGAAATAATGATTCAGGCATTATGGTTAACATGGTGTAATCCCCACTCTACCAAGATTATGTGTTTAACTATGGATAAGGAGAAGCTGAAGCAAGCAGGACTCTTCTGGAGTGTGCTATTAGAGCACATCCATGCTTGAAATGACTTTTTTCTGGCCACTTGTGATGTTCTTAGATCACTGTCTGCTCTACTTGTCATCCAAAATGAGCAGAGCAACTGAATTTGTGAGCACCTGTAGCTCAGGCCATACTTACATCAGTGCAAGCAGGTCTTGCATATAGTTGTGTTTGAAATTCTTTGTGTCAGAAATCTCTTTTTGTGCCTGGAATGGTGTAAAAGAATTTCAGAACTGAGCTCACATCATTTGCAAAACAATGTCACCCACATTTTTAATTCCTATGCAGATTAACTTTACATGGGGATGGGAGAAGGGAATCACCGATGAGAACAGTTTAAGTTGCCAATGAAGCTGTTAGTTAGCTACCCAATTTTCCTAGATGTGGGAAGTTACTTGTTCTCATCTGCTCTAGCCATAAGATTACTTTAATTCTAAAAGGAACCTAGATGTCAGATTTATTAGTTAACAAATATGGAAGAAGTAAAAGAAGTCCCTAAGAAGCAGATGCTGATGAGATTGCTTAGAAGAAGGTTTGCATAGTACAACAAGGCACTCACACGAGTGGAGATAAACCTATTTCCTTTTTGGTAACTATTTTAGCACCCATTACCTTCTTCACTTCCCTTTTGTGCTCCTTTTTTCATTGTTTTCTAACTCCATTTTCTCATGATAGCTGATTCACAGGAGGCTCTTAATCTTTTGGCTAGGTGTTGTAATTCTGTGAAAAAATATTAGATAGCTAAGCTGAGGGACAAGAGAATTAAGGGACATGTCTGAGGTCACACAATAGGTTAAGGACTAATCACAGTTTGAATCCAGGAACTTCTAGATATTAGACTTTTTCTGCAATCGACTTTGTTGTCTCCTGGAACTCTGAAGTGCTATAATACCACTTAAAAATTGATAGCTAGAAATTAAAAATGTGGTCAGGATAAAAAAATTGAATTATTGGGAACCACTAACAAGCATCCAACACTGATCACTTCTTAAACAAACAGACTGGACTCTGATAAGATGTATCTGACACCCTCAGAACAATTAATCAAGTCTCAGAAGTGGCAAATGTCAATAATACTATCTTACTTGTAGATCACTGAACATCCACTGATGACTGTGCTTGTAATAAAATCTTTCTTCCTTTTGTTTCCATAGTGGAATATGTTGGCACTTACTGCTCTGCTGGGAATGTTATGTGGGAGAAATTCTGGAAGAAGTCAGAGCACTGCTCTCCTTTACCTGTCTCCTTCCAATTAAACCTCCATAGATTTATGTCTTAATAAAACAGCAGTTATACTTTCTTTTTTTCAGTTCAACTTTGCAGTTAAAAACCACTACTCCAAACATAATAGGTGCTGTCTGCAATTGCTTAAATTGGGCATAAACATTTATTGCCTCCTTAGCTAACAAATGCAACCTTGCTATTCAAAGGAATGAGGAAAATTCCACTCAAGGTCAAGTGACCTGATGTTTTCAGGCAGCCTCATTACCCACATTAGTGCTGTAGAAGATGAGGCAGAACATCTGGTAGTGCCATAAAAAAGACTGAAATTTATGCATATTTTCTTTAGCTCTTCATGTCAACATTGAGCCTGTGCTTCCATTTTGGGTCAATGTTCTGAAAAGCTGCTAGTCTCAGTGTTTGATATCAAGCTCAAAAGATTTCTAGGTCTCTGCAATTCCTTATGTCCAAAACAAAACCAAGGGGATACTGAAATTGTCATATCTTGCTGCTTGGCAGCATCATCAGATTTCAAGAAGAGATGGCCCAGCCAATCTGATATGGATTTTGTCTCATGCACCTGACACCTGTGAGGTAGCTCATTTTTGGAGAGCTATTGGCAATCCTCTGTCATCATGTCCATCAGCGAAGTTTGCTCACCATAATGAAAATGAGTTACAAACCTGGAAGAAAAGAGGATGTCTTTGCAGCATGACAATTTCTGTGCTCCTCTCCTTCTGTCCTCTAATGAGTTTCTTCCCCAGTGGCTTTGCTTTCAGATTCTTTGGTGGGTGTGGAAGAGCAGCGGCATCTCACCAGTTCCTGCAGGAGCAACCCTCCTTAGCTCATCTGAGGTGCACAAGTGCCATTTACATAGCTCTGTGCTTCTTTGCCTGACTCTCATCCTCATAAGAGTAGTTCTGGATCTTTTTTGCATCCGTAGGTTAGATCACATACTGACAGCTGAAAGATATTTCTCTCTGGGTTTGCATTTTTCCTGAAGTCTGACACATCTAAGGTGTGGATGGAGGGAAGTGTAAGATCTGGCTCTACAACTCCTTGTCATGTGGAAGCACTGCTGCTCAGAGTATCTTAGTATGGCACTTAGAAGAGCTTTCCCCCCCTTAAAGGCAGGGTAGTACTGCAGAAGAGTGCTGCGGGGCTGAAAAGCTGCCTGAAATACATGTTCAGTACAGCCCTTCTACACGGTGTGACTGCTTTGTATCCTACTAGCACTCCTGTTCATTTCATAGCACTGCAAATGTCTCTATTCGACATTCAGCAGCTCCTGCTGCAGGTGCTATGATTATCAAAACCCGGACTTTTTGTGATCAAAAGATCCCAGAAACGCACTTGCTCCCAGAAGGTCCAGAAATAAAGTAATGAAAACAGAAATTTATCCAAAGGGTTGCTGTGGGGTATGCTGTGTTGATTTGGACCTTGATGTAGAAGGCAGCCAGGAAAAAGGGAAGAAACCGGGTGGGGCAGTGTCAGACGTGAAACTGGTTGTCTCCCACTCCTGCCCATTCCTTCCCTACCGGCATGTTTTCAGCTAAAATACAGAAGGGACAACAGGATCATCTTTCAGTGAAAATATTTCAGCTTCACTCATCATAATGCTGTGACCAGGGATAATAAACTCACACTTCTGGTGGCTGTTTGGAAACTGCTGCAGACAGGAGCACAGGAACAGTACCCAGGGATTAACAGTGGGCAATGCTGCCTTTTCCTGCATGGCCTTAGTGGAGTTCCATGCAGAGATGTGAAACCATGATAATCTAAACCCATCATTTCACTCCATATGTTGTATTGCCTTAGCACACTTCCTTGCCTATTTTAAAGTGCTTCAATTCAGAGTAATTTAAAACCTCATCAGTACTCACTAGAGGGCTGGGGTTTAGAACCTCAGTCAATTAAGTCCATGTGGATGAGTAATAGGAGTAAAAATCACGGTTTTCAGTGCAGAAAAAAAGAGAAAGAAAAAGAAGAAAAAAGATTCTATAGCCTAGCTATTCAAAAGCAATTATATTTTTAGTTACACAGAGAGACATTTTCAGACTTCTAATTGCTCCAAATCTATCTGCTAAAGAGTCATTACATTCCATTTTAACCCCTCTCTGACACCAGGAACTAATGCTGTAATTGAACTGTGTCACCAGTGATCTCAGTTCAAAATCATTAGTGAAGTTGTTCTTTTTCATATTTGCTCTAACATTTCTGCTTATTGCTTACAGGCATGGGGCCAGATTTGCTGCCAGCATATGTGGGTACAACACCACTGGGATCGGTGCTGTTGTGTCCAATTAGGCCTGTGATGAGGTTGGCCCCATGTGCTACGAGCTTTCTTTAATCAATATATTCCCATTATAGACTGTGGTCTGTTCACCCAACTACATCCTCTTAAACATGTGGCAATGCACTAGCATAAAACTCAGTAGGGTCATGCTTTTGAATTCTCCCCATTTTTTTTTTTAATACCAGAACCACATCTTTGGGCAATTTCGTATCCACACACGTGATTCTGATTTCATGTGTAGACAATAAAGTAACAATATTTTTTAAAGACCTTGGGTTGCAGTGTGCTCTCTGACTCCTTGTTTATAGCAATGTGTGCATGTAAACTACCCTGGGTTCATCTCTTTTCTCTCCACAGACCTTAATTGAAGAAGGGGAGAAACTGAATCAGAATATACGGTAAACATGTTAATAAGGTTCCATGCAGCTTATGTGTTAAAGGTTTTGTTGCACTTATGAAAAAAGAAACTTTAAATGTCTGGGATATATCTAAATGCAGGCTTATAAGGTGATATTTAACCATAAACAGTACGATGGTTATTGGCAACTGATAATGTGAGTCCTATAGCAATCTATTAATTAAGATTCCACCCACATTTCTAGTTTAAACTCTGCCATAAAACTATGCTCTGTACTATAATCTGGAACACAGATTTTAGCACAGCAGTGCTTTTTGTTTGTTTTGTTTTTAATTCCAAAAAATCGTTCAGCCATTTTATAGCTGAGAAAGACAAAGAGTAAGCTAGAAGTTTCCAAGCCCTCAGTTACGATCTTACACAACTCATCTGAACTCAAGATTAATGCTCTCAAATGCAATAACTCAATATCATTCCCATGGCATTTGACAGCTTAGAGCCCAGCATTTAGTCAGCGGGTACTGGAGGGGTTTGCTGGTGCCAGTGTCTATCAAACCAGTTGATTCATAACCTGCTTTACCCCTCTGAGCATGTGCAGGCCAGACAGATGTCATTATTTACAACCTAACTCTGCCTGTGCTCCCCTTGATGGAGTGTGCACCATTTGGCTGTGTTAGCACTTACTGCAAAGCTCTCCTCAGTATAACTCTGGTTTGAACACAACCATGCAACTAGAATTTGCTGGCTGACAGCTGATTAATGCAGAGCACAGGAGAAGGTGGTTTGTGAACATCTATATGTGATTGTGTAGATGGCATCCGAGGAGAAAATGCTGAGGAGAAACTGTTGGAAGGGTTACATTGAGATGAGCAACCCCATTTCCATTTTTACCTGTTTGGTACTGAAACCAGACTCCCTAGGGACAGAAAACTGATCTTGTATCTGGGCCAAGATCCTGGCTAACTAGGTCACCACCGTGACTGTGCCACCTGCAGTCAGCTTAGCTCCCAGGGGAAGAGCAAATGCCATGCAGTGCCACGCACAATGTTGGACACACTTCCAACGCTGCCGTCAAAGGAAACACAAGTTCTTTCCCCTGACTCAGTCAGCTGGTGGCTTTAACAGACCTTCCCTCTCTGAGGAGAGACCATTAGTGCTAGTGGAGACAGTGGTATGGAGTGGAGAATGGATCCTCGGTAAAAGCAACCCAGAGGTGAGGAAAAAATAAAGGACAAAATAACCTCCCAAATAGTTTTAACCTGCTTGGTTTCCCAATCTTATTCCCTTCTGGCTGCATCAACACTTATGGCCTCATCCACCAGCAAGATCTGATGCCAGTCCAGTGAGGGAGCGAAGCAGAGGAGAGTGCAGAGTAATCTGTGGTAACAACACTACTGGCTGAAGGCAACTTGATGTGTACAGGGAACTATGGCTCAAAAATTCAGGTGTGATGGTTTAGTGATGACAAGCATCACTCTGTAATCTACTGTGTTTGTTTGAGAACTCAGTTATTGACTCAGGCTATGACCAATACATAATAGCATAAGACCTGATTGACTTCATAAACCTTTGGACTGGTTCAACTTCAGCTTCTTTTTTTGAAGCTTAATAAGAGGTTTTATGTCTTTTTTACACAATCGTATCTAAATTTACATTAGTTTTCCTATTATTATATTACTACCAAATCAGTAATGTTATCTTTTTTCAGTATTTACTTAGCATAATAAAACCTGAAAAATTACCTAAAAAAGCGGAACGAAAAAAATCCCCAAGCAGAAATGGAATTAAAAGACTATAAAAACTCCTTACTCCCAGCTCCTTTCACTTTATGCAGACATTAGCCTGAGCTTCTCTAAAGCACTCAGTACTGTTTTAGCTTAATTCTCCAAGCTCAGCACCTGTCCACATAAACACCTCTGGACTTTTCATGGCAGCTGGAGGGCAGCTGTGTGAAACTTTCCTAACAGCCCTACTCTATAGTAGGTCACAGACCTGCTTCCCACCCAGTTCCTTCATTTACCCAAAAAGTGCCTTCCCCTCAGGCCATACTGAATGCATCCAGATCATACAGGAGGCAAGACACCAGCATAAATGCCAATTATTCTTATTACCTGTTGGAAAATAATCATTATCGTTACGTTTCCAAAATTAGGTTCCACATTAATGTCTTCCTGTGGTGCCCTTTATATTACACCATAGAGGTTTAATCTGCAACTAGTTTTTCTTGCTTCTGTGGGATTATTCTATCACCTTAATGTTCCTCTAATAGATGGTATTTTTGGCATGTGAAATTATGAGTGTGTATTGTAAACCGACTAGGCTTTATTTTAAAAATAAATTGTGATAGGCTATGGAGAAACATCATGAAGCACTGAGAAATGCTTGAATTTCTTGATAGTTCCTGCCATCAGAAACTGTGTTGTTTAGCCAATCTGCTAAACCATTGGAACTGATTTATTTTTGGATTATATGGCTCCTCCACTAACATTTTTCCTGTTCTGTAGAACTAATTACCATCCCATACACTATTGTACATACCTTCAGTTTAAATCAAAAGTTATATTTATTCAGTGATTCTTTCTAAAATAACAGGAGACAAAGATATGCATGCCCTCTAACTAATATCATTCTGTGGAAATTTTCATTTTACCCACCGTCATATTTTAAAGAGTTAATTTCCGTTTTGACTGTGTTTTATTAATAGGCCACTGGAAGCTTATAAACACTTCAAGGCTTTTAAGATTGTGTTTTTGCAAAAATGATTAATTATGCAGTGTTATGGATTATGATGCCCTCTTTTCCATGGTTTCTGGACTTCTTGCTTGTTGTCATGTAGCTCCAACAGTTTGATGAACACAAGAATATTTTTTCCCCTGTGTGTTCTAAAAGAAAGTGTGATTCTTTATAAAGGACATATTGCAAATTGAAAAGCTGCCATTCACACAGTCAAGTTGTCCCGTGGTTTATATCATACATAATGGCTCTACACTTCCTAAAGACTAGTTTAGCACCTGTGCAAGGCCTCAGACTATCAGCTGCAGAGACTGACAAGCTTAAAGCCAGCAGAGACAGTGGTAATCATCAAGACTGATTTCCCACACAATACAGACCATATATGTTCTCTCACTATTTCTTCCAAAGGAGATAATTTTTCTTCCTGGACCATAAGAGCTATTTTATCTCTTAGACAGCAAAGGGACAGTGTCACCTTCTACTGTGTCACCTCACTTTTTGACAAAACAATGCCTGAAAAGTTCCTTTACTAAGTAATTCTTAGATTCTTTATTGACCGTGTGAAGTGGAGCTGAATAAATCTTGAAACAGGTATGTCTACTGGAGAGTATCAATTTCAGTTCTTAATTTAGACAGTGGGTCCCATCCCTTCAAACACAGACGTAGCTTTCCTACTGTCTTCCTGAGAATATCACAGTGAGTGAGGGGATTTACTCCCAGGAATATTAGTGATTTTCTCAGTACACAGACACTGCAGAGAAATTACACTTTTGACTTAATTGCAAATTCCCACATCAGAAACCTGATAAAACAGGCCTGCTCTACTCTGCTGGGATGCCATCCCTGTGTTGCAACAAAACAGTTTTACAAATGCAGGCATAGGACAAGTGATATGCCAGGAACTGTGCATAGATGTTGCCTGTCTGTAGGGCAATGTGATGGCCAAGTGCGTTCAGGAGCCCTGGGGCTTCTTCACTGATGAGGCACCAGCAGAAAGATGTGCTGATCATGAAGAATCACGCTTTGACCTGGCCTGTGCATCCACGTAGAGAAGCATGGTAGGGAGGTAGAGAAATCTCTTATTCCCTCAGGGATTTTTCTTGTTACAGGAGACCAGCAATCTACGTCTTGTGCAGCGAACAGGCAGATGGGGTGCCCACTTCTCTTGTCCCTGATATAGTAGCAAGCTCAACTGAGCTTTCACGGACAAAAAAATAGAAGAGCCTAGAAGGCAAAAATGACCTATCTCCTCTCTAGTCTAGGACTGGGGGTGGAGGGGGTTGCTGTGACCTATAATCTGGCGTGCACTTTTCACGCGGAGCTGGACAGACACATGAAGCCTTTCCTCCAGGGACACTGGGAGATGGAATTCTTATCTGCCATGAATAGTTAGCATGGAAGCAAGCCATTTACTTTGTTTCATGGCTAAAACGCAGCAGCTATGCCTGCCACCACTCTGTTAGAATCTGACATAGCAATTCTTAATCATGCGTTGGCTTTTCTTTGTGCTTTCCATCCTTATTCTTGGAGCGGTTGGCACAGCTGCTGAATTCTACCTTGCATGAAATTCAGAGAATGGCATCAAGCCCATGTTACAGACAGGAGAGACAGAGCATGCTGACCAAGAGCGTGTGGACATGAGGCACCTTTAGCTACACCTAAGGTGACAGAAGGAGCTGCTGCAGCTCTCCCAGTGCCATGGCGAATCACTGCTCTCCCAGCAGAACCTACTGCTCCTTCAGGCTCCTTCAGCTGCTCATGGAAAAGCTCCCCGACCCATTTCAGCCCAAACAAGCGGGCCCTGCGTGAGAGGGCTATGAGTAAATCTCTGTTACTCCATCTGGATTCGAGTACATTCCTGAAAGCAGCTCAGGCTGTTTTGCCTCTGGCAGGGATGGGTAGCTAGGAGGCAGGGCTGGGCTGACAACCTCTTCAGCTGGCACTGCTGCTGCAGCTGGAAAAAGGATGCGTGCTCACACAGTGACTTGCCCAGGGTCAGACTGTAGCATAAAGAGACTTAGAGTTGCTTTAGTTAATAAGCAGAAGACAAGCACAGAGAAGACAGGAAAAAGTTCACAGCAGACATTCTAGAGAGCAGTAAAAAGAGAAGAAACAAGGGAAGCAAAGGGTTATAACAGTTTATTAGAATAAAGTCCTTTACTCAGAATTAGAAGAAAGCACATCTGTCATTCTTCACTTTTGGCAACAAAGTCTGTATACAAACAACTCCTAGTTTTATGAGGCAGCAACAAAAAAATACTTCTCCAAAACTGTTAGACAGTGATAATTAAAGTTGCTTTTGAAGAAACTGGATTTGAACCACTGCTTGATAGGGAGAGAGCACTATGCAGTACCCTGCACTCCCTCTGCATCATACAGCCTTTCCATTGCAATGAACTCACTAAAAATGAAAGTTAAATCACATCAGACAAACACATAATGAGCTTGTGCTGCAATGTTTAATAAGTTAATCAAGTATGTTAATGATACATATTTACAAGAAAGGACTTTGACTCAAAATCAAGTCAGGAAACAACAAAGGCTGGTAATAAGAACAGCTTTGCATTGACAAAGTCCAGATGAATATGAGATAATTTGGGCATCTAAAAGAGAACAGAGAAACTGTTAATGGATGGAGCTATGAAGAAGAGCTGAATTTCACAGCATATCCAATTACAGAAGTCATTACTGATGGGAATAGCAAAACAACTTTTCTATACAGGATATGAGTGGAACTCAGTGGATTAAATTGTCTAAATCTGTACCACATTTCATATTTATTTTTAAAAGTGGCTTGATATGTGGAATCTGAATCCCAAACGCTTGGAACATCTGGAATGTCTCAGGTTTTTGGTTGGTTCATTAGAAATTAAGGCAGTTGTGAGTTTAAGGTTTCAAACATTATTTCCCCCTTTACAACATAAAGCATGCTTGGAGTCATTTGGATTGAGGTTTCTGTTTTTCCAGTCAATTCTCCTGTCTTTAAAGATAAAATGACTGGAGTAGAATCATCTAATTGTGAAAGCCCCCATTTTAGATAATCTGATGAGTTGACCCTGGCTGGATGCCAGATGCTCACCAAGGCCACCCTATCACTCCCCTCCTCAGGTGGGAGAGGGAGAGAAAATATAATGAGAGGCACATGGCTCAAGATAAGGACAGGGAGAAATCACTTACCAATTACCATCACTGGTAAGAGAGGTTCAACTTGGGGAAATTAAGTGAATTTACTACCAATCAAAGCAGAGTAGAATAATGAGAAGTAAAACCAAATCTCAAAACACCAAGAGTCACTACCATTGTTGCTGATGAGTTCAGCCTCAGCCAGCAGCGGGTTTATCTTGGAGCCAGCTCACATTGGCTCTGTTGGGCATGGGAAAATTCCTAGCAGCTTCTCAGACAAGCGCCAATTGTAGACCTCCCCCTACCAACAACTGTCCATGCAAACCCAATACAGAAAAAATGTCATCCTGTCTTGATTTCAAAACCATGAGACATATTTAAATGGTTGAAAATGAAGGAAGACTAAAGTGTATCCCAGTGTCTTTCACTGAAGAGAATTTAGTTTCAACTTTAGAGAGGAAAAATATTGGTCCAGAGGCAGAAATATGGCTTATACTTCTGGTGCTAGCTTGAACCAAGCCTGAACAAAACATCTCTGAGCTCAGATGCAGACCTACTATACTGTACAATCCATTTATTTGGGTGCATTTTGTTCATCTCATCTTACTCAAATCCTCCTTGGTCCCTCAGAAATGTGTAATGTCTATTAATGCTTAACATCTATTTGGTTGACTCTGGTGTACCCACTTTGCTTGAAGGAAAGCTCTCTGGGGTCAGATGGAACCAGGCCTTAAATGTGTATTTAAAATATCTGCGTTCTCTTTCTTTAGAATCCTTTGCTTCTCTAAATTTACTTAGGTTTATTCTCAAGGCTAATAATTCAAACCTGGAATTCAATGATGCTCAACCATTTTAAATTTCTTTTATCATGTATGTCTATTTTCTTGCAGAACTACATGTATTTTAATTCAGTCATCTGGTTTTGATTTGCAGGATTTGTCCATAAATATCCATCAAATATCCTGTTCTTAAGCAATGTGGCTATTTGAGCTTTGTGACGGGCTAACTGAATGGTAGAGACTGTTTCTGCTCCCTCCATTGGAGGGCAGAAATGTTGCAATTTAGGTAGCAAGGAGTAAGAGAGCTCTTTGGATACCCAGCATTTTCTGTGCTTGAGTACCTAACATTCCAAAGGACTGATTTATTTTTCAAGGTTAACACTTTTCAGCAAAGTGTGATTGTGAGTTCCCTAATGTTTTATGTCTGAAATTCAGCTTTATTTGGAATAGGGACTGCACTCACAGCTTCATCAGAAGTCTAAACATTTTGCTGAAGGATGCACATTGTGAGAGTGCTTGAATGGTTAATACTTTTCTCCTGTAAACTGCATAACCCAGATGTTAAAACCACTTGGAGCTCTCAGTGATGAATCTTGTTAACTCATTATGTGTCATCGGCAGAGGCTTTCAAATGACAGCTTCACAAAATCCCACTGAAGACCAGTGGCCAGCAGGATAGATCATCTGATGTCTCTGAAAGGTTTTGGTTGGGCTGCTTTGACAGCCAGAATTCAGCATGCCTCAAACTCTGGCACAGACAGAGACTGCAAGCGACTGCATAAAGGAACAGAAGCTTTCCTAGTGCTGCTTCTCTCTTCCTCTGTTTCTTTCCTGTTCTCATCTTGAGGGCTACTTTCACTTGGTCCTTCTGGCTGCTGCACTTTTGCCTCCCAGTTCCTCTCTCATCAGTTGTTCTGCTTTTTAGAGTAAAACACAGAGACTAGGTAGCAAGGAGATGTTTTTGTGGACTGCAGTGAGTATCTTTTTCCTTCAGGTTTAACCTTATTATACACACTGAAGTTTTCCTGTATTGCCTGTATTGTTCTTGGTTTGTTTTTTTTTTAACTTCCTCGACACTGAAAAGCTTAACCTCAAAGCACATTTTTTTCTCAGCTCTTGCAGCAGGAAAAAAAGCAGCTGTGCCATAGCTTTAGTTTTAAATTTCTTCTAATTGTTGGACAGACTATTTCTTTTCCACTACAGCAGACTGTCTATGTCTAGCTAAGAAATAATGGAAAATAATAATAAAAAAGCAGTTAGCGCATTGACTATTTGTGCGAGGCACGCACTTCATCCCAAGTCTTTTCTGCTCTTCATATGCTCCTCTTTAGTCCCTGTTATTGTTCACTCAGCATTTTATAATGACAGGCGTATAAACATTATAGAGCTGTGCAGCTGGAGCATGCCTGAATGCAAATTAACTCACACAGGAAATTGTGTAGCACACTCAGTACCTGAAAATAAAGATCCAGATAATGAACATGGAGACTCTTTGGATGTGAGTGGAAATACACTAATTTACAGCAGCTAAGGATTTGCTTATGCATATACCTCAACAAGCAGGTGAAAACCAGCTTGTCCTGTTCGTAATTGGCACCTTTCTTGGCACAGCTCCTCTCACCAGCCCCTCAAAATTAGATGTATATTTCCTCCCTTCCCTCGAGATTGAAATACTGGGGCTTGAGGGATTTGACTTGGACATGATTTAGGTATAAAATGGTTTTAAGTGGACAGACATGTCAATCCAGCACAAAGGTTAAATTCTTCAGGGAGAGAAATCTCTATAGTCTTGTCCCTTTCCTTGAACTGATGTGTCCTCCAGATAAAATGCCAGACAGTTCAGGAGGCAAGGAGCAGATTTAGAAAATTGTAATGAAGGGAGGACAGGCTCTTTGGCAAGGAGCTGATGCAATGTAGCTACCCTAGAAAGCAAGTCAATTGAGCCATGATGACAGAAACTGAATCCTTCCCAGTAATTCCTTTCTCTCTTTGTCCCTTAAAAAATTTAAAACTGCTTATTACATCCCCATGACAACTAATAGGAGCAGACCTAAAATTAATTAAATATACACAGTCCTTTCACAAAGAAAATGAGTTTTGCACCAAAACCTCACAAACAGTTACTGTTTTGGATATGGCAAATTATAGTAACAAATACTATAGAGCGAATAGGTTGGGCTAAAGTTCCAATATGGTAATTTTGCTTGCACCAAGTATGCGCTTCGTTTTAATTAGTGCTTTGTGAAAAACTCCAGTGGCCTCACATGCCATACAAGGTTTAACAAGGGATTTGTAGTCTTTCTGGCCCTTCCATTTTCCTCATGGAAAATGTTGATCTGTCTTCCTGAAGAACCACTGAGGTTCTGAATCAAGGCAAGGAAAGAACAGAGAATACCCCTGCCTTACATCTTGAGTGGCTGTTTACGCTTCAACAGGAGCAGGCTAAATCAAAATGAAATTTTCTGATACTTTGTGTTATGCAAATTGTTCCACAAGGGGTAATGCCAGCACACAATGAGGTCCAAAGACCCACAGAAAAAGACTTGCACAGTAATTAAATGTAAGCTGGGTGAAAGGCTGCTGTTAATTCATAGGGCCAAGGGCTAAATGTCTTCATTTTGCAGCGTGTGGAGGAACACTCAGGAACAAGGCAACCACTTCAAGCAAAACACAGCCTTCACATAAACCTTTAAAGACATTGCACAGGCACTTGGAATGAAAGAACTATGTGATAGCAGAATGTATCATCCTATCATCACACAAAAAAATTCTCACACCTTTAATATAAAATGAGTGGAGATGTCTCCAAATGATACGTATGAATTCTGCTGCACTGAATACCGGGACTGTTACCCTCCTCGGCTCACTGTGACAGCAGTGAAAGGCATATTGTACACAAAGTAACACGCAGCAAGTTCTGCTGCATGTTGGGAAACATGGTATCTGTCACCATAACACACCAGCCATGAATGCCCCCATCTTATTTTATTTTCATAGGTTGTGTCAAAAACCATGAATTCACCCACAGTTTAAGAGGGATTTTGCATGTAAAGAAACCAGAATTAAGTTCAGGAGCTACCTGGCAGCACAGACAACCAGTATCCAAGTACTATCTCATCTATCCAAAAATGTAGCAGGAGACTACTTAGAAAAATACTTTAAAAGCTTTTCAAGAGATAATCTTCAGCGCTGTATAAATACTATTCAGTCATGGTATTCCTCAATCTGACTTGAAAACCTGACTGAAGGTTCAGCTGGACCATTGCTATTCCTTCCCCAAACAGACCTGATATAAAAGTGAGCTGGGGAAAAATAGGGAAAGCCTATGCAATTGTGCTCTTGAATGTCTGGCTAGGTTTCTTGGTAACGTGACATTAGTGGGGTGAATATGTTGGTTTTAAATTCCTTGAGTGGTTGCTAGGCAAAAGGTGCAGAAAGGTCAGGGTAGCACAAAACTAATACTGCTTCTATTACTACTTTTGTCCTTATTAGCTCCCTAACAGAAAGAAACTGCCACCTCCACCACTGAAGAGCAAGAGAGGAGCAGGACATCTTTCTGAGCTTGTCCTCCATGACACATTCATAATTTTGGTTTATTTCAGAAGACACTTTTAGTTATACTGCACTAAACGCCAAAACTCTTCAGCTGGCTTCTGGGGTGAACTGTGTATTATCATAGAATCATAGAATTGTTTTAATTTGGAAAAGACTTTTAAGATCATGAAGTCCAACTTTTAACCCAGTGCTGCCCAGTCTACCACTAAACCGTGTCCCCAAATGACACACACACCTTTTAAATATCACCAGGGATGGTGACTCAACCACCTCCCCGGGCAGCCTGTTCCAATGCTTGATAACCTTTTTGGTGAAGGAATTTTTCCTAATATTAAATCTAAACCTCCCCTGGTGCAACTTGAGGCCATTTCTTTTGTCCTTTTTCTTGTTCCCTGGGAGAAGAGCAACACTGACCTCAGTACAACCTCCTTTCAGGTAGATGTAGAGAGCGATAAGGTCTTCTCTGACCCTCCCCCTGCAGTCCTTTTTCACCAAGCAGATTTCCAGACACTGCCCCCAGGATCTAGTGCTGCATGGGCTTGTTGTGACCCCAGGGCAGGACCTTGTTGAACCTCAGACTGTGGATCCAGCCTGTCCAGATCCTTCTGCAGACCCTTCCTGCTCTCCAGTAGATCAGCACTCCTGTCCAGCTCAGCGTCATCTACAAACTGATTGCAGGTACACTTGATCCTCTTGGCCAGATCATTCATAAAGATATTAAACAGCACTGACCCCAACTCTGAGCCCTGGGGAACATCACTGGTGACCAGCTGCCAACTGGATGTAACTCCATTCACCACCTCTCTGGGCCTGGCCATCCAAGCAGTGTTATACCCATCAAAGACTGCCCATAAAATCCATGAGCAGCCAGTTTCTCCAGGAGAATGCTGGGGAAAATGTTGACAAAGACTTTACTAAAGTCCAGGTAGACACCATCCACAACCTTTCCTTCATCTGCTACACGGCCTCATAGAAGGAGGTGCAGTTGGTCAAGCAAGACCTGCCTCTCATAAACTCACATCAAATGGGCCTGATCCCCTGATCATTCTGTATGTGATATGTGATGGCACTCAAGGTGATCTGCTCTGAGATCTTTCCCAGCACTGAGATCAGAGTGTAGCTCCCCAGATCTTCTTTCTTGAAGTTGTATATTATACTGTAAATGAGTGTATTGAAAAGTGCATTTAGTTCAAGTTCTACAAGGTCAGCAGATGAACACATTATTAAAAAAAGATTTTGAAGAGTGGTATGAAAGGCATGGCATCTTTCAGGGTTCTGCTCTGGTTCTGTTAACACTTATGCACAAATTGTGGTTGATAAACAAGAGCAATCATGTGTCTAAGATGAGTGGGTGGTCATAGGGAGAGTAGCAAAGCCCATTGCAAGATCAAAGCTGATGTCCCCTCATCCTTGGGGAACTTTGAGGAGTGTGAAGTCAGAAATGTGAACATGGGGTTTTTCTCCTGGGTGCCATCAAATTCCTGTTCTCTTTCACTTGATTGAATGGGATCCCCACCAGGGACTTCCTATGCTCCTGCCTAATCAGGTGAAAACACAGTGAAAGATGTGACTGGCCATCTGTAGGGAGCAATTTCTGGGCCACAGACAGGAGTACACATTTGCCTTGCTATAAACTAATTCAGTCTGGGATTCATCACCCTTCCTGAGGCCCTGCTTCAAAATTCACAGTGATGGATTATATATGCCATTATCAAAAACATCTGAGAACATGTCTCTGTGGGCTACATTTATCAGCACAAATACAGATACTCTTTGTTAAAATGGATCTTATCCGCAGTCTAGGTAGAAGTAAGGGTGATTGCTGCAGCCTCTTGGGTTTTTAGGGGCTTTCATATTGGGATTGCAAAAAAGCTCAGGAATTAAATTCTATTGCCTTTATTATTATTGGTGGTGGTGGGGTTTTTTTTTTTTTTTTTTTACCCCCAGCTGAGAAAGGAGGCATAGGCCAATGACAATAGCTGTCCAATGACACCAAATGTGAAATGAGCCCAACTCAATCAGTCGCAGAATGGCTGATGGCTGTTTCAGACAGTGGAAAAAACAGGAGGAAAGGATTTACCACACACTGTGTAGACATAGAGAAGAAAAGAGAGGAAAGAAGCCAAATAGGTGCAAAGAATAGGCTGAATTCAAGGGAAGGTGGTGTTACTGTGACATAGTTGGGTGAGAGAAAAGGTTATGATTGACTGTAAGATTAAGTGATTTGCAGACCTTCTCAAGCAGCAGCTTTCCACATAAAGCAGAGGTTTTGGTTCATCCTGTTCTTTTTGCTGGGGATACATGTGTCTCTTCTGTCAGGATGTAAAATAATACTGCAACATAGCACACAATAGGACTCAAGAAAACTTTTAAGACATGGGTGCAACAGCAAAGAGCTACTTTTTTCACCATGTATTCAAAATAAGTGTTATCTTTGACATCAACAACATCTTATGATGTGGCATCTGTGACCATTCTCCACAAAAGTACAGCCATCTCTTTCTGTTTTAAGCCTCTGAAATAGAACTGGGAGATGTAGCAACTTGTAGAATCAAAGCAGTGAGTTTATGAATGATGCATGAAACAAAATCTACCTCCACCTGATGCACAAAGGGAATATCAGACAGGGTTGTGAAACCACTGCTGAGCTGGGGTGCTTGATGCGATATTCAGTTCAGGCAAAGCCAGGAAAGTCCACCAAGCACATTACTTTTAAAGTATATGTGCAGAAGTACAATGAGAAAAAAGAGAGAGATAATGGTATTAGGTTGTTTGCATAGTGGGTTTTCCCCCTCTTCCTCCCTTTCCCTTTCTACCATTCCCTTTCACAAAGCAGCTTCCTTCACAGATTGGGCAAGAGTAAAGACTCTTCTCATGTCTCCTTAAACAGATTCTTTAGAAACTCGTTGTAGTGAAATATGCCTAGTACATTTCCAAGGAAGGTATTTCCCTTAAAAACAGTGCTCTGTGACCTTTTTAATATCTTCCCATATTGCGCATTATAGTAGAGGGATCTAAAACTGGAAGTTATTTCTGTGGTGTGAAAAAACCCCTATCTTTTCCCCAGACTATCGTGATTTTTCAGATGACAGAACAGAAATAGTGGCAATATAACAAACCAGTTCATATGTGTATGCATCTAAAATATAGAGGGTTATTTCTTAAATGATCACCAAATATAATGCAAAGCCTAATGAAGTCAAAAGGTCAAAAAAGGTCTTTCAACTCGGCAATGATTTTATATACACTATCTTATCACTTGGAGTTCTAAATTTTAAGTCACAGAAGCCTTAACTACAAAACAGCAATGGAGGTAGAAAATACACTAGAAAATATTTTCTTTCCTGTTCTACATTTCATCATAGGCAATTTTTAGTTGCTGAAACCTTTCTGTTTAACAGGCATTTGTAATAGCCTTTAACTGAATTGTTTGTGCCAATGGAGAGATGAGTATGAGGATCAATGCACCTGTCAGTACCAGCAAAGATGACAAATCAGCAGGCAGAATAAGTCACCTTCCTACTCTTGTGAAAAAGCCAAACACAGAAATGTATTTTCTTGATGCTGATGCACCATCAAGTATTCCACATCACTGTAATCTGACAAAAAACTTTTGTTCACTGTTTCCTACATCTCCACACTCACAATCTTTAGAATGTAAGTGCTAAGATTATTTTCTCCAGCATTTTGTTAAGAGTAGGGCTGCAAGAACTTTTATTTTTATCAGATTTAAAAAACAACTAGAGGAAAAAAAGTACAGATTTTGGAGTTATCTTACAAAGTCTGGTAAGAAGCATCACCTTGAAAAGAAAGCTAAAAACAAGTTAGATATATTTGCTCATAGCTTAATCTAATTTTGTTAATTGATTAGATCACTTGAGAGGAAAGTACTGACAGAGATGTGACACACATTAGCAGGGAGAGAGTTGACAGATCCTATGGACAGACACAAGAAAGAAACCATCCATGCCTGCAAGAAGTAGGGTCAGGTGGCTAACTGGAATAGCACATAATGCAATATCTTCATTATTGTCCTTTTGGGTAACCAAGGGAGTTACTAATTTTAATATATAGTTGTTATTTGAAGAGATTTGTAGGTTTCCCTTGAGGTATGCTACTGAGGAGCCAGACACATTTTGTGAGAAAGGGTAGAACTGAAGATTTCTGCCCTTTATCGATTATCTGCAAAAGTTCTTGCTTCTACGCACATTATTCAATTTCTAAATGACAGCACTGGCTGTCATTTCAATAATTTTTTTCTTTATATCCTTTTCTAGGAAGAATATATGTAAAATCAAAATATTTTAAGGGTCTACTTATGGGGACATTCTTGATGTATTCATCATACCATCCTGGAAGATTTGGGTCCATTTTATAAGTATTAGTGTGTGGAAAGGTTTCAGGAGTTTGTTGAGGATGGTATTGTTTGAGAAGCAGAAATGAAATAGTGCAAAGTGGTATTTACATGCTTTATTTCCAAGACCCCATTTCTGCTGTACAGTGCAGAATACAATCAGTGTATCTAACAGTGGTCAGGTAGAACTGTGGCTGGAAATAAATTATATTGGCAGATAAAAATGGTACATTCCAGTGCACAATTATATCTGAAGATCAGCTCTTCACTGGGGGCTTGGTACCTATTTGGGTTTTTTTGAAATTTTTCCAGGGAATAGCTGCTCATTCCTTTCACTGTGGAATGCCTACCATATTTGAAGCACTGAAGGAACCCGATTTTAATTCAGAGAAGTGAGGGCAGGCCAAAAAGCAATCTGAAGGCAGAAAACATGGGAGCAGCTCCTACATTATAGAGTTCACAGAATGCCCCTCCAAAGTGGCTTTTACCTGCAAAGAGAAGTAAGAAAAAGCAGGAGAAGTCCAGCACCTAAACTCAATCCCTGTGTATTCAACATATTCCTCTGGAGTGATGTGAACTGCACCTTCAGCCCTGCATTTAACACATCTGACACAAGATAGCAAACTAAGGAAGCTGCTTCCAACCAGCCTTGTCACTGGTCAGGAGAGAAGAAAGGAGAAGGTGGTGAGATAAAGACAAAAAAAGGTGAGAACAACTAACCTCTGACATACAATATGATATATTATGGTCATCACCCGCTTAATTGAGGATAGAAGCTGCATCAAGAATATGCTCTAACGTGTATAAGCTTTGCAAGGTTCATTTGCAAAATGCCATGTATTTGGATTATCTGGGAGTAATTTGCATTTCTGTTCCCCAGTCATTTTCAGACAGGTGAATGCTAATAAAGAGCCCCAGGTAACAAAATGTTAAGAAGATTTAGAATGTGAAAAATCACTTAATGTGGTTAAGGGTAACCACATTAAAGTTCAGGTCATCTAATAGTTTAAAGGAGGATGCAATTCTCATTGTGTCTCAAGAAAACTTTATTCATGGGGCGTTCCAGTGACAGGCACAGGCCAGCACACAGTATGCTGTCTTGAAGCCTGGAGACCAAAGCCATGTTTCTAGATTCATCAGTTGTTTCATTTTCTTGGGCATGTTGTTTTGCCATTTATCCTGGGGACAGGGAAAATGTCTGCACACAGACTGATTCTGCATCTGAGAACACACAGGCTCTACAAAGCACCTTGCTGACAGAAACAAAACATACTTCAGCGAGCAGGGAAGAATGGGTGGTTTGGTTACAGTAAATAGGAGCTGGAAGTAAATGGGTAATATCTAATTAGGTCTATCTGCACATTCCTTGTCCCTAAAATGGAGCCGTTGGAACTTCACTCCATTGTCATACAGTTTCACATCATGGGGGTAAAAGCATGACAAAATGTTTGGAATCACTTGAATTCTCCATATTAATAGAGTGACCTGCCATGTGCTGCTCTGCCCACGCTTATGGTCTGTTGCTCCATACTTAAGCATCCATTCACAAGAGAGGAATGTTTGTGTGGCAGACAGCTAGGACTCTGTTGTATAGGTCTTTACAAACATTGCAGTGTGTTTTCCCAGGCATTTTTAGCTCTGCCTCTGAACAGTCAGTTTGCCTGTGTGGTTTTTTTTCTTGGGTCTTTTGTTTTTTTGCCTCAAGGAAAACAAATCTCACAGCTTAGTGAGACACTGTTAGAATTTTTGAAATTTAGAGATACACACGCACACATATATAATATTTTAATATAGATTTCTATGCATATATACATATGTATAAAAGTACAATTACAGAGAGGTAGGATGAATGTGAATTTTGGAATTAAATCATGCTGTAATTGAGTCTAGAGAGAGACTTTTAGGGCAATTAAATATTATTTTTGCTGACAAAACTGCCTTGGGAAGTTCCTCGGCACTGCCCTGACCCAGCAGCTGCCCCTCTGCTGCAGTTTGCTGTCTCCTTGATGGAGGCAATGCAATTGTTTGTGGAACACTCTGTGTCTCAGACCCTTGATACAATCCAGGGCAAAAAGAAAAACACCAGAAAAAAAAGGCTTTTGTTTTTGTTTTTTGTTTGTTTGTTTGCTTTTCAACACAGATCTCCCTAATCTTGTCCATGAAATGATCCCACAAGCAGTTGTGCTGGCACATCTGAATGAGTGTGGGAGCAGGCAGAAAGGGCTGAAGGGCAGTGGAGGAAGGGCAGCTCATTTTGCCACCAAGGAACACATACCATGTAACTAATCCCAGCATCTCTCAGCAACAATGAACCAGAACTTAAAACCTTCTAAACTATGGCTATATTTGATTCATGTATTTGACTCTTTAAATATTCTAGGTGTGGGGGTGTATTTTTTAAAAAATTATTCTCTTTTGTTTTTTCACTAAGGCATACAGAAAAGAGACTATTAATTTCTTCCCAAAAGTGTCAGACACTGAAATGCAGCTTTAAGCTAAAGGAATTTTTTTTTTGGCAACATCTTTCTTATCAGTGAGATAAACAACCAGCATTTATTTCCAGTTAGTGCTCAATTCTTCCTCATATTTGAGTCAGGTCTTCTACATTATTATACGAGTGCTATTATTACAGTTAAACATCTACAGATCATTGGGTGTTTGTTCCTCAATGAAGCAATTTTTCCCCCTAGGATAAGTAATTGTGGGCATTTTATTTATGCAAAGCTCAGTACTGAACATGCTTATGCAGGTCCAGCAAATAATATAAGTGTGTGCTTAACCTCAGGGGTATAATTTCTGCTGCACTCATCAGGGACAATATTTACCTGCTGAGAGCAAAGCATGGATCTTACTGGATTACAGCCAGCATGCTCAGAACTTCCCAAAACTGAGCTCATAGCTAATTGAAGTTACTACATGTGCTTCAGTAGGAGTTAGTCACCTGAATACCATTGGAGATCTGGTCTTAAGGACTCTTTGGAATCCTACTAATCCCTTTTTCTCAGTCATGTTTTACTGCAGTCTATACACAGCTGCATGCTATTTATGCTTCCAGAACCATCCTTTTAACAGTTTTAAATTGGTTTCATTATCCTTTATTGTGTCGCTGTATTTTTTTTTCTGGTATGAAAGCAAACAGGTGCCTCTGTCTAACCTTCTTTGTTCTAGTCTGTACTGGATACATTTATGCTATGTCATAATTTATTTGCTCCTTTCTAAAGCATTCACCTTTGTAATCACCATGCACACAGGAGACATCTTGCTATTCCTCTGATACTTTCTTCTTGTCCTTCTCTGGATTCATTTGCTTTACCCTTTTTGAAGTGCTGTACTGAGAACTGTAAGCAGTATTCAAGGTGAACGTACACTCTCAGTTTACATTATGAGACATTCTTAGTGGCATTATTTTACTTTCTCAAGATAGACTTGTTTATTTTATTTGAATCTGGGCTTCCATCAACAGGTGGTTTTCATCAAGGACACTATGATGAAGGCTGCTTTATTTTTTTCTGCAGGCACACCCCCATGGAACTCATAAGTCTACCTGCAGTTCAGTATTTTGCTGTGAGTTTGCTTCCATTCAAATTCCTTGACTACTGACATTTTGTCTTGGATTTAAATGTCTCTTTCTCAGGCCCTTCTCAACCCAGAGGTTCAAACATGGAGAAACAATGGAGAACATCCACACATTAAATCATGGCTGAATTACCATTTAATTTATCCTTCCTTCAACTGTTCCCCAGTGCAGCTTAGGGCATTCTCCACACACACATCCAGCTAAGATGACAGTCCCACTGAATATATAGGTAGGCAATTCCTCTTCCCCTTCCATGCCTACAAATGCATTTGAATAAGCAAGAAAATGAGCAGAAGTCCTACACATACAGACCTTCACATTCCCAGGGTGCAAGTTCTTGGTGTTTTGGCAGCAAATTCCTCTATACAGGAGTGAGGGGCTCCATTGTCCAGAGATTGGCACAGTCTGTGCTCCTAAGACAGTTCATTCCTTTTTTCCTGTAACAATGTTATTTTGCATTGTTCACAAGCTTTGCTTTATCCTCCTTTGCTTCTTTACACAAACAGTGATGAATTTGCTGCACCCTTCCAGTCAAAGAGTTGGGGGTTTTTAAATTCATTTTGTGAGTCAGCCCCTCCCTGGGCTGAAAACAAACTGCTTACTACAGCCTGTGCTGCTGACAACTTAGCAATTCCTAATTAATTGTATGACCCTTCTTTCTCATCCCACAACTGCATAGCTGCCTTTATGGTCTCCCAAGGGACATTGTCAGGAAATCTACAGCAGGTGGGAGAGCTCATGTGTCATCTCCTACAAATGAAGGCTGAGAGACTACTTACCCAAGCTCAAGCACAGATAAGTACCCTAAAATTAGCAGGGCATTTGGTGGCAGCAGCTGTATGTAGCGATGCACTGCAAGATGTAGAAACAGATGGCATTGCAGAAAACACGAATGTTGTGTTTGTGGTCTGACTGGAGAACTCTCTGCCTTCTTCCTCTAACATCTTTGCAGAGTATTTGGGGGATAAAATGGGATCCCCTTTCTGCCTCCCTTTCTACTGCTTCTGTAGTCAGCTTCTCTGGAACTTCCCTCCATTCAGAGTTGGTCATTCCTACCTCTTCTCTTCTGCTTTTGAATTCTTTATAGTTGAGCCTTCTTCTTTCATATCGTTTGCATGATAGCAATGTATCACTTCACATGATAGCAATAAACACAAAGATATGGTTCCTAGAGCATGTTGACATTCATGAGGGGAACAAGTGTACATATTAGCATTTATTTCAAAGCATTCAAAGGAAAAAATTTAAATATCTATACCAAAGGATGTGCATGGATGTATGTTCTGCTGAAAAAAAAAAGCTGGAATACATTAAGAAAATCTCTTTTTTTTTTTTTCCTCTTCAGAAGAGAACCAGAAATCAGAGACCAGTAAAGTTTTGACAAAGTTATGGCAAACTTTCCAATTTCTTCTAACAAAATCAAGGAATTTTTTGCAGTTGAGCTGAATTTTAGGGACATTCAGTCCAAAGAGATTTCCTCAGCGCCAGTCCCTGAGCTCTGTCACACACAGATAGCTCCAGACCTGGGACGCCCACTGATTTTCCTACTATGACTCTTCTTGGGGGGCAGGAGGAAATTAAAAACAGAAAAATTGACTAAAAAAACTACAAATTTCAGAGGAGGTTAAGTGGGAGTATCAGTGTGTCTCAAGGCGTAAGGGGATGTAGTGTCCACTGAGGTAAGTGTTCCATGGCCTCCAGAATACGTGGGAATAGATTGCTGTTTCAAACGCCCCACTTTAGCTGATCCCTCCCCACAGGACGAGGTGGCACAACCTGCAGGGAGACCAGTGATATGTAGTAGGTATTTACACCCAAGGCCTAGCACAAACATGCAAAAACAGAGTAAAACACCTGTCATTTCCAAAGAGCTGGTGGTCCTCCCTCAGCAGGACCAGGGCCATCCCTCTCCTCAAGAAGCACATCAGCAGCTAAATCTTCTTCTCTTGGGCCTTCTGCACCTCTGCTCTACTGCTCTATACCCTCCCCCTCTCACTTCTCCTTTCATACCCATCTTCTCCTCTCCCTCCCTAAGTGTCCCTTCATGCCATGGTTTTATGAAGTCGCTCTGGTCTTTGATTTTGCTTTGTCGGTGCTGATACAGCTCTCCCAATCTGGCAGACACATTCTCCTTCCAAAAGAGCTGCTTCACAGCTTCTTTATTTACCCTCTTCCCTTTGAAGTCCTCCTCTCTGTGAAGGGCAGAAGTTAACTGGGTCTACCCATGAGGGACCCACCCTGGAACAGGGACACTCAGAAGTAGCCTGGCAGGAAAATTAGTGGGTGACAAAGGGCAGCAGAAGAGCCTTACTCCTTTCTTCTCTACCTCCTGTGCTGCCCATTGCCTCACAAAGGTCAGCACAGACTGGAAATGGATGCATTACCTGTGTTGTTTGTAAGTGCTCAAATTCTTTTTTTACTTTTGACTGTAAGTTTTGGGGTTTTGGCAATAAATTAAATAAAATTTTCTCACTTGAGTCAGCTTTGCCCAGGCACTCTCTAAATTCTCTCTGCCCATGGGACCTTCAGTCTACAAACGTAAGTGTATATGGACAAAGACAGGGGGTGCATTCTTATGCTCTGTGACACAGCTTTCGCTAACTATACCCTATAATAGCTACAGATGTAAACCCTGTGCACTTGCAAACTAGAGCTGAACATTGTTGTGACCTTCACTCTGACATGGAATAGAGTGGCTGGGGGCAGAAAGGAGTTGCTGATCTGTGATTGCTTTTGAGGCAGTGAATCATAGTCATGTTATCCCAGAACAACAGGATTGTGTATCTTCCAAATCACTGAAAATTTCAATTTCAGCCCACGAGTGGCATTGTATGACCTGTTTTGATAAGAGTTTCTACCTATCTTTCATCAACTGAAAATAACTGAACTGTAATCTTTAGACACTTTGAAATCTTATTTACAGTTCCTACAGTCTTTTCTTGTTAATTAAGATCTGAAAATGATATTTACATTACATTAGAGGATCTTCAGCCTACAAGCATTGTCATGTGTGACAATGTTTGTAAGCCAGCATAGACGTTAGGAACCACAGTGGCGAGGCATTGTTTTCTTGTGGAAAGAAACTATCAGAATTTGGGGCACCAATTTATAAGTGTTTTCTTTTTGTTTAATTTTGGAGAAAAATCAAGGGCTGTTTCTTCACAGGAGATCTTAGGGGTGACACTGTTTGCTTGCATTTCAGGAGCTATAAAGTAAAAATTTACATAATTTCCAACTTCTGCCAGAGCACACAATGAATGGAGAAGAAATACACTAAAATTTATAAGTGTAGGCATACCTTAAGGAATTGGATATCAAGGTAAAAATGCTTTCTGTTCCTTAAGAAAAAATATTGTTGCAATCACAGGCTGCAGGAACTCACAGTTCTTCTGAAACTTAAAAGAAATCCACTTTTTGGCTATAAAATATGTATTATTCATTTTGCCCAGGTTAACTTTATTTTTCTTTTAAAGGAGCCTTGACACTTTAAACTGGCATTTGTGAATTTAGGGTAAATCTTTGCAATATTAACCAGGTGACAAGTTGACTGCAGAAAATGAGAAATATGACCTGTGGAATAGCCCATTTAAACAGAAGCATGAGTTAGGATTCAGCCTATTTACAAGCACTAAACAAGGTGCTCAGACATCTTTGCATTGCCTTTCTACAGACACTGCTCTACCCAGTGCTACAGTAGTTCTTGAGTTATATATAAATTACTTTTTTTTTTACCATCTCTTTCCTGAGAAATTAATTTTAAAATTATTAGTACTAAGTAAAAATTTCCTGAGGATAATCACTTAAAAAATTGAATTAGGTCTGGCCATGTTCTAACCCACTTTTCCTTTGTCTTTCACATGCCTCTAAGCAAGTAAATTTTGCTAACCTAAGTGCTGAATAAAAGTTTTGGAATTCACAGTGGAGACAGTGTATTTCAGGACATTCAATGTTGTTTACACAAAAAGTGTCTGACCTTCCAAAATCCTTTCACACATCCTTAGTGCAGAGACCAGGCGATGATTCAGGAAATGTTTTGGCCACGCCTTCTGATAATTGGAAGTGCAGATGCAGCCGTATTACCAGAGTGGTAAATGTTCATTGCAAAGTTAATTTGGGGAATTAGCATTGGGAAGGAGGAGCAGAAAAAGTAGTCAGGTTGAAAAGCCAGAGCATGTCACTGTCTCTACTGGTGATGCACTTGTGCTATTGTTTCTGTATTTTATATTACTGTTAATTAAGGCTACAGAAAGCAGGGCTGCTCCATCACAGTGAAATGCTGGAGAACCTGCCTGTCTATTTGAACAAACTGCTGGAATATAGCCAGCAAGTCAGACTTTTAGAATGGGCACTGTAGATGTTTTCCAATAGGGGCACTCTGGGTGCACCAAGAGTATAGTCAAAGGGTGGGAAAATATCATCAACTCCAATTAATTCAGTTGCAGCTCTTCCTTTGTGGTAATAAAGCCATACTTCTCTAACATAAAAACCATCTTTCTTTCCAACCATTACATGGATCTCTGCCTCTCTACAGAAACAACAAGATGAAGTCACTAAGAAATTTTTCATGGTTGAGCATGACTGGTTTTGAGTGGGGGCAACTGTAAAACAACACAAGGAGAAACCCACATCCTTTTCTTTTTTTCCTAGAAACACTGCCCTGAAAAAATTAAGAGCTTGAAGATGAATATTGACTGAAACCTACTTTGAACTATGAGCAAATGCCTTGCCACCCAGTGTTTAATTCTTTGAACACTAAGAGCCACATGAGTACAAAGGTATTACCTAAAAGATACCCAGGTCTCTCATTCATTTTTAGTCCTAACACAGAGCTCAGAGGCTCATGAACTTTGGCAAACATGAGAAGTCAAAAGGGTCTCTTCCTATACCAGCTGCAAAGAGAACATAAATGAGGATGGGCAAAGATGTAAGATATCAAATGGTAAGTGAGATCAGTAACAGTGAATGGGTGAAATTATCCACCCAAGCAGCTAAGACTAGAAGGATTCCTGGGGAAATACTGAACAAGCCAGGCAGAATATTTCAGTGCATATCAGCACAACAGAAAAGAAGTCTCCAGTGGAGAAAAACTGAAAATCTAAGCTCACACTGTGAAGGAGAATATGACTAACAAAATTCATTCACCTTTGAACTTACAGAGAGTGAATAAGATGAATGTTTCAATCAAAATATTAGAAGATTGTTGCACCCTGTCATACACCCGTATGAAAACTCTGCACTTGGTCATCATGTGTTCCCAATAGCTGGCAAAAGAAGGCAAGGCATCGGATTGCTTTGTATAAATCTTTCAAATGTCTTTCATATTGATGTTGGAACATCCTGCAGAAAGAATAATTTCTAATGGAATTACAGATGATTTTAAAAATGAGGTGAGTAAGGCAGTGATAGCACAAACTAGAGCAACTATAATCTCCATAAAGTGTGTGGAGGCACACCAGGCAAAGGAAAATCTGTGCATGGCACAAGAACAAATGCAAAGGCTGACATAAGATTGCACAGTAAGCTGTGTTTAAAAAGAAACTGTGTGATAGCAGATCAAGGAAACAAATGCACACTTGTATTCAAGAAAGAGAATGAGCTTAGGCAAAAGTCCCCGACAAATCTCAGAGCCGTGAGCAAAATCCTCATAGATGACAGCTTTGAAGAAAAGTAGTTTTACAGGAAAGGCACTGGGCTGAGCCTCAGGAGGTTAGTGTCCCCATTGCTACTCTGCTGCACATGTTCTCTGGGACTCTGGAGGAGAAAAAGAGTCAGCAAAGCTTTCATTTATAGAATGGAGAGAATAATTCCCTTCCCTGACATCCTTTGCCTTATGTATTTATGAGGTATGAACATCTTTGCATTCTCTCTCAGCGAAACCTGCCAGGATTTACTGTGGAAAACAGCATTCAAGGGACACTTATAGAAGAAAGCGTGTACCAAGAGAACCCTTCTGAAAACCTGCAGATTCAGAAGGAGAATATGAGGCCATGCATACCACTTACACACAGGATGTCTTTCATGAAATTGCGGGGAGGCTGAATCCACTCACTTCCTTTCACGTCAGTCTAGGTACTTTTATGCTCTACAGATTGTCAGCAGGTAAATCTTGAAACCAAAATGAGGTTTCTTGAAGTCCATTGGAACACATTTAACCAAAGGGACCTCTAATGGTCCCTTTGACCTTGCTGTGAGCAGATTAAAAGACATCCTGAGGTCCATTCCAGCCCAACTGATTCAGTGACTCTTTTGTACTAGAAAATGTCCAAATTAATGACATGATTTCTGTCCAGCCCATGGCACAATTAGAGTCTGACCTTAGGGTATCATCTGAGACAAATAGCATACCACTGTGAAAGCAGCAGGTTCAGCTCCACCCCTGAATATCTCCACCCATTCTGCTCCTAGACATGCTCTCCCACTGCTCACTTTGAGGTGACTTTCATACTCAGTCACACAGCAAGACAGAGCAGCCCAATCAGATGGCAAAAAAGGACAAGTCAAAGTGATTCATTTGAGATCAGATGAACCATTGCAGGAAGCAGGACGGAAAGTTGATGGCTCTGGTCAGACATGGGGAGGGGAAAAGGGGAGGATGGAGAAAGGAGGAGTCAGAAGAAAAGTTACTACAGTTTCCCCCTTTAGTCATTGGTGAACTTGTACATCAGCTCGGCCATATTGTGAAAAAGTACCCTAAAATCATATTAATTTAGATCTGAAATTCATCTCAAAATTTTCTGGCTCTGCCCATATCCTATCAAGATGCTATATGCAGTGAGCAGGGGCTTTTGAACCTCAGCAGAACTCTGAACCCAAGAATTAAGTAGTGGTGACAATGACACAGGATAGAAAAAGCTGTTCCTCTTATGTGTTGCATGATGGCACTGCAACATGGTGAAAGAAAGGTTGGGAAAATGAGAATGGTAGAAAAAACCTAATGTGAAGAGCTTGATCCTTTACAATACAGACAAAGTGTTATGAACCAGGATGGAAGAAAACCAGAGCTGTCCATTCAAGGAAAGGACATCCCTGTGCCTCCAGGACAGAGTTGCCTCACAGTTTGTCAGCAGCAGAGGCAAACTGAAACGTTGGGGCAGCGTGGGACAGACGGGGAGGCTGTGTGGAACAGGCAGGTGTTGGCACAGGGAAACTAAGGCAGTTACCTCTGCCACCTCTTCTCTGCTGCCTTCTTTCCTGCCAGGCCCAGTCTTCTTTCCATTGCTTATTGCTTCTCATCAGAGGCAGATTTATGTTCACTCCCCCTAGTTCAGCCACTGACACTGCTCTCACACGACAGGACAATGACCAGCCCTTTCTGAGGAGCTTGCTTTGCTGCCTGTTGCAGGCAGTTTTCTGCTTTATTTTTCCCTGAAGCCAGCCCTGCCACCAAATCTATTCCTACCAAGAAGTGTAAATCTGAAGAGGAGAATACACACCTACTCACACTACAAATTCTGCTAGGTTTTCCATCATCAATGTCCTCATTGATGATGTCCTCATTTCCCCGAATATACACAGTGCTCCTAATTATACACTTTCCTCTGTGACTTATTCTGAATGGAGCAATGTGATGACTACAGTGCAGTGCTCTGTAACCTCATAACAGGATATGTCTTTCTTCAATGGCCTGCTTGTTACAGAAAAACAACTTTGTGTGTGTATGTGTCTTTGATTCTCAAGAATCCAGCAAAAAAAGCCAACCCTAAAATGCACTACAAGGGCCATAAATGGAAAACGACAAGTCTTTGACACAGGAAAAATTACACATTGAGGCAAAATCTTGGGATAACCTAGAGCTGCTGGGATCATGATGAGTGGTACAAATATATCAGTGATAATGGAAACACAGCTTACTAGGGAGAAGAGCACATGCTATGTAGCGATGGCTTTGTGAGTAAATGGCATTTAGGGATAGTCAAACCGGAGATACAAAAGACTGTAAGAAGCAATGACCTAGCAAGGAAGCATCTTTCCGGACAGAATAATCCCAGCGATGAAACAATACACTTTGTACTATTAAGGAAAATTTAATCCCAAAGACTGAAAATTACTCACTCCACATTAATAGGGATGGATTTGGATCACCATGCTTTCTTCTGAATTTGATCTTTTTCACACCATACAAGCATTTAAGATGAGGTTTTCGAAGCATATCTCTTCTAAAGGGTTGCTGTTACCACTATGCTATGCTAAAGTGGCAGCAGTGGCTGGCTCCTCTGTGCTCTTGAATGGAGAAACACATGTAGCTCCTCGGCCTACCTAGAAATTGAGAAGATCTTCTGTTCCCATCGTCTGACCAAATGAAGTGTAGCCTGAAGGACACTGCATGGTTTAGGAACCTGAAGAGAAAAGAGGTTTTGAGAATACCTCTTGCTCATATCTGGTAGCTGTGGGGCCAATAGAGCTTAGTACCAGAAAAGGACCACCTTTTAGGGCAATGAAAGGTAGCTGATATGGAAAAGTGAATTCAAAACAGCCTGATTCACATTAGGACTGTGCACAGGTTGTGTGCACTGATGACTCTGATGATGTCTGAAAGTAGAACTGTCCCCATTCTGGTTGCTTTAATGTTGCAGACTGCTATAGACTATTTCCATTATTTACTCAAGTTCTTCCTCTCCCTGGTCTGAATATGTGGGAT
>NW_008238834.1:281138-284680 GCF_000691975.1 Corvus brachyrhynchos | reverse complement strand
AGCCAGCACAGGCTGCCTGTTTTTTTTTCCTCTCTGTTTGAGAATGGCACCTGTTGGTGCTAACACGAAAGAACAGCCCTGTGGGCAGCACCACCATAGCCTTGCAAAGCTCCCACAGATGAGCTGCGGCCACTTTTGCCACACGGTGCCAAACTGGGGCCTCGACTTGCCTGTCCTGCCCTCCAGCTGTCCACCCCAAAGCCTCAGAGAACATTCCTATCCCTCAGTGGTAGCAGCTTCACGGTCCTACATGTTCATCTGATCCACCAGAGAGGAAAGTTTGGAAAGATTGCTGGAGAGGACTGGCATGGCAACACATGGCCAGTTCTATTTTGAGGTGAAAGCCTCCAGTGGATGGGCAACAGTAACAGCTGGGGCAGTAATGCCTTCCATGGCCACAAGGGTTTTCCCACTGACTGAGTGAGCTAAACCTGTTCAGGATACAAGGACAGGGTTGCTGCTTGAGCAAGTCATTTCTTCAGAACAGATATGCAGTTCTTTCTTGCCAAGAAAAAGCACTAATGTGACTTTCCAAAGTTTTTCCCTCCTATAAGGTCAACTCAGAGAAGAGTTCAGCAAGCCCAGAGCTGTATTTCTTTTCTCTGGATGAATGGCTACCCTGAATTGTTAGTGAGGTGCTGTTTAAGAGAGCTGATAATAGATTTGCCAAAGTCTTCTCTGTAGAATCGATATTAGCTTGTACTCATAATAGCATTTCAAACCATCATGTACTGAAGCCCTGACCATATGGGCCAGGAAATGGCAATGTGATTAGCATTTCTCCTCTGCTGGCCCCCAGTATGCTACCCTGTGGCTATTACAGCCATCTATTTTGCATTCTGGCTCCCCTGTGATATTGACAATAAACAGTAAACAGTGCACTTGGTAATAACTTCTCCAAAGGAAAAAGAAAAAAAAAACCCAACCCTCAGCAAAAAAGCATAATGTAGACACACTCTGTAGGAGTTTCCAACATGGTTTGCAGCAGCTACTCAGGCATCAATGCCAAACAAAATTATCTGAGTGGTAGAAAAAGGTCCCCAAACAGCTGCCACCAGCTGTAGCAGGCCAAGATAGAAATAATGAAAGGAAGATTTTTTTTCCCTGAGCATTACAAGAAATGGAAGCAGAAATTCATAGAGTGTCTGCACCTTCTAAAGACTCTTTCATTGACCATAATCTTTATAGAAATTTACATATGTCACCATCTGCTGGCACCCTCCATTACTGCATCTCAATATGATGTTACCCTACAAGAACAAGATTCATAAAATTCCAGTGACTGTGTTTAGAAAAGAGTGGATTGAAGATGTCAGTGTAATGAAAATGGCCAAATTGGTGTGAAACCACTAGAGCCTGAGATTGGTTTGCAAAAGTTCAGCCCGTATTTTCTCCAGGAAAACCACACAAGAGGTTTTAGAAAGCCATGCCTGGGAATGGGAGAAGAGACTGCCATCCAGTGTAACTTGCTACAGAATGATAGAGGGGTTTGTTTGATTGCTTGTTTGAATGAGAGAAAGGAGAAGGTCTGCAGGCAGCCAGGGATAAAGTAACATTTTAACCAGTTTGCTGTCCTGTCACTAGGATCCTAGCTTTTGCCTTTCCATCCTTTTTGCTTTACATCTGCCTGAGTTCTTGTCCAAATTCCAATCCTGCAGACACTAATTTCAAATTTTTTTACAGCAATCTTCCGTGGCTTCTTTTGAAGGATGGCTGGAAGCTCCACCTTGTAACTCTTCTGGACAGTAAATCTGCCCAGTAATGCTTTCTTTGTCCAGAGACAAAATTCTTCACCATGGATCAGTGTAATGCTCACAGGCTAGCATTGTGTAATAGCGAATCTAGGGAGCTTTCCACATTTAATATAAAATAATCTTCCATAAATTAATCTCTGAGTGAAAATATAATGTAAAAAAATATTTAAACGTGCCACATGGCAGCTTTGTTCTTCTGCATACATGGGTTTGATATGCCCATCTACTTCAGGGCTTCTCTTCAGAATCACAAAAGTTGCACTTTGAACTACAGGGAAGTAAATAGAAATGGGGCACCCAGTGAGGACCAGTTGGGTAGTATTTCCTTCCAGGTAAATTTACTCCAGTCTTCAGGTGGGAAATGGTGTTGGTCTAGGTGAATTTACCTTGGAGAGAACTGGAACATTGTTTTCATTATGGTTTTTCTCTGGGATAGGAGAACTTCCTAGATCAAGAGAAAAAAACCTGCTTTTTGACAATGAAGACCAGACATCAGAGAAGAATGGGGGAAAAAAAAATGAACAGCAGAACGGAAATCTCAGAGGACAAAATGTCAAAAATACACCACAATTTCTTGATTTTTTCATCTTTCTCATTGCCTCTGAAATGAACAACAAGGTGTCTCTCAGTAATAAGAAAGGAGTTTGGGGATTATTTTTTTGGGTGAGGGTGGATCTGATGGAAATTCCATCCCCACACTCCAGGTTTGAACTCAGCTGGTGAAAACAGAAACTTCAAATCATCACTTTACTTTAATCACCAGTTTAAACATTAATTTATTAGTCTTTTTCCAGGTCTCATTGTATATATTTTACATGATTTGTGTTACTTCACTTTTTTGTGGTTTTTTTTACATTCAGGAAACATGCTCTAAGCTTCAGATAAAATTTGAAGAAAAGAGTTAAATTCTGTACTTTATTTTAAGGAACAAGTCACGTTTCAGAAACAGCTTTATCTAGAAAATAATTTGAATTTTTCCATAGTTTATCATGTTTCTGTTGTATTCAGGCAAAATGTCACACATTGGCATCTATAGGGGAGCTATTGTCAGTGACCTTTATACCACCTTGAAAAAGCAGTAGAAAGGACTTTTTTTCCCATTTGCTCAAAGAAAGAAGAGAGGAAACAACTCTGAACTCTTTCATTAGCAGTTGAATCTTCACTTACTTCTTAACAACAGACCTTGCCCTGAGTAGGTAACAAGGATCTCAGTCAAGGAAAATAACCTAAAGTAAAAAAAAAAAAAAAAAAAAGCGGAAAAAACGTTAAGAGTAAAGCTGCATTGTTTGTGGCAAAAGATACAGGTTTTTGCAAGCTCAAATATTTTCCTTTTTCTTCATGGGTCTTTCCACACAGGGGAGTATAACCATGAGTGCTCCACTGTTCAAAACCAAAATTAAGACCAGTTTGCACAGTGTTGTAGATTAAACAAGAGAAAATGTTAGGCAATTAAATGCTAATGATTCAAGCTGGGTGCTTATGTTTTGTATTACTTGCCTAATAATGTTAGCATTTAAATGGTCAGCTTTGAAGTTAACAAACAGCCCATTAAGATGCAACCGGGGAGTTGTGGGCTCTTTGGGTGCTATTGTTTCAGTCTGGCTGGCTGCAGACTCAACAAAACAGCAGCAATGGGATTTACTTAGTGAGGACTATTTTTGCAGTTGGTAGGTCTAGAATTTTTTTTTCTTTCTTTTAGTGAAAGCTTGTATTATTGAGAACACAGCATGTGGAAAAAACCTAAATCTACTCATTTTCTTCTGAGTCCTGGGATTTCTATTGTTCCTG
>NW_008238834.1:254758-281096 GCF_000691975.1 Corvus brachyrhynchos | reverse complement strand
CTTAAACACAAATCAGTTGGTTCCCAAGCTCTGTACAGTGATCCTCCTGCTGCAGCCATCAAAATTCTACCAGACTGCTGACTCCGAGCTGGTGTTTCTGGATACTTGCAGGGGTTAATATAAGAATGTACTCCTGACAGTAAAAGTTAAAAGAGCTTCAATGATGAAAATTGCATCACATAATGAGAAATCCTCAAAGCAGCGGCTACTTAAAGGACAGAAATAAGATATAATTGTCAATGGAACAGAATATTATCCAGGATAATGGGCTCCTGCAGATGCAAGAACAGCAAGGCAAAACCAAAGCATTTATGGAAAATAAATGGCATGGTGCAGCTCAGGTTCATTCTTCTTCAAAGTGCGCAACACTGATCCTGTGGCAATGGTCTGTTATTCCAAATCATTGATGTAGACTTAATTATTTTATGTAATAGAGGTTGATGTGGGAGTTACTTACTGTGCCTCTGTAGACCTATTGCATTAGGAGTGCCTCTGAAGAGAAAGGCACTGTGGATTTCAGTGCCTGGATTTCATCAAGCGTTTTGTTATCCCTACTGTGACTGCTATTCCCAGTACTTTCCATGTGGTGTTAACCAAGGAGAGCTAGTTTTCTGCTGTCAAAAGGCAAGTGCTGTGACGGTTTGATGTTTCCTGGTGGCAACTGTAAATATTGACATTTTAGTCAACAACAATTGATGGAACATATTAAACATAATGGGGCTTTTTCACTGAATTTAAAATGAATAATTTCAGGCCCTGTTTGGTTCATTAGGAGGAGCAGAACTGTTTTTAAACTGGGTTTGTTTTCTGATGTATTCAACATGATGTAAAAATGCCAGAACAACCTCCTAGTAAAACTGTATTACTTCTTGGTTTTGATCTTTTGTGGCCTGCTAAAGGGCTTATTAAAAATGCCACAAGATATGTACTGCTAGGTCTCACATCTTAATTGAAGAAATAGGTGGTCTGGATGTTTAACAGAAACTTCTGTGCGTCAGAAATATGAAATTATGAACTAATTATTAGTTAGAAACATAAACCAGGTGCACTAAAACAATGCATATCAGTTATTCACTCGCTATCTTCATGATCATGATGTCATTTCTGTAATTTATTATAGCTGTTTGTTTGTTCGCTTGTTTTTTCTGAGAAATGTTAAATAGAACATAGCTATTTATTTTGGTCTGCTGTTCCATCCTGGGTTAACTTAGGGAGAGTACCCTTTAACAGATAATTCCACATATTGCCACCCACACATGACATGACCTGCAAAATGATGGTCATTTTTATGCTGCGTGGGCTGCATGTAGCTGTACAGAAGAGCACAGATTTGGTCTTCTGCGTTTTATGCAGAGGCTGAATGCAATATCTTAGCAGGTTGTGTAAAAAAGATAAAAAACCTCACAGACAAAAAAAAAATCCTGAATACCGTAATGATACAGGTAAAGGGAGATCAATAGTATGATTAAAGTACTAGGATCCCACTGGGATTTTTCCAAGTGTCTACAGCCATTACAGTGAACGCCTGATGGTTTTTCAACTAGCACAATTTTAATTGGGTAGGTGACTGAGGGAGCCATGTAAAGCCTGACTGAGGGAGTCACGTAAAGCCTGCCTTTCCTTCTGGTGTCTTTCTTTTATTTTTTTCTTTTCACAATGACCTTAACAGCATACTGTCAGCTCTGTGACCTTGTGCAAGGACAGTCAAAAAAGCACCCACCTCTGTGAAATCTTTCCAGAAGATCATAGTGGAGATTATGCCATCTGCATCTTGAATTTAACTTAAGTTGCTCCTAGAGAGGCTGATGACCACTTTTTAGTGCGATGTGTTTATTTTTTGCCATATATGATGTTTTCGTCTGCTTCTAACACTTGAGAATATGTGTGCATTCATTTTGAACAACTTGGCAGGCCTCTTATATTTACTTTAATTTCTCTGGCACTGTAAATGGCCACTGTATGGATGTCACAAGTAATGGAGATTACTTCAGTTTTTCTGTACTCTTTTTATTACGTGTTGCAGCATTTTAGAATGGTAGTCTCAATCTGGGGTCTGCCTTTGAGTTCCAAGAAAGGCCAGTTATAAACTAGCTGTGTCTGTCTGCCTGCTAAAACCATGTTGAAGCTGGGAACTACTGCACTGGCTTCTGTAACACTTTCTCATGACCATACCTCATTCCCAGGTTCTCTGTCCCAAAGACGCAAATTCTTAGTTTTGCAACATCTGGATGGGGGGACTGAAAACACTTCTTGAGGAGATAGAGACCACCTGAGTATGTCTATTTTTCTTCACAGAGAACAAAATTTTCAGTGCACTCCACTGCTGACACATTTATCCACTGAATGACTAGTGTACTCTACACCTCCTCTTCTTCAAGTCCTTTCTCCTGTTCCAGAATATCAGACTGTAGGATTTACACAGCTGCTGGGAAGAAGTGATAAAACAACATTCCAAAGAGCAGCTTTCAGGTGGGAAGATATGAGTAGTCTGTGAGAGCATGGCTGCATGGCATGCAGAAGTCTCTCTTGCTAAATTTGCTGTTGAACACATTCATAGATGCTCCTGCTTGACGATGACGTCATACTGTAGAGAATTTACAATAGTTTTCTCAAAAGAGGTTTAATTGTCCTTCCTATGCCTGAAAGTCCTGCCTTGAGCATGTCCCAGGCTTTCTCCAAGGTTAGTCCTTGATTTCTGCCTTTACACGGTTAGGGGCTAATTTGCTCACAATATCTGAAGGTGCTTCAGAGCTCCCTAACAGCCGGAAGACTCTCCGTGCCATTATTTCTCTATGCCACACTTACTTGGCCACCTGAGTTTACCACTCTCCTTCACAAGGGACAGCAGTCCCCAATTCCTTCCTTGTGGAACTTCAGCAGTACTCATGAGAGGGTGGATCCTGCATTGCAAGGCTGAAGCCTACTGTCTTCAAGCCAAGAAAGAATCAGTCTAGGATAATATGGTTCTGCACCAGTCCCAGGACTGATCTGTTCAACATTCAGACCTTGAGGAATGACCAGCACTGCTTATGGTGGATACAGAGATATTGCTTCCAGAACAGCTAACATTTGACAGATAAATACACACAAACTATTCTCTGTGACACTACTGACTGTGCACTCTCAACAGGTATAGATAAAAACTATATTCTGCCATCTCTTCATTCGCCTTATGGTATGCAAGGAGATGCAAAACAATTCATATACAGTCAGAACTTGCCAAAAATATTGCCACCAAACCTCCACTAATCACAAATTTAAAATAAAAAGGGCAGCTTTTAAAATATTAATTTCTATGTTTTCTGTTTTACTCAAGGTAGAAAAATGATTCTAAAATTCTTATGATGTTTCAGGTTTTACCTATCTTAACCGAAAACTAGGTGTGCTCCAGTTTTAGTTGCAACCTAAAGAGATGTCAACAAAGACTGTTCATCCACAAAACACACTTTTAAAAATGCAAATTAAGTGCTTCAAAATGTTACTTTCTAGGGTAAAGTTATTTCATATCAGCCCAGCTGTATTCTCACTGGAAGCAACAGAATGGCTGGCATTGGTGCCAGTGGAAATGGTTTAGTAGGTCTAACAGTTGCAGCACTGTGTATAACAGGTTAAAGTGAGCTCAGAAAGCAGAAAATTGGAATTTCACATGCCACTCTCACCCTCTGCTTCCTTAGATGACTAACTCTGCATCACTTTCTACCTGGATGTCATTCAGTGCTTTTGCTTTTTTGGCCAGCTCTCTCCTGGTTCCACCACCCTTCTTTGCTTACCTCTACCGTTAATAGATTTGCAACCTCTTCATGCAAAACGTCTGGTTCCCAAGATCTCAATCATCTGGAATCACCAGTGGATGGAATTGAGTAATTAAGTTCTAAAAAAGAAAACTTATGAACAGTTTATTTATCATCTTAGTAAGATGGAGGTAAAATGGAAGAGGCAATGGGCCCACAGAAAACCCAGGGCCCTTGGAATACCTGTCGTACTGGTGTTAGAGGCACCTGCAGTGGAGGAGAGCCCCCCACTGCTATGTGTGATAGCTGAGTGGGAAACCAGCTGTGTCTGTGACATTAGAGCCCCTCTACAATTGAACAAACATATCAAAGGGCTTCATCAGATTGTGGAAAGCAGAACTGCTCGAAGCAATTCACTCGGCTGCTGCCACTCTGTTTTGATTGATATGAACAAGTCTTATCTTCAAAAATATATACAGCTAAAGTGAGTATTTCTATAATCACTTCAGATTGCATCTTAGAAAGGAAGAAAATTTTGCCTCCTCCCTGCCCCTCCTCCTCCTCTTATGCTCTCTCCACTCTGGAAAAGTCTTATGCATGGCTAAAACATATGCTAAATGTGGGAGGAAAAAAAGGTACCTTCCAAATTTTTATGTCTTTGACAGCAAAGCAGCTGTATATATCCCTCTTCTTTAAAAGTATGAATTAGGACTGAAGAGCTGCTACTCCAAAATCTCTTACCTTTTGACAGATCATGTTTGTGTGTGGTGGCTATAGTTGTCAGCAGCAGTTTGTCAAGCTTGGAACAATATTTGATATTGGAGGGAAGGACCATTTTTTTTCTTTTAAAGAAGAGGAAATCCAGGAGGAGAATGACTGTTCATGCACAGCTGCGCATATATTTTCAGTTTGGCTAATCTAATCTTGCAGTCCTTGTTCAACAGTACAGATCCTGCAGGCTCTACAAGGCAGAGTTGCACACTCAAGGATGGAACCCCTACCTTCATCAAGCTCAGCACAGAGACTCAACTCTTGGTCCAGATATAGCAGCAGTGCTAGGGGACAACGCAGTATCAAAACATTTCCTTCCACAAGGTACATTGAACGTGATTGTGGCTATACAGGGAGTGAATTCAGTCCTCTATTTTCTTAATAGGTATTAAACTGATTTCTAGGAGAGCCAAAGAATATTTTGGTTTTAAAAGCTGATTCTAACAAAGAAAAAAATTCTAAATATCAGGAGCTGACTACAAAAGCTTTAGGGAGAACAAAACAAGAGATCCATAGCTACAGGAAGACAGAAAAATATTTTGATGAAGAAAAGAAATTCTCTAAAAGGACAGCTGTACTGAAAGAGGAAGGAAGTAGGCAATGAAATAAAGAGAACTGGCTCTAGGTTAAAGACAATTCACAGAGGCTGACCAATCACATTCAATTGCTGTGTTGATGGTCTTTAAATAAAGGTCAGACAAAACTGTACTAAAATCCACAGGAGGATTATTAAAATGCTTATTTAAGACTGTGGGTTGCCTGTGAGAGGCATTATATTTCTAACAGCATTTAATTTGTTTATTCTTGCAATTGAAGTTACTCCTTTCTTAGAGAATTTTAAGTCTTTTTGTACTGTTCAATACTCTCTTCCGTCCACATTTCTTGCCAGAGCTGCAACAGAAACATAAACTTTTGAGTTTAAATTCTACATCTTAATCTCTGCATCTTATCAAAGCTCTCAGGACCCACCAATAAGCTCCTATGCAAACGATCAATCAAAATATTACCCTCTTCCCCATTTGTCAATGCTCATCTTCTGCCCCTGATATTGGAGCAATGTGTCATGCACTCCATGCACTTCAGAACCTTGTCATTCCAAGATTGATGATGAAATCATGTCTGTTTACCCTTTGGCAAGCTTAGTTATCAAGCACAAGTTGACAAAAATATTTATCTAGAATGGTCTGCTGACCTTCTGTTCTCACAGAAGTTGGATAATTGGGAAACAGTAATACAGTCTGTAGGGTTGCACAAGCAACCGAAGTCTATGCAGCTTCTGAATGTAACCTACACAGAATGCAAAACCCTTTTGGAGCAGGAATATACTGGATATTCTGCTTCTTTTCTGTAACACATGATGGTGCTTTAAATCAGGGATACAAGCTTATGAACAGTTTCCCAGTGGTTGAGAATGCTCAGTATCTCTTTGCTAAAATACCTCATCTCCTCACCCAGTGAAGGGAGAAGCTGAAAGCTTCCAAAAGACATTCCTGTTAGTGACTGTGGTACATCCAAAATACTTTTTTCCCCAAATCTTACAGCTCATGCCTGTCCAAGGCTTTGCAGCTGGACTATTTAAGTCTCCAGACACAATTCTTCAGACTTCTAGTACCTAAAGGGGCTGCAAGAGAGCTGGAGAAGGACTTCTTACATGGACAGATAGTGACAGGGCAAAGGAGAACGGCTTTAAATTGAAAAAGGGTAGATTTAGATTGGATATTAAGAAGAAATTCTTTACTGTGAAGTTGGTGAGACACTGGAACAGGCTGTCCAGAGAAGTTGTGGGTGCCCCATCCCTGGCACTGTTCAAAGCCAGCTTGGATGGGGCTCTGAGCAACCTGGTCTAGTGGGAGGTCTCTCTGCGCGTGGCAGAGGGGTTGAAACCAGATGTTCCTTAAGGTCCTTTCCAACCCCAACCATTCTGTGATTCTGTGATTCTAGGATTCTACGATTCTACTATTCTATGACTCTATGATTTTATGAATATGTGAGCATAGTGGCCCTGTGAAAGGCTTAGGCTGGAAATGTTGCACTCATTAGAGTAAGCAGCTTAAAACGCGTTGTTTTTGAGCCTCAAAAGGGATCTGTGATTGGCCAATATAGGTTTCCTTCAGAAACGTGCTGTTCTCATGTGTTTTGGGCAGCCTTCAGCTCTCACTACCTACGGGCACCTCACGGCCAGCACCCGGCCCAATCAGCCATCTCAGTGCTGCAGGCACCGAGGGGCTGGAAGATGCTATTGAGCAGCTGTTTGTCACTGCCCATCTGACATGATAAAAAACAGAGGGAAGGAGCATTCCATGAGAAACATGAAGCTAGCTGATGCTTGGCTGATTGCCACCCTCCTATCCCATCATGTTGTCCAATACCAGGGTGTGCACAGGATTTAAGCTCGTTGGATGTAGCATGTTGTTTCAGATAGCTCATCTTTTTCTCTTGGCAATAAAGTTGTTGCTCCCTACAAGAAGCAGGCTGAACTATTCCTAAAAGTGACAAAGCTAAGCCTGCCTTGAGGAAAGTCTGTGGTACCAAGGAGGAGAAGATATTCTTTAGGGGTACTGGTGTGGACAGTGAACCTTGGTTTGTGGAGAAGAAATCACATTCAACAATAATTTATAATGAAGCTACAAAGACCAAGTACCTTGATGTCCTGGAAGAGATAGATATTTAGTTCAAGCTGGTGCATGTCTTTCAAGACAAAAATTCTAAGGTTGTCCACAGTCCAGTCTCCATTATCATTACTGTGAGTTTAAGCCTAATTCTACACATGGCCTGAAATGGGAGCACTGTTGGGTCCTTATAGTGCTCACCATGATATAAATATATAAGGAGCCCAGCAACATACAGATAACTTTAGGATTGAAGCTACTCTGAAAATTGTCCTTTAAGGCAAAATTGATTTCATAATATGTGAGTTCTGTAGGGAACATTTTCCACATTATTTTTACAGAGAGTGTGCAAGTTGGTCTCTATCTTTCACAAAATGGTATTTGATATGAACTATTATTAGCTGAAAAAGATAATCTGTTCAGTGAAACATGCTCATTTTCTGGTCCTAAACTGTCTCTGCTCCCTAGAAGCAACAATCCCAGAGTAATTCAGAACACAGGCTCTGCTAATGTTATGCTTGATGCACATATTTATCAATCTGATAATTATGCTTAAAATAAGGGAGGGAAATAAAAAAGGCTGACTGAGAAAGAATTCTGATCAAATGCTAGAGGCAGACACAGTCCAGGTCTGCTAGCACAGAGTTTTACAAGAAAACAGAAAGATAAAATGCGATTTTACATTTTATTCAGTGCTGTTTATTCAGCTCTTTTCCCCTAAGAATCATTATCAATATTTTGAAGTTATTTATGCTTCCACTTCTGATGGAACTTGGGCTTGGTCAGCAAATCTTTTCCAGAATACAGTATTCTTTCTTTTTTATATTTGTTCACAGATGTTTTAGGATGAGATATTGATTATCCCTGCAAATGGGCAAGAAAGCAGTTGCTTTTGAACCAGAGGGTTGTTTTCCTCATTACAGCTCTAAACCACTTGCTGTTTGTTCAAACCTATTCAATCTCCTGGTTATGTTTCATCAGCTTCCCTTCAGGGTTGCTTTTCTTGGCTTCTCCTCTCTCAACCTTAAGGTTGCAAAATTCCTGGGTGTAGTGGGTGTAGTGGTTTGGTTCAAAATACTCATTACTTACTTATTTACCTTCTCTGAGATAAGAATTAGGAGAAAGCAAAGCAGGCACAAAAGTTAAAAGAATATAAAGAAGTTTATTAACAGACCTAAAAAGAAGAAAAAAAAAATCATACCACACCTTCAGAAAAATTCTCCTCCCCCCACCTTTCTCCCTTCTCCCACTGACAATGTAAAAAGACAACCCTTGAGATGTTCAGTCAGTTTTCCACTTCTATAATAACCTCTTTTCAGTTCACTTAGGGAGAGGAGTCTCTCTTGCTCATGCTATGGAGACATCTCCACAAGAAGTTCTCTCATGGCTTCAGTATCACAGTGAGACAGATGCTCAGGTTGGTTCTCTGCTTGCATGTGAGAGTCCCTTCCCCCAACTTACAGCTTTCTCCACAACTGTTTTCGAGGGTCCAATCTTGAGCTACTGGGGTACCATTTTAAGGTTGAGCTGTTCAAAAACAAAAGGTTCTCTTCACCCATCTCTGGGAGCATCTTCATCTCTAGGAATAGAGGCCCTCCCCCTTCCCTGGGAGAAAAAGGGTCATCATCATCTTCATCTCTAGGAATCTCTCTGGGAGCATCTCTAGGAACAGAGGTCTTTCTCCTTCTGATTTGAAGCAAGAGTCCTCATCACTTCCATCTCTCCCTGTTCAAACTTCTCATCAAATTACAGCTGCTTCAGCATTTGCTTATTTCAGCACAGGTGCTTTTGCTCACAAGTACGGTTTGAACGCTGCACCCCCCGTGCTTTCATGAAATTACAATGGGTACTCTGATATATCATAGTCCATCACCACCATAGCTTTACAACAGAATTTCAGCTCTTAAGCATCTCCTCTTTCTCCTCCCTCAGGTTTTCAGCTCTTCCTTCTTTACTTAATGTCAGCAGGCTTCATCTGTTCTGGAGGAAACTTACAGCACTAAAAGGATTAATCTCACCCGGGCCTTGCAGCTGGAATTTCTCTTATCGCTGTTGGTCACAGGATCTTTGCTGGACAGCAGGGCAGGTTCAGCTGAATCTTTGGCTGCACTGGAGGGGGGGGGATTGTGTAGAGCTGGGCCATGCCGTCTGCATGGAACAGGGCTGGGGGAGGCTGCAGGTGGAACAGGGCCACACGGCTCCAGGATGGCTGTGTCCTGGCCTGGCCCCGGGTTGAGCAGGGCCCAGCCCGGCCCTGCTGGGCCCCATATGGGCCCAGCCCAGTTACCTGTCCCCCAGCTGGAAGAAGGAGAGAGCCTCCCGGGGTTTTTTCATTCTTAAATGTGGACCACAGAGGCGGTCAAAATTTTTAAGGGGCTTAAAAAATTGTCAGTATTCAAACTAGCCAGTTGATAGGTTCTTTTAGGTCATAGAGGAAGCTGTAAGCACCTCTCTGCAAGAAAATCACTTCCGGAGCTATGCTAACCTATGACACTGGGATATTTCACTATTCTATTAATGCTGCACAGAGCTGAGAGAACTAAGGGACCAGTGTGTGTGTTTGTTTCTATATATGTTTTGAAAAGTTAATGATGCTGTGATACTGCCACTCAACTATTGTTGGTGATATGTTTTTGTGGTGGGCTGACCTTGGCTGGCCATCAGGTGCCTACCCAGCTGCTCTTTTGCTATCCCTCCTCAACAGATGGGTGAGAAAATAAGACAGGGTCATGATACAGACAGGGAAATCACTCACCAATTACTGCCACGGGCAAAACAGATTCAACTGGGCAAAATGAATTTAATTTATTGCCAATTAGAGTAGGACAGTGAGAAAAACAGACAAAACTAAACCACTTTCCCCCATCCCTCCTTCTTTCTAGGTTCAATTTCACTCCCTCACTCCTGACTCTTTTACTGGAGGAAGTAGGGAGGGAGGAATGGAAGATGGGGGTCGTGGTAAATCCTTAAAATTTCATCTCTGCTGCTCCTTCCTCTGTACTCTTCCCTTTCTCCGTTGTGGGGTCTTCAATTATGTACAGTTCTTCAGGAGCTGCTCCAGCATGGGTGCCCCCGTGGGCAGCAGCTTCTGCCAGAAAATATGCTCCTGGCAAGGCCTCCTTTCTGTGGACTGCAGCTTCCTTCAGGGCATGTTCACCTGCTCTGCTGTGGTCCTCCATGGGCTGCAGGGGGACAACCTGCTCCTTTACATTCTTGTCCAGATGCTGCAGGAGAATCTCTTCTCCAGCATCTGGAGCACCTCTTCCCCCTCCTTCCTCCCTCACCTTGGTGTCTGCTGGGCTGGTTTTTGCATGTTATTCAAACTCTCCTTTCTTGCACAGCTGCCACACTATGTTTTTTCACTTTCTGTAAATATGTTATCACTGAGGCGCCACCAGAGTTGCACAACCTCAGAGTTGCAGAGGGGCTCAGCTTTGGGCAGCAGCAGATCCTTTTTGGACCCAGCTGGAAATGTCTCTGGCCCACATGGGGGCAATTCCTGGTTTCTTCTCACAGAGACCACTCCTGCTGCCCTTCCTGCTACCAAAATAATGCAGCATAAAACAAATGTATTTCTTCTCAGACTTCAAAAGAGTATTTGGCTTGAAATATGGTGGTCATCCAGGACACCTTTGAAAATCTTTGAAATCTGTTTTTTTATCATTGGTATCAAAATACTGTGAGCTGAACCTTAAGAGAAAAGTAGAAGGTTAAGAACAAAAACCAATACAAGTGTCTTGTTTTCTTGTTAAACCAAGAAGGATTGTCCTCCTGAATAAGTAATTCACAGCTCTACCAGTTTCCTAAAGACCTATTTGTTATAGATACTAGATACAGATAAACCTGGAAGCTCATGAGTATGAAAAACAAAGGAAACATAGGGGACAGGGAAGTGAGAGCTGAGAAGAGCAAATAGGTAAAAGTGAATGGAGGCATTTTGTGCATCTTTGACCTCACAAGAAGATCTGGGTGATCACAGAGTAAATATGAGGCAGCAGTAGTTTTCTGAAGTTTCTGAACTAGAAAGTTCCTTGTAAGCATTCTCTTATTTTAATTTTACAGCCAAACTTTTTTGTTTCCCAACTGCTGCAGATTTTTGTTATAGGCACCCCTATTTTTAAGTGAAAATGTGTGAATGAAAAAAAATCTCAGCACCTTCAGGCTTTGGGTAGTGAGGCAAAAATTGCTTTTAGCAGAAAAAGTGCTTGAACTAGGAAGAGCTTTAACATCCAGAGGCTGGTGTTATAATAACCCACAAGTGTTGTAACACAATATCACATACCATCTAGTGTCATCATCATTCTCTTACATGGACGGTCGTGGGCTCAAGATTTGCCTCGTGGTAATAAACATGAATATCAAGGTCTGTGAAGTTACATTTGTGTAAAAACTGTGTCGTTAGAGGTCATCATTTAGAAAAGTGATGAATGGAATCCCAATATTCTTTAAAAGTGCTCTTGAAGGAAGCTTCTTGAAAGCATAGCATCTCCTATAATCAGTGCTTCCTACAATGACACCCTTAATGAATAACTGAAAAAAGCACATGAAATAAAAAGCATTTTGCATCTTCTTACCTCTTCTGTGTTCTAGCCTAAGAGTTTTCTACTGCAATACCCTACCCCACGCTTCTGGTCAGTGAGAATGAAGCACATTCCAACTCACACGTGGAAATAAAGCAGCTCAGCAGGGTGCAGCATGGAGGGCTGCTTCCCCTGCTGGCAAGGGCTGTCTAAGAGGCAGCACCCTGCCTTGCTGTACGCCCACCACTGCGTGTAGCTTTACACCTCTTCCCTTTCCTTTTCTCTGTTTACAGTGGGGCTGTAACTGATCCCAGCTATTCCACCCCTCCTTTTCCTGGCTGAATAGTGGCTGAACAGCTTCCAGGCTCTGTTAGGGCCCTGTCTCTCCCTCAAGCTGACACTCATGCATCAAATCCTTTCACAGGCCACTTTATACATACAAATGTTGGAAGAATTTGGAGAATTTGACCAGGAACAAATGTTTGGCTTGGTTAAAATTTTAAGCTAACCAAACCAAACCAAAAGCACTCACACCTGTTTTCCTCTTGTTTTCTGAGGTATGTTCCAGGCTGAGCTGTCAGTGTAAGACAAAGACCAATCCGTGAACGTAACACAGAGACCCGTAGGAATTATTATGGTCTTTAAAAGAAGGACATTCTCAGCTAAAGAAGACCCAGCAGGTGAAAATTCTGCTTTGCCTGAGGTGTTTTGAAGGTCTGGAAAGCGCTTTGTGTATTGGGGTGCCCATGAAAGACTGGAGGGAAAGTTAGCTAGGGAATGGTGACTCCAAGAGTACTCATCATTTTGAGGCTATACGTGGTTACTATGTTGTTCCTTCTACATCCTGCATCACTAAAACCTCACACTGAGAGCCACTAATTGATTGATACATATTTTTGTAAACATAAAGCAAGTGAAATAAATAAAATTCTCAGCTAGTGTAAATTAGTTTAGCCTGAATGGCTATGCAAAACTGAAGCAGGACATCAGGGAATCTGCCCCAATAGACAAAATATTAAATAGTATTAATCTATTAAGAAATTACTAAATATTAAATACATGTGCAGGTATGTTTGTAGGTGTGTGTGTTCACATTCATAAGACCACAATACAATAGTAGCATTCTGTTTTAATATTTTTTAAATTCAACCTCCAAATGGATAAAGTTGACGACATTTTGAGGATATCAGGTTTTATTAAAAAACCCAAAAGGAGCAATTCTTGCAGGGTTTGAAGCTCTATCTCAGTAATACTGTGTCCTATTCATGGCAAATAGTCTATGTGGCAATTCTTTAGAGCAGAACTGGAACAGGTCTCAGGTTGGATGACATTGACATGGTTCTCTGACAAGATGAGCCACTCAAAAGTCGTGTCATTAAAAAGAATGTGCCATTTTCTGACACAACTGAATACAGTACTTTGCCTACCAAAAAACAGGAAAAAAGCACTCTACCTAGAACTTTTCTCATTTCTCTCAGAACTCCTATAAAAGCCGCCATGATTCCTCCCTGCTATTGAATAATTTTTGGCTTTTAAATCCTTACTTTTCCCTTTAGTTTCTGATGATTAACTCTCCCTGTAAACTGCTTTGTAATACTCTGCATGGAGGACAGTATATAAAAATGAATTGCATTGAGTTTGATCCAAACCTCATTTGACTCAAAACTACACTGAGGTTTTAGGTTGCCTTTTTTTTCACCTCCACATTTCTAAGTCTGACTGGCAAGGCAAATAATTTCTATTTGCTATCATAAAGGCTAAATAAAAGGGCGAACAACTGTATGCTTTTTCAATAAAATTCATGTTATTTCAAAACGTAGCTCTCCTTTGTCAGTCCCCACCCCCATATAATCATTCACACACAATGCCACTTGGGTTGCTCATGTCTTTGCATATTACAGTATGCAGAAATTATGGAATAAGGTTCTACCTCTTTTGGTAAACCTGATCGCTGAAGAAAGAGCGAGTCTGTTGGAAAATTAGCCTTTATTTACAACACTGACAACAGTGAAAAGATGCAGCTTCGTGCTATTGTGCTGAGGTTATTACCTTCCTAGTAGCAAATCTCAGGACGCCCAATTAAAGTTAACTCACAGTTTGTAACAAGCAGCCTGTAAAGTTTGCGGGAAAGGAGCTGCCATATTGTCATTCAAAGTACTTTATACGAAACAGTGCAAGACAGCGACAAAACATCTAATTATCTGATTACTCTGCGAGAATGGCTTCTTACATGCACTGAATTTTGCATACCATCAACGAATACAGACTGTGTGCGTCAGTGACTCACAAAAACACAACAAAAAAAAGGAAAATAAGATAGAACAATATGTCTCTGCTACTACTGTTCCTAAACTGCAGAGACAGTTTTGCTAGTACTTCAAATTAACCCTGGGGATTCTCAGGACATCCAGCTCAGGAACAGAAGTCTCTTCTGCTCTGGTTTTGGCTGTGCACAAGGTGCATGGTGGCCAGAGACTGGACAGTCTGGGTGGCCACCATGAGGAAAGCTGTGCACCAGCTTTTTGGCAAAGGTGGTGCTCCATGGAGTCAAAAGATTTTTCTAACAGAGGATGGAGTACAAAAATGCACCCTTAGGCTTATTATTTCACATTTCCCTGCCCCTGCCACTGTACAAGGAGCCCTTTGGAGAGTGGTTGGGGCTAATAAAAATGTTCCGGTGGTGTAAAGGAGGGTCAGGATTAGCAGCTGCTTCATGGAGAAGAGATTGTGCACTTGCTCTTACCCTGGAAAGATCCCAGAAAAACCATTCAGGAGCCCTCATGGAAACTCAGACACAGACAGAGAAAATTGATACATTTCAGTTTTATGCACAGGTTTACCCCACAGCTGCTCATTTCTCTGAACAATTCAGCAGGTGACAAAAGCAGAAGAGCATCAGCAAAGATTCCGCACAGTTTTTCCATAAGCTTTTCTGCTGGTTAGTCCCACCATGTCTGGGCTGCCAGCTGATTGCACAGAGAACATACCTGGTACTGCATGTGCAAAACTAAATGTGGGTAATGCACTCCCACTTCTTTTACTACAGTTTGGGGCAAGACAGAGGAGAAAACAGATTTTTTTTTTATATCTTATGACAATAACAAATTCAGTGGAGGCAGTTTTTTACCATGCCACTACTTTACTATCTTCATATCAGCCATAAATTGTCCAACTTTTCCCAGTTCCAACTCTTTACACCATTAAACACAAATCATGGCCTCAAGAGACCCCCTTTTCCAGAAGGGAGAAGCAGTTTAGCCTCCATAACATATCAGTCTCCAGCTTGTCCTGAAAAGGCTGTCAATTGTGCTGAATTATGTATAAAATCAATGAGAGGTTCTGTCTGCCAAAGATGGGTTGACATTAGCAATTTTATTTTCACTGAGGGGGGTCACAAGTCCCATTCTTCAAGATCACAGAATAAGTGCTCATTCTATCCCTACTTCTCTAGTTCTAAAATTATACCCATTTTGACTCTTTTTAGAATTAAAAGAAGGTCACAATAAGATGATACTGCTATGAAACACCTCTTCAGTTGTCTGCAATGAGCAAATTTATATAGTATTTTTGATGGGGTGCTATTATAATCTGCCCTTTCTACCCTAATTTCATTATAATCTTTATCAAGTGCACTTTAACAAACATATTCTTTTTGTTGGGGATCCCACACAGTATTATATTCAATTAACAAAAACATACACTTACTTAAGACTCACTACGGGTTTTCAAGTAGTGGAGAAAACCTCCCCTGCAGTAAGATCCACAAATGCAGAAGTACAGCATATTCATGTAAGCTGAAGGACAAATAACCTTGTGATGATCTTCAGAGAAGCCTGATATGTTATTTGAGACTGAATATGAATCCTAACCTTGTAAAATCACCATCACTGTGCAGGTGGCCCACAGACCTACAATAAATACTTATACAGCATCTAGCTCATGATTCAGCACTTTACTTTATGATTTTTGCTACTGTATGTGTGAGTGGAGCAGTGTTAAAATCTAATTTCGCAGCATCATCTTTTCCTTCTCCTCTAGAATGGCAGCTGATCTGATATTCCTGTGGCAGCTACTAAAATTCTGAGGGTCTAGTGGTCTTTGAGACCGTCAGCCAACAAAATTGCCATCAAAATTCTCTTCCAAATACTCAGTCCTGAAATAGATTTCTGTAAAAGCTCATTTACACTGGGTCACCTGTCATCACAAGATTCTCCAGAGTTCAGCAAGCATAGTGCTTTGGTGAATACATTGAGTTGTTAAAAAATAGTAAGGAAGTCATTAAAGGACATTTTTCAAAAGGAAGTAGACTGAAAATTGATAACAACTTGAAATTGCTATGTCAGTCTCTATTTTCTGAAAACAAATGCATTCTTGCATATATTACTGGTGATTCAAGGTTGTTTAGCTTCAAATGCTACCACATATGGCTGCAGGAATAATACAGATGTAAATATTTCCCTGGGCTGAGTGCCTGGGGGGCATCCCCAGTGGGAGCATCTCGGTTGACTCAGGGGCTTTGGGTCTGAACCCACGTTGGAAGGGCTGTGTTCTGCCACTCTCGGTTACGTTTTGTAATGCTCTGCTCCAGTATATATGTTGACACTTCTGAGTTTCAAAGGGGAAACATTTTTCATGAGAACTTGACCTGATGGACTGCTATTCAGTAGAAAGGATTGCTTTCCACCCTCTGAAGGACAAGCCTGAAGGCTAGCACTCAAAAGGTTTCCTTGTGGTCATCAACCCATATGAAAACCTTATTGCCATTTCAGGGTTGCCTTCAAAGAGCTGAAGGCTGAGTGGGAATGTCCAGAAAACAATTTATTTTGTGAATAAATGCAAAAGATTTGTGAACTGTTTCTTTCACGACAAAATCTGGAGCTTTACAAGAGATTTTCATTAGTTTCAAAATAATGGCATTCACTCAGCATATAAAACACCTAGACATAGTTCCTGAGCATGGGCTGAGGCTTTTTTACATCCCAAACAGTAGTTCAAGTGTTAAAGTATTTTCCTAGGTATAGCAAGTATTTAATTAGTCATACCAAGAAGGAACGACAGGAAACACCAAAGCAACTCTAAGTCAGAGCTTGGAATTAGACATTCTGCAGTCAGATTATTTGGTCTCTAGTCAGTGTGAATTCCTGCCACACAAAAAAATGGGAAGATCAAAAAACTTGGCGATAGCCTGGAATTCTTTGTTATGAAACATGACAGCAGAGCAGGTCTTTGAAGCTGCCTCTCCCATTCCATGAGGAGTTTTTAAGGGTTGGGTTGACTATTTTTGGTCATTTTTCTTGTTTGCTTTCATTCTGCCCAAATGAGGAAATATTAGTTCTCAGAAAGATAGGGCTCTGAATATTGCTTCCTGACTAGGTCAGGCTAAAAGATACGTTTTTGTTTATTTCTCAGTTTATCTTGAAATAACCTTGCTGAGCAAACTGGTCTTTGTTAACTTCAAGTCAAAGCATACCAGTAATGATTCCACATTTTTAGTGTAATTCCCTCTAATCATCCTAGCACACTGCTTGTTTTTATAACTGCTTCACACAATGCCACCAGTAATGAATGTTCTAGAATTGGAGCATAATTTTGATTATCTGGCCATTACTTTTGATTTATGGTGCACAGAGACAGCTGGCTTTTTATAAGCTCACTCTGCAGTACTGCAGATAAAAAATGTAATGTAATAATCAAACTTCTGTAATTTGGAACCCAGAACGGGTGGGCTCATGGATGTCTGTCTGTATATACCCATACCATATCAAAAAATTTTATCTTCAGAAGCAGGAGTATAAAAGTAATTTGCACAATGCTACTATTCATTATTCATACCCAGAGCAAAATATGTTTCTTTCAGAATCAGTATTCAGGCTCTTTGGGAGGAAGTGAACCACCTAAAGGTGGTTTCATAAATAAATGTGTATCACCATGAGGTTTAAAAATGCATTAGTGCTTTAAAAAAACCCAAAAAAGCCTCTCAAAATGAATATATTTTAAGAAATAGTAATAAATAAAATCCATTGTGAACAATGAAAAATCTAACTTTTTTTCTGGGTGCAACACAGGGAAACAGGAAGTCTACAAGAATGTTCTCCATTAGGAGGGAAAAAAAATAGCCAATTTCAAGAAGAAAAGATTGGTCACTGTCTTGTTACAGCATATTGATTAAAGGTCTGAAAACAAGAGCAAAAGAGATTCTTACAAAAACTGAAAATGGGTAAATGGAAACAGGAACAAAAGTGGAAACATTTTCTCAGTCTTGCCAAGAGAACTAAGAAAGTAGAATTTGTTTATGCAAGGCAAAAGGGTTTAAAAACTATGTATTAGTTGGGAAATGCAGCAAGCAACAAGAATAATTCATAAACCAGAGTGCATTCCCTTTGTTAATGAGAGACAAATAGTCCTAGGTATTTTCTGAAATTTAGTTTCTCACAAGGTGGGGGCAGAAGAACAAGGATGGAAGCAAATAGAAAATAACGACCATCTTTTTGAGGAAATAAATGATTGCAAAGGTGGCAAGCATACAGGAGATGAGATACGTGGGTGCATTCCACGGGTCCTATATGGGCTGCTGTGTGCTCAGACAAGACCAGCAAGAGATCTGCAACTACGCCTAAATCTTCTGAGAGGTGGCAGTTACGCAGAAATGCATTCTCTGCAGCCAGAGCTACAGGAGAGCAGCTCGGAGAACACGTCCACCACCTCACCCTGACTGATCTTTCCAAAAAGCTCTCTGGGTGGGGTTTCAATGTCATGTTGTCACCACAGGATATGTCCCTCTGTGACAGAAGAGTCAAGAGAGCACATAAATGTGAAATCTGATTATAAGTACCTACTGTATCACTGACAATTTCTGCATTTTTAGATGTCCTAGAAACCCACAGAGGTTTCGGGGGTAAAATACTGTTCAGGACACTGAACTTTGAAAAGGAAGACAAGCCTTCCCAGCTATTGCTACGTGGAGAATATGTCCTCCAGCCTGCAGCAAAACAACCAAACCGAAATAAGACTTAAGACCTTGATTCTTTGAGGCTGTAAATTGAAGATTACATAAAACCTAGTGTGAGATTTGGCACTGTTCAACTATCTAGGTAAACTGAGGAGGAAAACTGGGAAAGCTCAGTGCTGGAATGTAACCCAGCAGGACAGACAGCAGCACTGACACTGGGAACTCCAGAGAAGGGGCATCTCCAAGCTCACCGTTACACTCAAAAAAGCTGTTTGGCCAGTACAGAGCAGCAGGTTGGCTGGAGAGTGTCTTGCACTGATTGATCAAAGGGTCCATAACAAATGGGATGATCTGTGTGATGGAAGGCACCTTGGGTCCCTGTGGGGAACACTTAGCCATTTTTCTTTAGCCTTTTCTCCCCACTTCTATTTCCCAGACGGGCTTTGTTGCTAAAGGGAAAGATTTTTGTTATTCCTGTGACATATATTAAGTAACGGGAAATTATCCTGTGCTTTAAAGAAATTCCTCGGAAAGATCCTTGTCTAGAGAAAGACTAAACATTAAAGTTTATTTAAGCAAATGCAAAAGAAAAAAATAAGGGCACCATACAAATCCAGATCATCCCTGGCTGAAAATTGTGTATAAAATATCCATGGTGGATTAGGTATTTAAGCATTCGAGTGACTTTTCTGATTATTTGAATAATAAATATTGACTGAGGTAAAAGCAGGAACTTTGCTTTCACATTCCTGAACCAGAAATGTAAATCTGCCAAAATCATGCTACTACTGCTAGCAGGAAGATTCCTCAGGAAGGAGGGAGCAGTTGTGTAAAGGAATTGGCAGTGGCTTACATGAGACAACTATAGAAACATTTGAGAGACCCTTTTGTGGATTCTGTGTCCCATCACCCGTCAGAAGAGATTTTCCCTTGAGCGTTAAGGTGAATGGAACCACGGCAGAATAGATGTAAATGTTCCTGGGTAAGGAGTCTGGTCCAAAAAAGTACTCATACCAAGAAAGACAACTCCCAAGCAGCAGCCTTCATGTGGCTTTTAATCACTTTGCTACTTTGGCACCAAAAGAACCACTTGGGAGTTCAACTACCTGGAGGGAGCATGGCGAGTACATTCTAGATTGTTATGTGATTAGTATTAGCATCGATTCATCAACGTTTGGCAATCCCAGAGAAAATGCAGTAAGGTAGACCCACCCACGTAAGGCCATTGGTATCCATTTCAGATGTTTATTCCCTGAAACCACCCTTCCCCACCTTTACTAGCCCTGAAGTTGAGAAGGATATAGGCTATGAAAGACTATCATTGAAAGGAAATACAAACTGCAGAAAGGCTGAAAGGTCAAAGTTGCTAAAGCATCATTTCTCGCCAGTAACTTCCCTTGGATAGAGTGTCTACAAAGCAGAGATAATGCATGCCGCTACCAAATGCCATTTACAAATCAGGCTGCCAAAATTTCCACTTTTCAAAAATATTGTATGGCCCAAAGTTCAGCCATCTTCCTCTCAGTGCAGCCCTCCCATGGGGACTGAAGCCGGTACCATGGGTACAGAACCTGGTTGCACATTTCTAGAATAAGAATGAACCTGAAACTTGATGAAAGATGATCAAACATCTTTTTTCTTCTTCTGTAAGCATCTGAGATGTCTAAAAATGATTTGCCTTTTTTTTCTGTTCAGCAGACCTAATGCTGATCTATCACTAGGTCTGAGAACTGTTGCTACACTTTCAAAGGAGCTGTAGAGCTGGAAGTTTGTCTGATCAAGATAAAGCTCCTACTGCTGTGCAGAACAGCCAAATGCTTATAAAAGATGACCACTGTCCACTTCAAAAAAAAGATAGCTATAGCCCAAATTGGAAATCTTTCACAGATCTCTCTTCCAGTGTGTCTTTTAATATCCAATATCAATGAATAAAGTTCATTTAGCATTTCCAGTTTCTTGGTTCCAAGTAACGGTAATAGATTATGATTAAAATACATTTTTGCCTAATTTTTTTGTGCTAAAAGTGGTCTTCTGCTTATTTAACATGCACTTACAGTTTAAATCCTGCCCTTTATGAGAGTTTTCCTTACTTAACTATGCATAGTCCAGATTTCATTTTCATGTCCTGATCTACACCTCTTTTTCCTTATAATACAAATTGAATTTGGAAATAGTTTAAAGGTGCTTGTTGGTAACTCTGACATATTACTCAAAAATCAAGGCTTTATTACAGCATTAAGTTATAGCTGCAAATGCATGATATAAATGCTAGCCAGGTGTGCAGAGGTTGAAATAGTATACCCCAACCTGAGAGGATTGCTACCTTTCATCAGGAGCAAGAGGAAGGAAGGAGACATGCCCATGAAAAGCCCAGTGCAGACACCCCGCAGATAGCAGTTAACGCTCCCCAACTCAGATTTTGGGATTTACTTCCTGAACTCACAGTCAAATTATGTAAATTATGGTGTGAGTGCTGAGGTAGCACTGAAGTGGCACCAGTGAAGAGCTTTCCTCCCAGATTAACTCGCTGCCCATGCAGCTGCCCATGCAGCTGCCCCAGCACAGAAGGCAGCTATGCCAGGCCCAGAGCCTGGTTCCCCTCCCTGACCAACAGCAGAACTGTGGGGTTTCTGCAGAGTTTGAGCTTCACACTGTTCACACTTAGGTCCTTAATGTCTGTAAATGTAGGCATTAAACCTGAGCAGATTGCTGCAAGAGAACAAAGACGGAACTGCTGTACCCACCATGCTTGCTTTGTTTGCAAGTAAATCATGGTACCAGGTCAGAATCATGTTTAGTAATGACAAATCTCCTAAAGGGGCTTTTTGATAGAGTTCCATGATCGTAAGCACCTCCTTGAAGGATATGATTTGATGTGCACTCAGGTTAGCAGGGGCTTGTCTTCACTTCAGCACAAGAAAGTCCAGCGGCAGCTGACTGCCACAATCTGCAATTTATTTTATTTATGCAACCTGAGGCATAATCACAAACTCATTAAGCTGTCAGTCTAGAAATGAGCCAAAAATGATGCAAAAAATAGAAGAACCAACTTCTTTTTTAGATAATGCACATTAAACCAAAGAGCTAGCGATCGGTGGGGAACTGAAAATTGTGAATTCCCAGAAATCCCAGCACACATCACTTTGCTTTCACCTGGGAACTTGCCTTCCAAATTTGTGCCACGCTTTCTTCTACATGCAGCTTGTTTCCAGTGCAGCAGTGTGAAATGCCAAAGAAGCACACACAACTTCTCACAGAACTCAAACACATTTTGCGTACTTTTTATTTACTGTAGTCAGGACTGCTCAGCTAGAAGAAAGAATGCCAAACCAAGCACCAGATCCAAAATTAGCATTTTATTCAGAACGTTGGGGTCAGAGGTGTATCATTCATATTCTGGTACACAATACAGAGGCAAAGCTGTTCTCAGAAGTCTCTCCAGTTTGAAAGCTCCTTCCCCTCCTCCCCTCCCCACCCCCAAAACATACTGTATATTTTCTCGTGCCACCAGTATCAGGCCAACTCCCCTCCCCCCCCTTTTTTTGGTACAAATTATGTAAAACTTTTTTGTGCTAAGAACTTTTCTCCCTCCCCAAACAAAAAAAAATAATAAAAATAAAAATAAAAAAAATATTGAGTACTCTAACTACAGTTCAACAATTGAATCAATGTCACTTGTTTGCAACCTGTTTTGTAAATACTTTATCCATAACGAAAGATATAAACATGCAAAAACCTGAATCCATAGTCCAAATAATACATACACGTGTTCTGAAGTTTCTGCACTTCTCCACAGACTATGCCAATAAAACATTATGTACACATACCATTTTTTTACAGTGAAGTGGGAAAAAAATACTAGAAATTAAAGAAAAAAACCAAAAACCAAAAAGTGTACATGGATTAAGACCAAAATGTGTCTAACATTCTAGCATAAGAAAAAAAAAAATCAATTCTGCTACAAACTGGTGATATGAAAACTCCCTTTATTTGCAACCAGCTGCATAAGTTTTAGAATTTTAGTGAAAAAAGTCCCCTAACATCTAAAACTAGAAGTAATGTACATTGTTCCACCTCATGGTCTTCTCTCCTGGATAATAAAATTGTTCCATGAGGATTTTTTTGTTTATTTTTAATCTCCTTATTTTAATAAAAGCAATGCGATGTAACAAAAGCATGTTGAAGTATATTGTGTTTCACCTTACTCCTCCCCACCCCAACATATTTCGTCTCTTTAATGCATCATTTAATAAATCAGTACCATTAAAGCCTTAAACATAAAACTAATTCCGATCTGAAAAAGGTACAAAAAGGCACATAAAATCCCAGTGCTTCTGTACTGTAAAATTCAAGTGTAACTGAGCTCAATATTTTTTTCCAAACAGCATTGGATCACTGATATTCCACGGAGCCCAAATTGGTTTGCAGCCTAAGCCAAAGCCTTCAGCAAGCACTTGTGCTAGTAGACTACAAAGTTAAAGCCTAGCTTCTGTATGCTTTTGGGGAATATCAGATGAAATGTTTGTACTTGTCCAAAACCACAGTTCACTTTGAAGTTCAGTCATCACCTCCACCATACATATCAGCAAGTTTCTTGAAACGTGGGCCCCAGTCATTTAGGTAGTCATAGTCTTGCTCACCACCACTACTTGAGGAGTTAAGAGAGCTCAAGGATCCAGCAGTGGAGCCGCTTCCTTCGTAGTCAAAGACTAACAGGGAGTCATACGGTGGGGCTGTAGGGTCATTGTCGGCTGCTTTAAGTCCCTGCAAGAAGGAGAGGGAGAGAAGAAGATAAATTTCTGTATCAGAGAGTGAGACAAAAGCATATCCAGAATATTTGCAGCACAGTTATCTATCAAGCACCACTTGAGAAAACAAAGTTCTTCCTCTTCTGCCATTCAGTACAAAACAGGATTTACATTTTTGTAACTCTGATGCCTTAGGCTTTCACTTTTATATTTTTCAAATCCTGTACTGCCTAGTGTGTAACTCTGAAGTTTCTTGTAGCCTGTTAACTTCTGCTCTCTTGTGCTAGGTAGACATAACAAAGCCTCTCCAGGCCTGCCCTCCAAGGACACCTAGAAAGTCCTAGGCCCAAGAAGTATAAACCAAAGAGCCTCTAAGGGGGGTAAGCTGAGGGGGCATTACAACATTAAACTGAAGCTTTAATTGGAGAATTAACCCTGATATGCAAATGAACCAAACCTATAAAAGTGTGAAGAACTCGTGACCTGTCGTCCATCTTGGGGTCCATCTTGGCAATAGCCTGTCTCCCCAGGGGGTACTTTGAAGGCCTTTCAAATAAATACCCACCTTTATTTCCTTACTCCTGTCTAGTCTCTGTTTTTAGGTGGCCTCTCAAGGCATCAACTCCTTTTAGAATGGCCAGGTTTCCAGCCATTCTAAATTCTGGACATTTTCAATGTAGCTGCAATTACAGCCCTAACAAAACCTTAAGAGAGAGTCATGGCACTGGGACAGAAGCTAGTAAATAAACAGTTTCAAAGATATACAGCTCACAACCTGCGCCATGGGCAATGTGGGACTGGTTAGGCAGATGAGAAAGGAGAAACATGCATGTTTGCAAAGATTCACTTTAACAACCATCTCATATGGCCAACAGCGTATGCACTGACTTTTCTGGCCTGCAGTCGATCTGCATGTGCCAAAACCTGTATTTGGTTAGTCCTGCGAACTCATGTACCTCTGTAAGCTGCTGTGAGAAAAATACATGGTATGCTGTCTTAAGCCTTTTATGTTTTGCCACATCCACCCATGAGATCCACCTGCTCTTCAGAAAAAACACACAGTGACATCAAAGCTGAATACAAGATGATGACAGTTTTTCTTTCCTCATTTCAGAGTACTGAAGTTATCAACACACGAATAGCGGGTCTTCAGCAATTTTAGATTTTCAGTCTGTAGAGTTGAATAGCCCAAATTAAAACCAACACAAATTGAATTGGAGGAAATGCTGGGAAATTGAAGAGGAAAAGCCAGGAAAGAACCACACTTCTTCCAGAGAAAAGCCTCTTCATTCCCTATTTTCTTACATAAGTCCAAACGTAAACTGTTGCATGAGTAACTAATTTTAGAATATGAGACAATTTCTCTGTGCTTATCCGGGGAAGACTTACAAGCTGAATATAAAAGGCTGAAGCCTGGAGTCAAAAAGCCCTCTCATGATTTGTGTTTTTTCAACCTCACAGTTTCTTCAATGGTATTAGCAATGCTTTTACAAGCTCTTCCACTCTGGCAGCCACTGACAAGGGATAATGAATCTTCCAGAATTCTATAAGGCTGTGCTAAGATTTTAAATTGCTCACTATTAATTTTTACCAGTGCTATTTTGTGCTGGCTTTACTTTTAATTTTTAATGTTTATTTATTTAAATAATGGCTTTATTATACTCCCACGTATTTGAAGGAATGAGTGTGCCTCCTTCAAACTATTTAACATATTCTGGTTTTAGAAAAGTACATTTTACTCTCAATTGTGCTTTGACCAAATATGACAAAATGGAAACAGATGCTGATTTTTCTTCTACAAATATGTATTATGAACATATACAAATTAAACCCATTAATTAAAGCATTTGGCATTGATAAGGTAGAAGTGAATCCTGGTTCTTTATTACCTATCTAAAATAATTTAGAATTGTGCAAAATGTCCCTAAAATAATTTCCAAATCAGTGGTGGAAAAGCCCAGCATATTTATCAAGCTGATGACCTCTAATCAAGAACAAATTTTGGCCTTGAAATGATCATTCCATGTAATACAACAACATCAAGCAGGTTATTAATAGCACACATTAAAAGTGCAATTTTGAGTTATGAGGTAAGAATAATTGGCGATGCTTGTTATCTCTCTTTGGCGTTTTCCAACCTGATGGCCGTAGTAAGCACAAAAGATGTGAGATTTTGAAAAGGCAATAGCAAGTGTTGGAAGACATCCCTTATCAAGCTTCCAAGGGGGAAATTCTAAGGCTTTCTCTTACTTTCTGCTGCTGAAGCACAAAGGCAACTTTACTTCTTAGGCAGTAACTGGCCTTATGGTATTTAAATCTTTCCTTAAGCCTGCTTGGGGTGACAGACACCCATGTGTTTGGAACGCAGGTGACAGGGAAGGAGAATAAATACCAGTTGAGCTCAAGGAGAGCTGAGGTACGAATGCCACGTATCCATGTGTGAAAGTAATTTAGAAAGTCGGTTTGGAGATGAAATGTTATTTTTCTCTGCAGTTCTGCCTACTAATAGCCAGTCAACCATGGGATACCAATTTATTAAAAAAAAATCAGTGAACAAAACATTTTCCTACATCACTGCAGAAATTCTGATACCTATCAGTCATCCATGATAAGGCAGAAGGCAGCCTCTTTCCATCTGTTTTTCCAAAGGGGAAGTTGTAATTTTTTTTTCAATTTGCTGCTGCTATCATGATAGCATTTCAAAAAAGGAAACTGGTTTTGAGTTACTGACTTACAAGATAGGATCTCACTAACAAATTCACTTTCTCAAAGGTTGTGCTGGCAGTGTAATCCATTTCATTCAGAGAACGTAGCTACGGGCCATGTTTTGGAGGTATTGATTCAACCACGCAGCACAAGTTACACTGACATCTGCACCTATCTTCTGGTTCACAGTGTAATGACTGAACTTAGTCTCTAACTCTTCAAATGACAACCAAGATTTCTGCTGTATTTGTGTCGCAAGTTACACACTAAACAAGAAAGAAATACTACAGTGTTTTCTCTTTCC
>NW_008238834.1:240889-254746 GCF_000691975.1 Corvus brachyrhynchos | reverse complement strand
TCTTTCCCTCTGCTAAGCCGATTCTTTGAGCATACCCAGCGTACTGCTGTGCTTTGCTGTTGGGTTCTACAGCATGTCAGACAGCCCCGGCAGTGATATCAGCCTATGAAGCTCCCTCTGGTTTCAGCACTGCCACCTTTTATTGTTTGTTATGCTGTCCCTTTCAGTGGGTGGAGGCGGTGAGGATACACAGCCTGCTGCATCTGCACAACTGAAAAGGCAACAAACGGCTGCCAGGAGTGGCTTCTACTGATTTGTCTGCCAAGGTGTTGTCAGCCGCTTCTGAAAAGAGATCTCAGTTTTCACCAGATGTGTTCAAGAACCTCAGAGCAGCAGAGTTGTTACAGTTACTTGGTTTATAGTTTCCTGATCTAAAACCCCAAAGTTTTTATTAGAATGAGGAGCTCATTCAACAGCAGAATTTCCAGGGCACATCCTCAGGAGCAGGGGAACCTGCTGGGACAGTGAACTGTCACATTTCCTTGCATGTGCTACACCACCAGTGCACAGCGAGCAGTCACAGAATTGCCACGGCAATAGAAAGGCCAGCTTGAGACCTTGGACAGACTCCCTTTCTTGCTTTTCCTTTTTTATGTATGTAGTAGAGCTTTCGCTAAGGAGGAGGTAAGGGGCAGAACTTGAGAAACTACAGCGCTTGGCTGAGGCACAACAGTAACCTTAAGTTACACTTGCCTTAGTACAGGTTGCATTCTCCATTTCTCTCCAATTAAAGGACAGCAACCCCCCTAAGATCTTGAACTAACGTGGAACATTACAAAATCTAATGCTTCTATTTTCATTAATCCTACTACTTAATCCTATTCAGCAGACCTTCAATGAGAAGGAAAGGAAGAACACAGACCATCAGGGAAATGCAAAAAAAAATTGGTTTATATCTGGAACCATTTTTTGACTTGATAAGAGGAAACAGAAAACATTGAGGGACTCCATTCTGCATGGAGGTGCACTGTATCAATAACCATTTACTAAGAATGAATTGAGGGTCCTCCATGTCCCCTTGGGGTGAGACCTTTGGCTTGCAATTTAAATTTAGCTTACCTCAGGCTGTGTCCTCTATTGATTACAAATATATTCTTAGCCACAACTCTCCACCACAACAGAACTTGCTTGAGATTTCTAGGGACAATATAGGTGGGTCTTGAAAACAGGATTAAAAAAGCTACTTTGAACAGGTCTAATTTATACTGTCCTGCAAATCCTGACTATTCTAAGTGTTAATTATGCTCCACACTCTGCAGGTTAGGCTTTAAAAGGCTCAAAATGGAAAACAAGGTCTACAGAGGATTCTTAATAACACATGACTTATTTCACTGACTTGTTTGTACACTGGACTGGAAGAAAAGGAGGTTTTTCCCTTCTACTCTAAATTAGAGATTCATCTACCCATTGAAACAGACAAAACAAGAAAGTCCCTGAGGTCATTTAGCTTATGCCTGCAAAACATATTTTGACTATCAAGATACCTCTGGAACCTTCCTATTTTACACAGTTCGTAGTTCTGTACATGCTATCTCAACTTTGTGTTATAAAAATGCAGGACTTTTTATCGTAATTCTAACTTGTTTTTCAACTGCGAAGTCACTAGAACACTAAAAAATAGTCTTACTTATGTATGTCTCATTAAGCAGATTTAATAAAAAGGATGACAGACAGAAAGTAATACACCAGAAGAAACAGAGTACTGCTTAAGAGAAAAAAACCTGAATGACCCATTAGATCTTTCTCGCTTTTTGTTTCTATGACTCTGTAATGAAAACAAAGAAGAAAACCCCCAAGCTTGCTTAGCAAGGGGCCCTAAACTCTCCAGTATCTGAAATCAGTGACCTACAGTTATTTTTTGTCAAAAGCTGGAGTAATTCAGAAGCTAATCCGAACAATGCTGTCTGTGTGTCTGCGGTGCTGGTGAGCATTCAACAGACTAAATTAATTCCTGCATGTGGACCACCATCCCAACAGATCATAGTGACCAGCACCTCCTGGAATAGGGCCAAGTTCTCCAAGATCAGACTGATCTCCAAAATGCTGCATCTTTTCAAACCAAGGGGGTAACACAGACTTTGCTACTGAAGTACTGACAATTCAAAGGCAGCCTCAGCCTCTCCCTGCTCAGCTAGGGACTGGGCTGGTTTTGTTGGTGGCTTGGCTTAGAGATGCCCAAGGGAAGAATTTTACGTCTAGTAATATTGAAGTTGGATGCAGAGAGATATGAACTTCGCTCCTTCTTATCTTGCTATGTTGTCTCCACAGCTCAGCTTATCTTCTGCAGGAACTGCCTTAAGAAACGTCTGGTACAGGCTTTACTCAAGATATTTCTTCAATTTACCTCAAGTAAAACTGAGAGAAACTTACCAAGCTGCTTGGATTTAATTGTACCAGGATTGCAGGTGCAATTTTCTGGAGAGTCTGAAAACCTGTGCAGCCTAGACACTGATAACTTTGAAATTTAACAATGAACACTATTACGAAAGACCCATTTCTCCCTAATGAAGTGAGAGCTTCGGTGGATCGATGCCGCGTTTGTCGCTGCTGGGTCCCTCGTGGACACGCTCCGGCAGCACTCTCCCAGCACCTACACATGCACACAATCTCACCTTCACAGGTGGTTGTGAACAGCTGCTCACACACGCAGTCTAAGCACAAACTGAATACAGACAGGTGAGAGGGGCTCTCTGCCTGCAATTCCGAGGTGTTTAATGGCAACACCCCCAAGGGAACAGAGGCAAGAAAGAACAACTGAAAGCCCGCACCTGTTTTATCCCAAAAACTCCCAAAGGAGGGAAGAGCATCCAAAACCAATAGCCTGAGGGCTAGGGGGCAGAGGCAAGGGTGAATGGCATAACAGGGGCCAATGGGAAAAGGGATGGGATGGGGAGAGGGCCAGTGACCAGCAGAATCTAGACAACAGGAGAACCTTCTAGCACAGTGTTGTAAGGAGGGACCACTTTTAAGGCAACTTGAGGGGTGTAAAGTGGACTTAGCCACCGCAACATCTCCCCACACCCAGTGGACATTTTATAATCACATTTGCCATGGGAAAATTTTTACATAAAACACAAATTAAGATGACACTATTTTAGAGAAATAAAATGCCGTTTTGCTCAGACTTCTGGGAAAACAGAGAGGACATGGACAATCTTTGGGTGGCTACTGTCTGCTAGAGAGAGGGTTAGGTGGAATGCCCCACAGTAAAACAATACATTGGTGTGAAATCCTAAGAAAAGAATACCTTATGAAGAAGACAAGCTAAATATATAATGCTTAAAACATAGAAACTACCTCACATAGTTCCTTTCAATCAGAGGATAAAATTAATTCTGAGCTAATTTGCAGACAAGAAAATTACTGTGTTTTCTTTAACTTCATATATATTTCCATATATTAACTTAATCAATGACATTAATGACATGATTTTACTGTGTATGAATAGTTGGGAGAAGCTTTCCTTTTTGATGGATGGCAAGGGGAAGCATAAAGGAGGCTACTGATATAATGCAATAGGCAGCAGGAAGAAAACGACTCCATGCTCGTCTGTACTGCAATATAAACATACTGGGTTAAATCAAGACAGCAAGTACTGTTTCTTCAGCTCCATGTGTGCACACTGATGTCATCATCTTCAAGAGTGATGACCTATTAAAAAATAATATTGCAAGAACAGCTTGCTAAGTCATTTAAAAACTGTAGGAGGCCGGACAACCTCTGGCCCCTTTCTGGCTTTCCAGCAGAATCACACCCATTCCCTGCCTTTGCTCCAGAACAGAGCTTCCTAGCTGCTTTGAGAAATGTAAAAACAGGGTTTTTCACAACTGCCTGCCAGGTGGGCACAGTCTGATCTCAGCTGTGTGAGAACAGGATGGGAATCTCTGATTGTCTGGAAGCACAAGGAAGTTCTTGTGTGTACACTGCTTTGGCCAACAATGTGGGCTTTTTATTGTCCCATGTCTGCACTATTTTCCAGAAGCCAATTATAACTGTAATATTTAGAAGTGTAAGGCATGAAAAAATTTGGAGTCTCTTAAAATGCAATGTCTTACAAGAATATTTGTACATTTCCTGCTAGTCAATTCCCCTCTAAGTTTTCGGACAATTGTATCACTGTATACCTTACAAGAGGCAAATTCAATTTTCTGCAGCTTTCTAACACAAAAGACTTTAGTATATTAGCCTGACTTTTCTTCAAGGCAAACAAGAATAGACACATTTGCAGAAACCGTTCTGCAATATCTGCAATGTGTGTCCAGCTCTGGCTGACAAAGAAGATATGAGAAAATCAGAGAAAATAATTAACTACTACAATTCACGTACAGAATAAAGTAAAAATAGTAGCAAATTCTGGGTTAGCTTTTCTTTTTCTATAAGCAGCAAGCTTATAGAAACAGATTCTATCATATGAACACCAATGATTTAAGACCGATCAGTGATAGAAATAATGAGGATCATTTCTTTCACAACTATCAGCACTCTGGTATAGTCTGAATCTCAATTACGTTACATTTATCAGATTGAAGAATCAAAGATAATGCAAAATCTTTGAAAGCTCTATGACAAGACAAGTATTAAAAGCACTTACATAACATTTAATTTAGCTGCCCTGCTCAGTAATCATATTTGATGGAATTCTGTCTTATTGAAGGTACTGAATTTCCACTATTATCTGGATTCAAAGGGTAATGTATGAGGAGAATGAAAGTGAACTTCTTCCATTATTAAATTACTGTGAATTAATAAATGAATTTAGGCTACACTACAATTTTGTTAGTCTGTTTATTACTTGGAACCCATTGCATAATCCTGCTTGGAGGTACTGTGGTTGCAGCTGATAACGTATTATGAATGTAATTAATACGAATGCACAGAAGTTAATTGATATATCTTCCCTTTCTGTCTGAATGAGTTAATTAAATTTGTCTGCACTTTAAAAGAACATATTTACTTCTGTCTAGCGAGACAATTTTAATTGTCTAAGGAAGTTTTGAAAAGTTATTACGTTCTAACATAACAGCTACTCATGTGGAGTAGAATAAACAAAATATAAAAGCCTATCAGATCTTAGGAGGAAACTCTTTTTCGCTCTTCTACCTCATTAATGAAGTCCCCAATGTCCCCAGGATGAGGAGCAGCTGATCTGACTGGATACTGAGGTTCTGCATGGATTGGCCTTTCATCAAGACGTCTGATTCCAACAGGTTTGATGGCATCTGGTTCCACAGTGTCAGGCTGCTGGAGCTGGCTCAAGTCATAATCCTGCAAAATATGAAACAGAGACAGTACGTTAGCAGAATTTCAAACAATACCTGTCAGGGGGAAACATGAGAAAGAAAAAAGGGAAAATACAAAGTGTCATTTCACCAGAAGTCCCGCTTTCAGGATTGTAATGCTTACTGAGAATAAGTCAATAACATTGTTATTTGCATACCAACAGGATGTTATTTGATTTATACTCTCTGAATCTCCTGTTTTGATTCTATTCCATCAGATTTGTAGAGCTTCTCATAAGTTTTCCCTTGAGAAGCAGGGATTTGAGTAGTACTATTAAGAGACTAAACACTTTACCTAGTAATGATGATTTACAGCACAGAGCAAAGATGCCAAATCCAACGCTTATTTTTCTAAGAAAATAAATACCATACATTCTGAGAAAAAGGCAAGCATAGTGCTCTGCAGTATTTTCTAATACCTTCAAAGAATGAATTTAAGACTCCTTGCAGATTTCCTGTGGCTGCCATAATATGAAAGCCAAAGGGGGAAAAATGTCATAAGTACAAAGCTCCACAGATTTGGCCTTAATTCTAAGCACTTTCTAGAGATTACTCATGAATCTGTTCATTAAGTACTTGATGCTGCAGTTTCAAACTCTGGCAGACTGATGAAGTTAGCATAGCAGTATGAGTTCCAATAAGCACTATGCATGTATGTAAAGAATTTAATTAGATCAATGTTTCTGCATTTAACACAGATATCCCTGAATTCTCTTTGCACAGTGTGATGCATTTCATCATTGTCATTCCCCTCACTGTTGCCATATCTAGAAGAAAGTCCCGCTCTAGATGCCTTTACACAGGGTGTTGGTGAGAATGTGCAACAAAGAACTGGACTTCACAGCTTAAAAGAAAGCCATTCAAGAACTCTCAGCAGATGGGGGGGCTCATGCCAACTCTACTGTATGCCAGATACCCTGCCCCACAAATAACCCAAGCAGTTATAAGCATCCTAAATAAGCTATTCTATCCATCAAAAATAGCCATTTCTCAACAGTGCTGTTCTGGCAAAAATCTTATTTATAATCTCAACTTGCTGGAAGTTGTCTGTGTAGACTATCAGATTTTCATTAGTTCCTTACTGGCTCCTAAAGGAAGGAATGCAAGCTTTTACTGCTGCTGTTATCTCACGGGATGTAGATCCTTTTAGAGAATATGACCTCCTGTGACCCCAAACTGAGACTTTTCAACAGGAGGAGAATTCTTTTTGACAGCAGTTATGGTAGTTTGGGGAAGAACTGCAGCTGATTATCAAATCCACTACACCTTCTGATTTGTTACTTGGGTTCTCAGATGACTGCACACAAATATATAGTCAAAAAAGGTGGAACAGCTCCACTGAGATCTGAGAATGCAGCTTCATATGCTTTAATTAGATCACAAGTTCCTTGGGGCAGCGCTGTAACTCCTACCCTTTGGTACTTCATGTACCAAACAGAATAATAAGTGATCTCCAGGAAGCAGTATGATACAGGGAAAAGTAAACAGAACAGAACTTTTTATCCTTTCCCTTTTTATTACGTAAAATAAATCAAAATAGTTTAGAGACATGCTATCAAAAAATCCTGTCAAACAGAGAAAAATGTACTTTTTAGAATTTATAAATATGTAACACGAGTGCTTTTCATACCCACCCAAAAGATAAAGGTGGAAAACACCAACAGGGAGAAATGAATAATAATTTTTTTTTTAATCTAAGCCTTTCATTGTGGAGGAGTTCAAACTGGTATGATTAAATAACAATGTACTAAAACCAGAAAAGCGTCTCTTCATTTCAATTCTATAATTTTTTTTCCCCACCCACACATACATGTACACAATTCTTTTATTGGTTAGTGATCATACAGAAATATAAATCAAGTCTGTCAGTCTATTATGACCAAAACTAAGGGCATCCTTTTGTAGGTATTTAATAGTTTGAGACATATCCAGGCTCTAATAGCTAAAAAGACAGCAAAGATGGCCACCTGTGAGCTAACAGCAGTGCAGAAAGTGTCCTTGGATGGACTCCCACTTTGGTTTTCTTTTCTAGGGTAATTTATGACACTGTCATTCAGCCTTCTATCAGAGGAAATTTATCTTGCAGGTCTAATAGTGTCCAGACAGGAAAAGATCCATTGTATGTATTACCTTGGCCTCTCAAACCCCTCGTATCATTAGAATCAATACTAACTGCGCATCAGTGGGGTATGGCCAACTCATCCACCACCTCCCCAAACTGGCTGAGTGCCAGGCAAACACAGCATCATGCAATGACTCCAGCTGTTTCAACATTCTGTCTGAAGTCAACTCTACTCAATTACTGCAAAGTAAAAGAAGGAAAAATGTTTTAAAATGCCAGGTCATTTAAAGGTGCTGAAGTCCCATCTCTTCACTCAGTGCTGCTTTCACAGACAGGAAAGTGGAAAAGCTTTTCACATATTACCTAAAGCTCCTGAATGGACTTAAAGGTTAGCTTCAAGCAGAGTTTGTTAAGATAGTTAACTTTAGAAGTGACCGCTAAATGGAAAACCAGCACATCAAAGACAGAAGAGAACATGCTGGGATAGGCTGGGACAGCCAGCTTTGAGCACTATTATGGGCCATCATTTTCACTCTTAATTTCAGGACCACAAGTCAACAGCATTTTGGTTTTGCTCCAGTCTTTTCCCATAAAACCTGTTCATAATTAAAAGGGACTTAGGGACTACGGGCAGTTCCTCGAGGAGCAAGACTTGGCCCTCCATTGGAAATGTACTTCAGTGAGAGCTGGGAGCATCTAATTCATACGGCTGCCAATTTTGTCAGAGGTATTTATTTTTACTGTTTAGCCCTAATTCCAGCAATTCTAGAAAAAATTCCCTTCCTTCGGTCTGGACTTGAGCACACCCAAACAGAGTATGGTTAGTTTGAGTTTTTCCTCCTCAAACTTCTGGACAAACTTAGGATTGTTGATAAAAGAGAGAATCTACTTAGTTTTTCTCTACTGTGAGATTGCTAAGACATATTAGTTTGCTCACATTTTGCACCTAGAAAAACTCAGGCCTTTGGAAACCAGAAACTTGGACTAGTCTGCTAGTCCTAGCATACAGTCAACAGGGGAACCTCACATTCTACAAGAAGGATCTAAGTGAAGCAAGTTGAATGATTCTTCGTCTTTCCTCTTGTTTATGAAGAGATCTGTTATGACTGGAGACAATAGAGCCGCCTTTTGAATAAATGGTGGTTAAAGAGATGACAACCTTAATGTGCTAGAAGGGCATTTTATCAGAAGTTGAATCTTGTGAAATCAATCAATCAATCTCACTGCTCCCCCCCCACCCCACTAACCCCCTCTCCCCTCCAAGTTGATTACAATATTGACATTATTAGCTATTCACTTAGTTCTAACAGCTTTAAGCAAAGACTTCAACCTCTATTAGTTCAAACCTTATGGTCCTGAAACACACAATCCCAGTGAGGAGTGCTAAATGTCAAAATCAGGTAGACAAGCCCTACAAATTAGCCACCTTACCAGAACTGTAGGCAGAAGGCTCTAAAACTCCCAAAAGCACTTCCTTAACAACATCTACACAGTAGTTCAAAGCACAGTTCAAGTATCTCAACTTGAATAGAAGAAACATCCAAAATAGAAGAAAAGGCCATTTTATACTCCCAAGTAATAGCACAGAAACAAGATAATGCAGCCTGTAAAAATCTCTTCCTTAAACAACTTCCTCTTGGGCAAGGCAGCTATTCACTGAACAGCACCTGAGTAATAATCCCTCCTACAGCAGTCATCAGTTACAGCAGGAGAGATTTTTTAAAAAGTACTTCACTTTCTGACTGACAGTTACCAGATCCTACAATCCCTGAAAAAAAAAAAAAAAAAAAAAAAGAAAAAGAAGAAAGAGGGAATAGGCCAGGAATCAAGAGTTTCTCAGAAACTTCTATTTTTACACATCTTTTATTTTTTTCATCCTGATTAGCTGTTCTACTGTAGAAGATTTACTTAAGTTCTCATAAAAAACCCTAACAAAGCAAAAATTTTTACTGCAATTGAATCTGCCTCCTATGAATGTATACTGGAGCACTGTAAAGCAGAACTGCAAACAGAATGAAACCACAATGTACTACAACTATAAAATGCTATGCACGGACAGGACTGACTTTTTTTCAAGAAAGGAAAACTCAGAAAATACTGTAATATATTACATCTGAATTGAGCTTTTCACTACCACAGCCTGGTGCCTGGAATGTGACTGACGTTCAATAATGATTTATGACTCTGGCTTCTCTGTTATCTCAGAGCTCTCAGTTTGTATCCTGACTGTTCATGAGACTCTAAGATACACTTCTAGGGATGACTTGGGTTTTTACCTTCTACAGAACTAAAGCTTTGACTAGGCATGAACGTAGGACTGGACATATGAACAATGAAACAAAACCACTATACCTGTTTCTCACTTTCAAGGGACGTACCCTTTGCAAAGAAATATGAAAGTTCAGCTCTATCCCCATACAAGAAGTAATCAACTTGCCACCAGAGCAATTTGACTTAACTTGATGGTGAGACCTGTGTCTTTCACTGAACACAATCCGCTGCAGTGGTTTAGGTGCATATAAAGCAACAGGAGCAGAAATTTGAATTTCACCTGCCCGTTTTAGAGGATGGTGCCTTAGCATAAACTCATGCTTTTTATTTTCTGAAGAGAACAGAACTAATTATGACTTTGAAGTATCTATGGATAAAACACGTGTTCTGTTTTGCCTTTGTGTTCCAAAGACAATTGCTGTCTACTCCAATAGAGAAAGGGGATGGGGAAGGAAGGAAGTATTTTACTCCTGTATGTTCCCACTGAGATCTTTTAAAAACAAAGAAAAAGGAAGTGAAAAACAATCCTGGTATAATACTCTACACCCCCAAACCACCAAACATCACCCTAAAAAGCTATTAGAAATTTGCACTTAAATATTGCCTGAGTTCTGCAAAATGCTCCAACCCACCTTAAAACTTACATTTGCTAAAATAATGAGACTTCAAAACAAGCAAAGACAGAGGACTGACTAGATGTAGGCTGCAGGTGGGAGGATAGTTAAAATGCCTACACCAACAGTTGCTCTTTGTTTGTCACTTGCTTTTAGATTACTTTCTGACATATTGCTTTTCCCATTTGTTTTTATTATAGACGCATCTGGAGTACTACCAGTTAACAATTTTTAAGATAATGAAGAAGCTAGCTTATCTTTTTAATAATAAAAAAGGTGAAAGTTAAACTCCAGCTGGAGATAAAACACAGTAACAGGCAGAGGTTCTAGATACGATAAAATAAAACAATTTTGTAATGGAATTATGAAAACATTACTTTTCATATCATGAGATAAAGATTCACTAAGGAATGACAGCAATTCTTCCACAGGAGCACTGTATGAGTCACATATTCAAAAAAGTGAAGCTAATGTCTTAGTAAGCAAACACAATCCCTGAAATAACTACCTTTTAATTACAGTACTGTATATTCACGGGGAATATCTTAGCAACCTTTATTTAATTAATTATGTTTGGAATTTCAGAACATAAAATATGTTCTCTTCTTAATGCAATTCAAAATGAGGGTTAAAAAGTGAGAGTAAATGATCTGAGTAAGACTCAGGGTGGTGAAAAAGAAAATCTAACCACATGGATTTATAAAGTTCATGGAGTAAGTAAGGACCATTATCATGTTTACAACAGAGGTCATAACAAGATGCAGCACAGAAGGCTAACGTTATGCAAAATGTGGGCATACAGGAAGTTATGACAATAAGGAAAAAAAAACCCCAAAACCCACACACAAAAATTCAGAAGGATTGCCTAATTTGCTTTTATCTATGATACATAAATGCTGGAGCACAGCTACCCTTTCTATCAAGGAGCAATTTCTGTTTAGGAATTTAGATCCTGCACACATAACAATAAACCATTCATCTTTTAATGCGATTAACACCATTAAAATAAATGCTACTATTTTCTTTCTTTACATAATATGTAACAAAATATGACAAAAATACTGACTAATGTAGAAAGAAAAACAGTGATGTAGGAAGGACCATGAAGAATCCTCAGGAAGAAAACTACTTTGAATAATAGTAAAATCATTGCATTGGAAATTCTTGTGCTGCAAAGATTTGAGGGCTGGATTACCCTACATTTTCAAAACAGCTCATCTGCAATACTTTAAAAGCATACCACCTACTTGCTCAGGCAACTTGCTTCAACAGGACCACCTGCGTGAGCAAGTACTACTGAAGAAAGTACAGAAAACATTACAAAAATGAACTCAAAGGAGAGAATCATCTCGTGCAATGAGATGTATACAAAAGCAGTTAGATGAGAAAAAATGTATCACAGTTATCAGGCTGACATATGCTGCACACATCCCAGTCAAGCACCCCCTGCCTCGATGTTAAGTCATACAAATGGCCCGAGATACGCGATGAGAACGAGTTAGCGATGGTTGTGGGTTGTGATGTGCTGTGGGCGTGAACTACACTGCACACACATGCTAAGTGCTTCACCACTCAGTCAGCAGCAGGTTTTGGTATCTGGGACTGAGACTGGTGTTACAAGTGCAGAGCACATTGCATCAGGAGACAATACCCATCATTTGCACCTCACACCTCCCCAGTTGCTAAACAACTACAAGCTACAGATCATGTGGTCCATTAATAATCGAGAGGCACTCACTACCAGTTTTGTAATTTGAACCTTCTGTTTCAGAATATAATGAACTATACTGTCCCCTAGCCCCATTAGTTTAAGAGTTAGATATAATTTTAAGAAAAACAAAACAAAATACCAAGGTTTAACAAAAAAAAACCAACTCCAAAAGACAAACAAAAAAACTAAGCACAAAAAATCCAACAATTCTCCCCTCCCCAAACCAGTCCCACTGACTTCCATGGAATGATGCTGACTCAAACCCTCTCATAGCCCATCTCCTCTAAGTCAGGTAGCTAAATTATTAAAAGCAGAAAATAGTAAACAGAATCCTGACAAGAATCCAAAGCTTTCTATCTGGAATACCTCTGCTTTCTCTCATTTCTCCCTTATCCCCAACTTCTGCTAGTACAGTCATCTTTCACAAAACCGAGAAAGAGTTTCTGCCTGGAACGTCAGGAGTGCTGTACACCTTCTGGAGCCTGTTTTTCAGCCTGCTTTTTCTAGGTGAAAGAAGTCCCAAACATTTCCAGTGTCGACAATGCTCTTCAGTGGTGAGCAGGCTGACTTCAATTATGACCCACAGATCAAAAGCTTTTCCGCCTTAGAAAATTAATAGCATTTTTCTCAGCTGCTGTGGAGATCACACGACCCTGTGTACATCATGCCAGACTAGAAGATGACTGTGAATCATTCAAGATCCTCAATTTTCTTGACAAGCATTCAGTCTGTCAGAGCGAACAAAGCAGGCCAAGATGGCCTCAGATGGGATTAACAGAAGACCTTCATGATGGACTAAACTGCTCTTTTATTACAGATTTCACCTCATAGTTCCTGGGAATTGCTGGCACAGGAGAAAAAAACCAAACACACCAACAAAACCAAACAGGAATTACAGCTTGTTGTTGGCAGTTGGTATTACTCAGAGGAACTAACTGGAATTTGAACTCATCTAATTTCTTACAAGAGACATAACTCTGATAGAATGTAGTTTGAAAGGAACATGCTGAATATGCTTTAGGAGTTTCTGGGTCTGCCATGACAGCTAAGAAACCCAACTGTGTAGCTTCAAAATACATAAATTAAACCTCTCAAATAAATAAATAATTTTAAGATAAAAACCTCCAGTTTAATTTGGTTTAGGATACAGAGAGATGTAACTTCTATCACTTAGCTTTAAGCCCTAACAGTCATATCTTCAAATAACCTAAACATCTGGGAAATATCAGGCCACACAGGGTAAATCTTCAAGTTGTCCTTCTACAGAAGCATGCGAATTTAAGAAGTAATTTGCTGGCTATAAATAGAAGTAATTTTAAATGGTACCGATTATGAAAAGATCTGAAGCTTTTAAAATATTGTTTTCACTGAGATACACATGAGGCTTTAAAATTCCCTTCTATTTCACCACATGAGATGCACCCTGGGCTGGATGGCTCTGTGTGTGAGTCACCTTGTGTACTGCCTTCTTCTGAAGCTGCTTGTTAAATCAATCTTCAGGATTTTAGGGATGGTGCACCATAAGAAAGTTAATACTGACACAGAGCATTTTCCTGTCATTTGCTGATGACTTACGGATCCAAGACTGACACAAAGCAATTTTTCTTGATTTTAATAAAACAGCGGCAGTTTTACCCTACGAGGCCTCATTCGGAAAATACATTTTTGGTGTAAGTCCCATGCTTTTTTAGAACACTCACTTTGGCTCTTGAATACTTTCATTAATATTGACAAAAATGCAAAGATCTTTATAGCCAGTAACTTTTGCCCACAATGCTCTGCACACATCTTTGCTTATGCAGTATTTTGCTAAGCCGTGGTTTGCAAAAATGAGATTACCGCTTGCAGAGGACTTGTTGGGACATTCGAAAAGCTTTGCATTCTAAGTTCTTAAGTCTCGCATAAAATGTGTGCAAAACC
>NW_008238834.1:144135-240875 GCF_000691975.1 Corvus brachyrhynchos | reverse complement strand
GGAGATGAGCATGGCCAGGAGGGAACCAAGAAGAAACAAGCCTAGGAATTATTATCATCTAGTTAAGCACAGGCAGAATTTAGATTTTACAAAATGCCAAACCAAAATAATGTAAAATAATCTCCCTGAAAAGCAAGACAGAATTTATCTACAATCATCCATTGTAGACAGAAAAATAAGCTGAAAAGTTTATGCTCTCTCTTCATCCATTCTGCATAGGAACAAATTCCTAGCTTCGAAGCTATGGAGAACCTACCCCCATTTTGCCTAGTACTGGTGTAAAACCAGCTACTATAGAAGTGATCATAAAAGCTTGTTATACTTTGTAGGAGCTGCTCTTTTCCTGACATGTTTTCTACATTTGGAGTGTGAAAGGGTGTTTTAGACCCCCAGAGACTGGCCTGCTGTCAATGGATCAAAAAAGGGACCCATACACCCGAACCAAGTGGCTGGCAGTGGAGATAACTAAATCGCAATAGTGGCTTTAACATTCGTCTTAAGAACGAAATAAGGGGTTTTGTGACTAAAAATCATTCAATCTTTTGCAAAGCCCTCAAAATTATCTATATCTAGATGCCTTCTACGCCCACTGTGAGAGGAAATGGCCCTAATTTCACGTTTCTTACTATTTTACTGCTAGTCCACCCGTCGGCAGTTTTCCTTTCACTGCGTGCAGCACATTCATTCACTGCCAGTGAAAGGCTGTGATTACGGACGGTTTACGTCGCGCTAATCTCTGCGGCACTCGCAGGATGCTGCCTCCTGCCACACCACCCTAACTGCTCCTCTCACAAAGGCAGCACTGCCAACTGGAGTGGAGCACAGCACAAGATGGGCAGAGGAGAGACTTCAGAACCAGTCCCATTTTACACTCGTTGTCCACTGTTACAATGGTGAACGTTTCTGATCTGCAGCGCAATCTCTCCCTACGCTACCCCACCATCACCTATGACTTCCCAATGGACTATACTCAGAGAACCTCACTCACTCTGTCCTGAGGGTTATGTGGACAGTAATTAAAATCAAAGTTCCATGACAATTGCTGAACTGAGCCTCCAGAGAATTCAGGACGAACAAGAGCTGGGGATATGTGAACTGAAAAATTACTTCTCACAGGACTGAGTTTTCCTAATTTTCTTTTAAGCTTGTAACTTTTCTGTACAATAACAGATGCACAAACAGGATGCAGTTCTTGTAGTCAAACTATGTACAAACAACTGGAATACATGCATAGACTCAAAGGGTTGTTTTCACTTTATTTAACAACATAAGCAATTTTCCAAAACTGCATAAACTGAAGTTTCCTTTGAAAACTGCCTAAGAAGAACATTATGCAGAAAAGCCAGGAAGTAGGAACAGTACTTGGGGAAATGCAGGAAGCATGGAAATTAGTAAGGGGAACACAAATTTCAGACAAACAAACAAACGAGCAGAAGGAAACTATAAAAGTCTGCACCAGTAAAGGGAGACACTTTTCAGATAACTCAAGTGCCAGATGACTGGGACTGGGGATGTGTGGAAGAATTGCACTTAATTTTTCAAGGCTTTTAACTGGAAAATTTCTTAGACTCTATTATATGCACTGTTCTCTTTGTAATTACTACACTTCTACTATTAATACTGTGCATAAATCTGCTGTTTGTCATGTTCATAAAGCACTTAATAAATGTCCTCTGAAGGAAGGAAATCACACTGCTTGAAAATCCACTAACTTGGAGAGAGAGAGGGAAAAAGAAGCTATTCTTAGCATATGCACATCACTCCTAGTCCTCTGACATATCAGCAGTGGTTCAACCAGAGGCGACATGAGAGTAAATGCATATGGCACCTGCCTGGAAAGGTATTTGAATAAACACAGATGTGCCCTGACAGCTACTTGAAACCTAAATGCTTTCCAAGCTTGAAATCCCAGTGGTGGCAAATCTATCAATAGCCAACATCACTACGTATCACCCACCACCAAGAAAGGGTCATACTTGGTTTAGGTGGTATTAGGCACCCTGCACTTGTGTTTCTGTACAACAATTTCCCAGACAAAGAGTGAGGAAAGTTTACAGACAGCAGTGAGAGTGGATGCAAACTTTAATTTAAATATAACAGCCTTAGCTGGAATCTGGTCAGAATGCTTTTACTGCAAGAGGACAAGATACAGTTTTTACACATCCAAATGGCAAGCAATTGGTATATCTGGAACTGCAAAAAAACCTCAATGAAAAAGCAGTGTTTTATTTAAAGCTTTGAAAACCTCACTTATTGCCTTCACTATTTAACGTAAAAATTAGCTACCTACCATAGTGTTTCAATGTAAACAAAATAGGTAAGTGAAGTAAGAAGTGTAAATCTATACATAAAACCCATTAATCTTTCCTCACCTGATCTTCCTCTCCACCCCCTTCTTCATCGTATTTCAGAATGTTGTCCCTCACATCATCTTCAGGATCAATCAAGAGCTGCTTTGCCTGACGCTCTTTATCACGGCGTTTCATCCATACCACGAACATTAAAACTAAAACTGTAATGCAAAAATGGAAGAGACAAAACCACATCTTGATTCTGAAACACAGCCATGGAAAATCGTAGAAATTTGACGTCAAGATTTTAAAAGAAAAAAAACCCAAAGAAGCAGTAAAGTTGAGATTTGACCGTTCTTGATAACGTACAGGTTTTTTTAAAGTGAAAAAACCTGGCAGAAGGCAGCTTAAGCAAGATATGTTTAAACTCAGACCTCTATAGGCAATTTGGTCTGGAAATCAATCACATATTCAAGGTTGTAAGGAACAAATCCATTCCACATCTGCAAAATACACTTGTCATGAAAAGAATTAAGGAAGACTATGCTTCATAAATCACTAGATTCAGAAAGAAACCTCTCCTTCAATAAAGTTCTTTTAGTTTCATACCTAGCATTTAAAAAATATCTTGTATCATGAAAACAATTGTACCGTGTCCTGGTATAGAACTGTGTGCTTAGCCAGGCTCAATTTTTTTTTTTTTTTAAATTACTTGTTTCCATAATTTTCTGTGTTCTAGACTGGTGCATAGTGTACTATGAACAGGCTAATGGCTCCTTGCATTCCACCAGATTAGGGAATCAGTTAAGTATAATGTGTAGGAGATCTAGCATCTAATTTACTACTGGACAGACACTTATGATTTTTAGTCATTTTCCTTGCTGAATGCACTTGACACAAAGTAGAATACTAGTACAGCTTTATGCTTAAACACCATTGTTCCTGCATAACTGCCTTTCCTGTCAGGCCTCATGTGAAGGGCTGTGATGTATTACTTTCCAACAGCCTACTTGCATTAATCTGAAGCACAACAGTAGTAACATCAGAGCACTCCTTAAAAGCACTGTTACCCGCTGTGGGTGGCACCAAATTACACAATACTGGCAGCACAAGAGAGATTAGATGTCTGGGGACTAATCACATCTTCAACCTGGTCACTCACTGACGTATCATTCCAAGTGTCCATGCGTATAAATGGAAAATCTCTTTGACAAACCCACTGCAGTGCTTGACTGCCGAACAGGTGCTAGCTGTACTCTGTCGGAATCTAAATCCTGTACTATCAAGGAAGTTTTCATACTTGTTCAGAACACTAAACCATGCAGGAGCAATTCCTGGACCTGAGCCTTTAATAACTCCCATCTTTGTCAAGGTACCTGATACTAAAGCGTAATACTGTACTTGCAAGAGTAAAGGAGTTAGAATTAAGAGAGCTATCTACTCACTGAGCAAGATGATGATACAAAGCAGAATTGCAATGATGGCACCAGTGCCCAGCCCTGCACCAACAATCCGGTCAACATCAGTGCAGTCTCCGTTTAAGTCACACTGGCAAACTTTCACCTTCAGCAAGGAAGTGCTGGATGCATGTGGATTTCCAGAATCTGTAATAACTATGGGCACGTCGTAGATACCGGCCTCCAGGAACCGGATTCTTAAGGAGAGCTGGGCGTGATCGCCTGTGTGTGAAAATAAGGTGCTGGTTAAAAAGTAATGTATTGCTCACATGGGCTTAAAACAGCATTGGCAAAAATAGCTCATGTTTGAGCTCTGTGTTAACTTGTTGCTCAAACCGCTATGTGACACTCAGGGTAACAGACTTCCTGACTGCTGTGAACATCTTTTCTTTCTTAAAATTTCTTGTTCTCTGGGGAGCTTACACCAAGGTGATTTCTTGTTCGTATTAACCCAATTCATGTATGTTGTGAAATAATACCAAAGAGAAAACATTTGCGGAAGTTTCTTTAAAACTATTAAGATTTCCATAATGTTAATTACCACTAATCCGAACAATGGTCCAATTCCTCTTAATACTAGCAGGTGTGTCAGGCAGCTCAAAGGCAAACGGGCCTGCATTTGGATCTATGTCAGGGTCTACAGCAGTGATGTTAATAGCATTAGGCTGCAGTGTTTCACACGTTGTGGCTTCTTTTGGATGCACTTGGGGGGCATTATCATTGATGTCCAGCAGGTATATCTGAAGTGTGCCAGTTCCACTCATTGGGGGTATTCCTTAAAGAAAAGGAAATAGTATTAAGCCTGTTTCCAGTTGCAAAGTTATTTAAATCAAGCTGTATGAACACTTTTATACATTTACCTCAGTTTTGGGATTCTGTCTTTACAAAACCAATCTAACACTGTTACTGCTCCTGCTAACACACTAGTTCTTACGTAGTCTGTTCTTGGAAAAATGGCCCTACTCAGCAAAATTCAGGAAATAACTGCAGATCCACTGATCAGGGACTCATCCACTTCACTGACCAGACAGATAGTCAATATCCATAGATAGTCCACACCAAAGGCTTCAAAGAAGAAGGTGCAAAATTGGGATAGTTTGTCCTCTGGACAAATTATTTTCTAACTTTGAAGACTTAAGATCACCCTTTACCATAAATGTGCTGTTTAAATTATTTCTAATACTGACTTTCAGCATGCTATTTCTAGACATTCCTTTTTTTCCTGCTATCCCTATCGAATGTGTAATGCTTCCATAAACCTTGTTGGAATCACCCATTTATGTGATGATTTGGCACGGAATGTTTCAGCATAACTCACAATGGTTCTCATTCCACCTTCCATAATCTTCCAGTTCCATTTATGTTTCTTCTCCAGAACAGAGCCAAAGTATAGAAACAGCTGATCCAGCTTCCAGTTCAGAAAATTTTACCATGTCTTCTTTCCAATGCAAAGAGCCCCAGTATTCCAGTTTTCCCTTCTAATGGGAGAATATTCCCAACTGCACCTGTCCATCTTTCTGCTATCAGCTATCAACAGTACAGCACTCCAGCTGAAACCAAAGGACTCATTTCTGAGCAGTGTTAATTGCCATTAACAAACTGACAACAAAGAGATACTTTTCCCTCTGCACTGCTGCAGCCTGAATGTGGGAAAATACAAAGCCCCTCCACCAACACATCATTCCCCATAAAGCACATTCACGCTGTGCATTCACTCAACCTACCACCCTCCCATGCAGGTTTTTTTTCAATTTTCTGTCAACTCAACTAATGTCACCAAGCCAGTGTTTTTCGACAAACTCAGAGAACTATTTTTCAGCCATTTCCCAAGTAGCTGGGAAATTATACACAGTCTGATAGTAACACAGATTTCCAACGGGATGTATTCTAAGCATACCCTGTTTTCTGCCCCAGTAAAACTGAGTGCCATTCAACCAAAAAGAAGAAAGCTTTTTGAAAAAAATATACAATGTTGATACATACCATTATCAGAAGCAAGAAACGTTGCATTATACATATTGTTTTGCACATATATTGACTCTCTGTCCAAAACAGCTGTAGTAGTTATTTGTCCATTAACAGGGTCAATTTTCAGCCAGTTTGCAGGATCAGAAAGTTTTGAGTACCTGTGTATTTAATAATAAGTTGTGTTATTTATCCACCAACATAAATATTGACAACAAAGGCAATATTAGTATTTTAATTTGTATTCTGAACACATTTTTGGAATTTTAAGATAGCATTTTTAAAATTTCCATTTATCAATGGAAATACGTATTAAAATCAGTCCTGCATTTCAATTCGTGAAGTGCCTTGCCCTGTAAGTTACCACATAATTGGAGGGAATCATGCAATTACCATAGACTATACAACATTAATACTCAGACTAAATTAAAATATTCAGTCAAGATCCTTCTTGGTTTTTCTACACCTACAGAGCTGTTCATACTAAGGTTCATCTTGTCAGAGTGCTGAGAGCAGGAGAGGTAAAAAATGGATAGTGTTACAGTTGCACTAACTCACATTGTTCTAGCACTTCAGTATCACTTCACTTTCAGAGACTCTGGTTTTACTGCATGCTTCTCATCTTAATTTAAAAGAGAAGTGTCTTTCAAAACCATTCTATCTGATAAATTTTCCCTTTGACATTAATCAAGTGCAAGCTATCTTAGCACTGAAATCCTCATGCTGTCATTTCTACGATGGTTATGTTCACAAATGAGCAAAATATCACAAACAGCTAACCAAGAATCAAGAGAAAATAAAATTGCAATGATCTTGATTTTGGAAGGAAAGACAGAACCTAAGTTCTGGAGTTTCTTCTACATGAGCTAAAAGGAAAAAAAAATGCGGGATAAGGTGAGTCCTCACCCATGGCCAGTCAACATCTTAGCTTTGCAGATAATGACCGTGACTTATACAAGGCATGTTCATGTAGCAAAGTTTCAGGCATAAGAAAAATTATGATCAAATTATGATCATAGCTATCAGTACAAGAGTTCACAGACAGACAACAGGACTACTTTGAACTGCTGGAGAAAAAATTAGAAGAGAACCCTTCAGATTTCATCAACAATCTGATTTTCCTGCCATGTGAAAATTACTGGTGAATTTAAATTGCAAATGATCTTAGTTCACAGAAGCATGTGTCTGCTCTGACTGAATTTGCTGGGATGGAACATATACTTTACAACAGATGCATAACTGCCTTCTACCTTGATGAAACAGGACTTAGGATGAGAAAATTACACAGCTATGAATACTGGTCAGTTCACCCTCTCTACAGCCAAAAATCCCTTTGGAGAGAGCTGCACAAAAGCCACAGGATGTGTTGGGATAGCTGTGTGCTACAGTAAATGCAGTCATTCCACATGCCATCTCTTTGCTCCCCACCCACTCCATAACACAGACATAGCAAAATGTTTATATAGACCTTAGAGACGTTTGCTGCATGTAACGATCGGGGTCCTGAGCAGTGAAAGTTGTCAACATGCTACCAGCAAGTAGCCCCTCTTCCTGACGCACGAGCTTGGGGTTTGGAACAAAATATGGGCTCTCATTCACATCAATGACCGTAATGGACACAGTTGCTGTTGACTGAGGAGGATGCTGAATCCCCTTAGCCAAAGGCACTTGATTTTCTGCAGCTACGGTAAGTACAAACATCCTGTTGGTCTCGAAGTCAATAGGCTGGGAAGAGCAAAGAGTGGGAAGTGTTAACGTTTATTCACAGCAGCAACGGACACACAGTAACATTTTAAATTTAAAGCACATTTTTGAAGATTACTTGTACTGCTTTTCTCAAAAATGAGTATGGAGTCTGAAGAGAACACAGTATCATCACCTCAACATGAGCCTGTGGGCTGGGGTTTTGCTTAGCAGCAGCAGTTTTGAAGTCAGAAGAGCTAGAAACCTTGTCATTCCTAGATTTAACTTGCTCTGGTACTGCCATTAGAGACAAATGAGGAAACAAATAGTGGAATCACAAAATGATGAAGAAGCTCCTAGCTTTGTGCCAGGCACTCACATGTGCCTCCTGATGCTCTCTCCTGGGGAGAGAAAAGCTGCCTCTTTCTGTTACGAGGATTAAAGTTTCCTTCAAACAAGTTCACGACCACAGCTATTCCCGTAGATTAGAGATTCTCATGCCCTTAACACCTTACTAGAAATACTCCTGGTAATCCCAGCCAACCTCATGTCTGGTATACTTATAGCTCCCATCTTCCCAGTGCAGACAACTTTCAGTTTGGAGATTTCCTCACTGAGCCAGAAGTCCAGTTTAAGAAAAAGTAAAAACAGTTTGAGTCTAGAATTCCTCTGTCGTGCTGCATAGGGTTGAGGAATTCCTGGACACAGGATTTGCCTTTGCACTATGCACTGTACTATTCACACACATCCCAGACTGAAGAAACCTTGTACCTTACAGGGGCATTTGGCACGTGACAGTATGAAATAAGTGACAAGAGACAATCTAATCTTCATTACAGGTTGACAGATCAACTCATTGCACTGCCAATAAAAACTGTAGGCATGTTTCCAACTTTTCCCATGTCTGGGCACTTAAAGGAGTGCTAAAAAGCACAGACACTCACATAATTCTTCCTGGAAGACTGCAATATAACAATTGGCACCTCTGGGGAAGAGCAGTTATAAACCAGAGACAGTTCTTAAAAAAACCCAATGTGAATTACCATTAATGCCATAGGTGGGTTGTATCTTTCTGTCACCTAGATACTGGGAGGATTAAAATCAAACAAACCGAAACAAAACAAAGCAAAAAAGAAAAAAAAAAGTAAAACTAAAAGTGAATTTTTTAATTTCCAAATGGGAATACTGGCATCACATGTTTGACTTTGAAATCCATCAGCCAAAACGAGAGCAGGCCAACTCAGAGAAGAGACACTTATCAGAGGGTCATGAGCAAAGGTGGCTACTGCCTGGCAGGTTTAATTATAGAACCACATTGTTATTATCACTTGCAGTAAGTCATCCCTCAACACAGAGCTGTGTTGGTTAGAGAATGAAGATAGACAGGTTATTCCATAAAAGGTATTTAAACGAGGTTTTAAAAATAGCCAGTCTTTAAACGTCTCTTGTGGAAGTACCCTCCCACCTATCATTTTTGCCTCTCTGATTGTGCTTTGACTGCCTATATCTGTTCCTTAATGGAACATCTTGACATAAAATGTGCAGACAACATGCGTGACTACTAATTGAGGAGAAGTTGTTCCTTCAGACTAGCAAAAAATACTAAGCAGTCATTTTTTCACAGAGCAATTTCTATCTTTTGGCAAATAAAGCTTCACGATTTTTAATTTTCAACAGCCTTGCCTGATTTTTAAATCAGATGGAATACTATTGATAGCATAAGAAGGTAACAGAAGAAGAGACAGATTGCTAAATTCCAGAATTCACGATGGCCTCAGGAATTCACATATCCCCCCATTCAGTGTTCTCCCACTTCCTCCATCTCTGCTGAACTGTCTGGAACGCAAGCACGCCTTACCTTTACGACAGTCACCAGCCCATCGTTGCTGTTGGGATCGGTCAGGATGGTGAAGCGGCCCGTCGGGTCTCCTCCAGTCATTCGGTACATGGCATTCCACGCTGGCGTGTGGGGCTGGTCTTTGTCTGTTACCGTCAGGTTCGCTACAATCACATCCACCCTGTTCTCCGGTACTTCCCCGTAGAACTGCAAAAGCCACACAAACACTTCACTCGTCTGGAGAAGCATGCAAGAGCCACAGCATGCTGAGCATTCATCAAAGCCCGCCTCTCTTCTCTGGAATTCCGACAATTTGTCTAATGAAGTTTACCTGAGGCCACCCAGAGAACCAATGGCTTGATTCCCTTGTCAGCTTTTGCCTTTTGGCCAAAAGCAGAACACTGTATGTAAGGGATATATATTCTGCATGTATTTTAATTCTGCCTGCCAGTACAGTATTTAATAAGTAATAAATATTTACTGTCTGTGAATATAATGAGAAAAACAGAGAATGGTTATAAATATGCACATCCTTCAGTAACTTCTATGCTGTACTTACAGTCATGGCAGTGAACTCTGGAGGATTGTCATTGACATCTGTCACAGCGATGACAGCAGTTGCTGTGTTTGAAAGACCATATGTTGGGTTTCCTTCCATGTCCGTAGCTTGAATTATTAATGTATATTGTTGTACTTTCTAAAACACAAAATGACAACGTAAGTTTTAGACAAAACTAACATTACCATAGGACAGCAGGTGTTCCCAAAATTGCACTCTGCTAAGCAATGGAGCCTATCACACAGTTTATTCTAGTTAGCATCACCCAAAATGACAGGAGCAAAGTTTGTGCCACAGGAATACAGCAGCAGGTTGCTTATACTGAACTATCGTTTGACTTTCTTCAAAGACCATCAAGGTAAGGACAGGCTGACTGCTTCCTACTCTAATAAATCAACCCCCTTTAGACAGTTAATGCATGATCACAGGTTTAACAATGCTTTTCAAATGGCAAAAAGAGAACCAGAGTGCAGTTTATACTAAAACAGGGGAAGTCCTCAAAAGCATTTGAGAGCACTGAGCCAAGGTAGATTTCTCGGCCAAACGGCCACAACTGCCAAGGTTTTGTTTCAGCCAAGCCTGAGTATAAAACTGCTGCTGCAATTTCTTGTGATCTCTATGGAAACCAAAGATGTCGAGGCCAACAGAGACGAGTAAGGGCACTGGGAGAAAGGGGGAGGGAAGCACCAAACGAGCTATTTCCATAAATGTTAAACACCCTGGTTGAGCACGGCGCCCGTGGGCCCCCTCTCCCCCCACCACTGCCAACAGCCCTTGAGCTGGGCACTCACTCCCCCCTCACAGATGGAGCGGAGCCAGGGTCCCTAAGCACCAGAAACGCCTGGCGGAGACCTGACCTCAGCCTGGTGAGCTGTTTAAAATGACACTGACAAGGTCCTATTGAAAAAAAAAAAAATAAAAAGGAAAATCATAAAGATGTTTTCTGTATAGAGTTGCTGAAAAGTTTATTTTAACTCACTGCACTCAAATATTGTGCATGCTTCTTCATTTACCAGTTCATCATCCTTCCTTGGAGAGAGGTGCTACCATTCAGTTCTTCCCAAAAGAAAGGACACAAATGTAAGGAGCTGCTATTGCTTTGAAATGGCACTTTCACAAATGGTTTACTAACACTGGCAAAAACCTTTTGGCAAAATAAAAATATTTCAAGAAAAGCCTATCTTTATGTTTTGGGTTTTTTTTTCCACCTGGTACGTTATTTTCTTACACTGTCTATAGAGTGGGGTATATGACAGATTACTTATGGAAACAACTTATAGAATCATGAAACATGCCGAGTTGGAATGGACCCATCAGGATCAGAGAGTCCAACTCCTGATCCTAAGCAGGACAGCCCAAGAATCACACCATTTACAAAAAGGCATTACAAGTACTGATACAAAAAATAAGCAAGGGCACTTCCATGGATAGTATTTAGCATTCTTTCAAATTTTGGCCAGACAGTACAACAGACATGAGAGGTTTAACGGTTTGCACATTTCCAAGCAACAAATATGAGTCACTGAATAGAAATTTTTTAAAATAAGCTGTATGGATCTTTATCTCCCACTGAAGATAATGATTTATGCTCATGCCCTCTTTCAAACAGAAACCCTTAGAAGACACCCCAAATGTGTATTGCTATATATGCATCCCATGATTCTTCAGAAAAGCGAGATTAGTATTAAGTCTACAGAAATGCAGTATATATGTTTAATAATGCACAAATATATATATGAATTCTGACTTGGAAAATATACTTGCAAACTGACCTTCAAAAGGCTTTAAACATCCTAAAGGTTTCCTTCATGACACCAACAAGAGAAGCAGTCATGAGGGAACCAAAGAAATACTTTTGCCACTTTCATCCAGGAAAAAATCATACTTTACTTACTGTGAAGCAATAAAATCTAAAGCAGTATTGAAGCAAATCTTGCTGCCATATGATTCTGTGTTATTGAAACAGCAGGTGCTTCTGATTCATCTTGGTCTTAACACATTGATCCCAAGAAGCAAATTTCATTAAGGAAACTCCATTATTATTACACAGGGACTCAGCTTCCTTACAATCCTCTAATTCCAACAGAACCAGCACACTAGAAGCTTCCCCAGAAAGTGCCCCAAAAGACAGCGTATCAGTGGTTTTGTCTGGTTCCTTGTTTTTTTTCCCCCCTTCCCAGCACTCACATAAAGCAGATCAACTGCCGAGAGTGAAATTTCAGAAATCAACAAGCACACAACTTTCCAAGCATGGGGAAATTGGGGGAGGTGGGGTCTCCTCTTTTCACTATGGTTTGAGATGCAGCCAGGAATAAGCTGTGGAGCATGTGTCAGCAGCCTGCACAGAGACTTAGCAGCAACACATCCAAAAACGAGCTGGCAGCTTCAAGAAAGAACGCAGACCTCACCAGTTCACATCTTTCCACTTCAACACAGGCCAAATAAAGAGCACTTCACTGAATTAACCTCATGTGAGGCAGGAATGTCAGTGTGTAAATTTAAGTACCCTGCCTGACTTCTTCAGCACCTCCAGCAGCAATGCAGATGTTTTAATGCTGAAGTGAATTCCACAGCAATAACGGAAGAAATAAGAGCAGCTGGATCTCATGAAACAGCATCTTTTGAGATAACAAATGAAAGATTTCTTCTGCCTAAAGCTGGGTTTCCTTACCTAAGCAAATCTCCTCCTGTGCATGTTAGCACAGATAACGCATTGTGCATGCTAATCTAAAATACCAGCAGATGAGGAATGCTATCAGAGGAACTTTTTTTTCTTTTCCCTAATGCCTACAACACTTATGTTCCCATAATGTGTCACATTATTTAAGAATTTAAAGTTCTCTCTAGTACTTTATGATTTTAATTAGAGCTTTATAAAGAGACACAAGACTTAAGAGAAAAAGAGTGGAAAGGCAGAAGTGGGCAGACCAGCTGGGGTACATGGAGAACAAGGCACTCCCCCGCCCACTGTCACAAGACAATTCAGCTTTTGCTTTCTAGACTCCTGGTCATTTTAATTTAATTGACTTCCACAAAATGATTCAGGAAATGGAGGAAGCAAAGCAACGGCTTGGGAAGGAAACCATTTTATCTCATATTAGTCTAATTTAATATTTGAGTCATTTAATGTTAATCATTAATATCCAACATGTTCAAGAAATGTTTATATATATGCATTTGGGTATCAGCAGAGTGATCCATCAGGAAAACTGATGGTGAATGACAAGGTTTTTCCAACTGTTAATGTGAGGGTCTAAGCTCCACAGGCAGCTGGTTTCTTCCGAGTTAAATCCCTCTAGTACAGCTAGTCACCAAGTGATAAAACCTCAAGAATTATTGCTATGTCCTTCTGAAAGTTCATCTGTCAAAGATGACCAAGGGATTTTAAAAACAAGGGCAAAGCTGCCCATCATTCTTTTAATTTAATAGGGCAATACTGTAAAGTTCAGGGTTTTCCTTTGCTCAAATCCCTTCTCTTCAAAACCAACTTGAATAGAATGAATGTTAATAAAACCTCAAAAATTAATTGCAATATCTAACAGTCTGTTTAGCTTTTCAAATCTTCTGATTGCCCCTTTCAAACTGAAATGCATCAGAATATTAATAGCAAACCCAGAACTTCAGAAAGCATTTTTATTCTCCATTTTAAATAACTATAAACAAGCAGCTAAAAGATGAAGAGCAAATCCAGCACTTTGGATTTAATGAAGTAAAATGAGGTTAGTAAAACAGAAGTTGAAACAACATGTGTTCGAAAGAGATTTGTTTGGATTTTACTGCTTGTTTATAAAATAATGCTTATCTCTTGTGAAGTTTTCAAGTGGTTTAAAAGCACAGTTAGTGTGACAGATTTGGATTTGGGAGGGAAATATTTTTATTCCCAACCTCACAGATGGGTGAATCAGAGCAGAGGATCTGACACCCTCCTTCTCCAGTGGTGGGCACAGTGAAGAACTGTCTAGACAGAATGGGCCTTGCCCAGCATGTAGCAATGAATTACTGACAGATGATTTATTTTCATTATTATTATTATTATTATTATTGCATTACTCTGCTTTAGTGTGTACCTGTTTCTTAAGAGCAAACAGGCTTATGGGACAAGATCCTTTCCATGACCCCACACAGCCAAGAGTGACTACACGTATGGAATATATAGGTCCAATCTTCATCCCTAACATAATTTTCTCTCCTCTGAGTTTTTGTACTCGGGGACTAGGACAATGACCAGTGTCAACAGGGTGAAGAAAGGGAGTAAGTTAAGACTGAGGAGGGGGAGAAATATTTCACAGCATCGTAAAATTGCTTGGACTAGAAGTGACCTTAAAGATTATCTAGTTCCAGACCCCCAGTCCTGGGCAGGGACACCTCCAACTATACCAGGTGGCTCAGAGCCCCAATCCAACCTGGCCTTGAACACTTCCAGGGATGGGGCATCCAGAACTTCTCTATGCAAGCTGTTCCAGTGTCTTACCACCCTTCACAGTAAAGACTTTCTGCCTTTTAGCTGATCTAAATGCACCTGCTTTCAGTTTATAGTCATTTCCCCTTGTCCTACCTTTATATGCCCTTATTAAAAACCCCTCTCCAGGCTCTCCTGCAGGCCCCATATTTAGGTACTGGAAGGCAGCAATAAGGTCTCCTCAGAGCCTTCTCTTCTCCAGGCTAAACAGTCCCAGCTCTCTTCTCAGCCTGTCTTCATAGGAGAGGTGCTCCAACCTTCTGATGATCTTCACATCCCTCCTCTGGACTTGCTCCAGGCAGGTCCATGTCCTTCCTGTGCTGAGAGCCCCAGACCTGGATGCAGCACTCCAGGTCAGAACAGAGGAGGAGAATCACCTCCCTTGACCTGCTGGCCATGCTGCTTCTGATGCAGCCCTGTATTGATTGCCTGCAAGTGCACATTGTCAGCTCATGTCCAGGCCTCTCATCCACCCAGATCCCTGAGACGCGCATCTTTTCAGTATTAAGTGCAACCCAGACCACGGGATTAAGACCTGCCATACCTCTCTGTCAAGCCCAGCTGCTACAGTGATAATGTCACCAGTTTCGTTGTTGATTGTAAACATGTTTGGAGAGGGGCTGCTTGGGGCCTGTGACAAAATTCTGTATCTCAGCATCCCATTCTGTGCGTTGGGATCATCAGCATCGATGGCAGTAACAGTCATCACGTAGGTTCCTAGCAGCAGGATAAATAATTGATGTTATATAAACAGTTTACACTCAGATTATACAAGATCACTTTACAAGCAGTGGTCAAAGCATGTATTTCTTTTGGTAAAATCTGCACATTCCTTCTTTACTTAAAACAAACTGGCTAAACTCAAGACTCACCAACAGAGTAATTAAAATACATAAGAGGAGATAAAAATAATCTTATGTTTATAAAATACTAGATTTGCTTATAACTGAAGAAGCTACATAAACAATGAAATCCTACAGTTCTGCCACAAATAACATTTCTGTAACAGGAGAACATCTCATGTTTAGATACTTATGTTATTAATTGGGCCAAAGGAAATATACTTATTGTTCAGAATTGGTGGACATACTGATAGTGACTGAAAATCAGTATAAATAATACTTTTTCAAAAGTCTTTGAGATGTATCTCAAATGCCAAGTAAACATTGCAAAGTTAGAAAACACATTTCTGGTGCTAACCTTTCATTTTGCACTTCTGACAAATTAAGAAAGTGGTTTCAGCCATAGTGCAAACTTTAGTCTGAGCTGATTAGAATTTTAATGAGATCTGAACAACACTTAGGTTTTCTCGAGAATTCAAATGACACTGATTTCAAATCCCAGTATTTGCAAAGCCTCTGGGAATCAAAACTAGAACTGGATCTGGTGACATTTCGGAAGTCTCTTATACCCTGACCTGTCAACTAAATGAACATCAATGTCTATCACAAAAATAAATGTAAGAACTGTGATGTTATAATTAGGATTTCCAAAAACATGAACCAGAAGTCATATTCTTAAAGCCTTCCCTGGTTTTAGTTCACGTACATAGCAATTCTACCTTTTGGAAATGAATCCTAACATGCTAAAAAGTGCATTAAAAATAGGGTGTAATAAGAAGACAGTATCTAAGATTTTGCTCATCACACTAAAGATACTTTTCAAAGTATTACAAGGTCTGAAGGCACCCCCTTCATCACACCTTCAAAATGATACTGTAAATGTGATACTTAGCCCATATTTTACCTGGCTTTGATCCCTCAGGGACTGTCCCATTCCAAACCTGGTGTAAGAATTCAGGTCTATTGTCATTCATGTCAATGACATTAATAACAATGTCAATAGGATTTTCCACCTGGTTTCCATTTACATCCACTGCGTGTGCTCTCAGCTGCAAAAATCATTAAAAGTATTAAAATTTGCACAATGTATAGGTGCAAATAGATATAATAATAGTGACAGAAGTTTCAGGCCAGACATTTTTAGCTCAGTGTGTATTTTGTTATCTGCCATTGCACCCTCATATTGACCTTTTAAGTTTTCAAGTTGCTAATTGAACTGACGTTCAGACTTCCAAACTATTCTAAGTTGCAGACTTCCTTCTCTGATATGATGAAAATTATTTTAGATCATGCAATTTTGATTACTACTAGTTCCTACTGTCATATAGAATTCCGGTTTTAATAATGACTACTAGAAAACATTCTCTAAAAATATGCAGATTTAAATGTACATCTTTGTATTTAGACCAGAGGGTGGCCATTGTTAGGGAAAAGAGCAACTTTCTCCTACAGCAGTCCTGCTGATGCCCCTTACATACATATACACACACATATCTTACGGCTACAAAACTACTAGAAAGCAGCAAGGTGGCATTATTAACTTACCACTCTGGAAATGACTCATATAAATGTAAATTCCCAAGTCAGTAAATCTTGAATTGCCAATGTCAAATGCTCAGTTAAAATCTTAGGGATGCCGGAGCTGTTGTTTGAGAGAGCCTTTCACCCATGCCTCCCCCCCAGACACCTCCTGCTGTGTCCTCTGTTTGGAAGAAGCACTCAAGGGGCTCCCCAGAGCACAAAGCAAGGAGTGTTTTAATCCACGATATGTTGGAAAACTCTCTCCAGGAGCTGGGTGACTTCTGTAACGATTTCATCATCGTTTCCCAAAAGCACAGAGAACTTCAGGTCACAGTCTGCTCTCCCTCTTCCTTGAAACTTTCCTTTTCCACTAATATACTGGAATCTGTGGTCTACTTTGTCAATTTCTTTAGAGCAAAGAATATAATTTTCATAAGCTGACAGACCTAATTTACAATTCTATTAAAATGCTTAGATTTGCCCCTAAAATAAAAATTGGTACGTTATTCTTCCCATTAATTTCTCAAATCACAGCTGCTGCAATTCTAATAGCAGTCACATCCTAATTTAAGTTGCTGAATTAAAAATAAACTTCTGGAAAGTATACAATTCAGTGTAGACTGTGATCAATGGCCTGTACTTGAAATATAAGCCACAGCATCCATATTTCAATCTTTTAAAATTACTTTATCTAAATACATTTAATCACTGTTTACATATGTTAATGTATTTAAGCTGCTTAAATATAGTAAGAGTTAGCCTTATTAAGTACAATAAATACAAATCTGCTACAAACTCTTCAAATCATATCTCATGCAAAACTAAACGCTGGCTGCTCAAGTCATGTTTGAAGCAGATGTTCGTCTTCAATTTGATAATCTGATTTATGGTAAATTAAACTCTTACATGAAAAGAAGCAATCTGCTCCCGGTCTAAAGGCTTTGTCACAGACAGCTGTCCTGAGATGGGGTTGATGATGAAGATGCCTGTTGGAGGCTGGTCAGCTCCTGGGCCAGTCACACTGTACCGTAGCGAAAGGCTTTTATCACGATCGGACCTAATCTGTGTGTCAAAAAAGATGAAGTTTACATTAGCTAGAAACAAGCGCAGGACAGGACTGCTGCTGAGAAAAGCAGCAGCTCTCTATTTTCTCCTTGCTCCTTAAGCTGAACTTGCAAAAATAATTATTCTGGAAATGGTACAGAGTTGGTATAAAGTCTGAAGTTTTCAACACCACTCTTTGTTAGAAAGCTGGTCAATGAATATTCAGAAACATAAAATTATCCCTGTCTATTTCTCAGAATAAAAATGATTTGCATTAAACAAAAACAAGTAAGAATTTTTAACTTAGACAGAATTGTTTAAATCTTAGAGAAAACATATACTATCATAAAATTACACACAGAAGTCTAGTTTGTGTTTTTCCCCTTCTCTCTATACCTTTCCAGCCCAAAGCTACAGACTCTTCCACTACAGGCCAGCTCTTGAGAAACTCACCATTTTTGCTTGGACTGAACTTGTTTCATCTTCCAAGGAAACAGCTGAAGGGCATTGTATCTGTGAGGAGCAGCTGAATCACCAGCACACGCATCAAACAGAACAGAGCAAAACTGTGTCCTATCAACTGGGGCTAATGTTCTGCCAAGTTCCAACAAATTGATCATGACCAGCCAGTACCATGGCTGGAAGCCAGCCCAGAAGAGGTGCTTGGCTCCTTGCAATGGCCACTTCTGGGCAGCAGAGTCCTGTGGAACAGCTGCTGTCCTCACCCTATCAGATCCCATTTCCTTTGGTCTCCTGGTGCACTCTGCTTCCTGCTCACTCACACACCATTTCCCAGGCAGAGAACTCCAGTGCAGGAGACTGGAGAACTCCTGAACCAGCAGAGATACCCCTTAACACACTTACCATCCAAAACAAGGTCATCTTCCACCAGTACAGAAGCATACAGACAACTCAAAGCCCTGGAAATTAGACGCATCCCAGCATGCAATGCAGAGGTAGCAACAAGAAACCAGCCCGAAAGACTCTGATAAATGTCTGGACGATGAACAAGACATCATTTACACAAAATCTCTTCAAGAGCTCTCTGAGGGACACTGAAACCACACTTCTATTAGCTTCCTTACCCTAACTAATTCCTGAGGAAAAGGTCCTTTGGAATTTTCTGGTAGGTTGATTGGAGGAATAACCCAGTCTCTCTTCTGCCTCTTCAGAGGGCTGCTGTGCTTGTATTGTTGCCATGGAAATATGATTTCTTCAATTTTCCTTTGGTCCTTTCCCAGGTACAAGATAAAATTAAGCACATGTTAGTAGGAGCATTACTAGTAGACATTATAATGTAACTCAGGTACAATTACAGAACTGACTGAAAGGCTGTCTTTCCTCTGTGTTCATCGAACTGTTTTATTTCCATTCCCAGTGCAGCTTGAAAATAACCAGTATCATTTACAACTGCACTGCAAAATTGTAAGAACCCTTTTTTACCTTACTTAACTAGGATGAGAAAGGGAATTATAAACCATTTATAACATGGCACTACTGTGTAAACTGTTCTGCACTTTCTGAGAAGTAGTTAATATTTTTCAGAATTTAATAGTATATGCCTTTATGTATTTCTCATTAGCCAGAGCTCCAGTCCAGGTAATGTGCTACTGTACACTAAATTTAGATCTGGGTGTGCTATAATGTAATTTGAGTTCCAAGAGAAGTTTAATACATACTGGTAAGGAATGTCTCAAATATTTATGACCCTATTAAATCCCATAGAATTAATGCTGTAATTATTTTAAACCTATGTCAGCCATGATGGATGCAGTAGATGACCCACTTTACACACTGGGCATTAATCTCTGCTGGGTGTCAACATTCCCTTCCTATTCCCTTCTATATCTGCAGTCATTTCATCCTTTGGATGACAGCACACACAGCTAGCTTGTTTTTAAGGTTGGAAACAGGGCAACAAAAACATTTTCCAACTCTTTTAGAAGAAGAATTTTTTTAAAATCTAATCAACTATGTCACAGAGTATGAACAGATGCCCAGCTGAAGGCCGAGATTCTACTACTCTGCAGTGTCTTTGGAATAAACAGGGCATGCTCCGGCACATCTAAGCATCTGCTCTTTTACTACACTTCCATGAACAAAATGACAGTATTTCCATTGTTTAAAACATGCCTTAGCAGATTTAACACAATCACCAAGTAAGCAAACAAAAACCCGAGGATTACACAGCAGTGGTCTCCAGTGTGTTCTCAGGAAAAACGTCTTGCATAACCACATTACCTATTTTGACATTATGCTTAAATCTTTAATGTGCACCTATTACAGGTATGTTAATCTATGAATAAATTTTGTTCTTTATCTGTAAACTAGGCACTTCTCCTTCACTAAGAAGAAGGCAATAAACAGCAGGCAACAGGTACTATAACAGAAAAAGGTAGACAACCTAATATGCTTTTCTGAAGTAAATACATTGCTAATTGCATATTGCTGTGTCTGATTTTTGTTACAGTACATGGTTTATCCTATGGCAGCTTCCAGCAGAGGGAGACTATCTTCCTTACCAAGTAGTGCTGGAATCATGAATAATTTACAATCTCCAATTTGATTATGACGGGACAAGACAAAGCCAATATTCCCTGCCAGAAGTGCTTTCCTACTTACTGCTGTAAATCTACAGCTCCCATCTAATAAATGTGACTTATGCATTCTATCACAGATTTGGGTTTTTTTGCGGTTATATTTAACTGCTTGAATAAACACTGTAATACTTTCAAGCAACTTAAAATAAAGAAATGGCTGCGTGAGACTTAAATTCAGGTATAAATCTCAAGCTATACAAACAAAAAGCTCAAACATAAAGAATCCCATATAGTTAAACAGGCATGTCTTTCCATACCTTAGCAGAACTACAGAATAAAAGACTACAGAAGTTCCTTCTAAAGCTCCAGCTTTGCATGCACTAGGTGTCCATTAATAAGCTGGTTCATGGAGAGGTGCATGACAGGCAAAATTAAACCCCTATTTTTAGGCCTCTTTGTGGATATACATTTATACAGAGTGCATTTAGCTGTTGTTTTACCTTTTCTGAAGCCCCTGTGAAGGCTGGCTCAGGGGTTAGCTTCACTCTCATTTGCCATTCTTGCTGGGTTTCCTTGTCTTGAGCAGACACAACAAACTCTGTGGGCTCTGCTGAAAGCTGAAAGCTACGCTCTGCATAGACCACACCATCTTCACCTACTCTGAAATCTTCTGGCTCACTGCTCCCAAAGTGTATTTTTTTGTTTCCATCACAGCTTCGAAACCTCACTGTAAAACAGATGTAAAATGACAAACAAAAAAAATTGGAAAAGCGGCCTACTTGAATTCACTGCGACATAAAATGCACTAAGAACAAACTCAAAAGCAGAGATACTTAACTTGCTGCTGCTATTATCACACGCAATTATGAGTTAAGAGTTGTACTTCAGGGGTCAGTCCACACTGTGTAACAATGACACTCTGTGGACTGCTAGACAGAGATTTTAACCCTAGACAGGAGCAGCCTCCCTCCTACAAATTCACCACACCACCAGCAAGCAAACCATCTCCTTCCATGTCCTATGCTACATTTCAGTTGGTTGCCAGTCAATGGCTGCGGGAAGTTGCACCTCAAGCCTCGAAAAGATCCAGTCAAGCCGATTCATTAAAAACACTCAAAAAATTTAATTACACTGCAACCACAACTGCAAACATAACTGTGCTTACAGCACCTTCTCTGCCAGTGGGGATAAGGCAGAAACTCAGAAATACGTTAAAAGTATTAAATTCTGTGCCCACATCAGCCTGTGATTCAGCTGTGTCATCTCAGGAAGATTACTTATGAGCTCTGGGAGTTTCTTCGTACCTCACTGACAAGATGGAGGAGGCAGTTAAGTACCTCACAGAGAACACCTAAGTTAAAGGGCTTGAGTTTTTATTTTGGTTTGGGTTTTTGTGCTTGTTTGATTGGGGGTTTTTTGTTGGTTTGTTTTTTTTTAAGCTACATTATGTACCACACACATCCCTTTATCTACTTAGGAATTACCTGTTCTTGTTTAATTCCCTCCCTCCTTCCTTTTGTCATGTCTGAAAGATACACACTGGAACAAGAAGTCAGTAAAACCGATCGTACAGATAATGATGTGATGTGAACAAAACAGAACTGGTAACAGGTTACTGCCTTCTCTACCAATTGTTTTCACCACCACTTACCTTCTGGGTTACTGCAAATAATAAAAAAGTAAAAAATTGAAAGTGTGCTTTTATAAGCAATGATCGCTCTTTAATGTTTCCAAAGCATTATGAAATATTTTGATTGTATGGGCAATAGAAGTGCAAAATAACATTACAAAGGTGGTGCTGAAATCCACATAGTGAAGATGAAGATGAAATGAGGCCTTAAGCTTCATTTCAGTTATTGGACTTTTTATATTGTGCTAAACCATGCACAAACTATTTAGCTTCAAAACCTAAAGGTCCTTCTCAAGAAACATCAGTACGAAATGTCACGCATCGTATGCTTTCTTCTGCAGTGCACTGTTTCCAGGAAGGTACTGGGAAGAAGAATCATACTTTTTTGTATTTGAACTTCAAGGACCAAGCTGATGTTCTGACGACAGACTAATTTCTTTCCTTATCGCACCCTTTCAGTTATCTCAGTTATCCAGAAGTCCCCATTTGCCTTCTCCTGACAGGAAAGACTGTAATTTAAAAGGGTCCATCAGATACAAAAATGAGACAAAGCACAGCACTACTCTAAATAAATGATATAGCATCAACCTTCTTAATTTTAATCTTGCTGGACTGGGCGGGGATACTGCTCTTTCCAGGCAGATCCCAGAGTTCAAAGGTCTTTTCCTGTGAAAGGCCAGCCTCCCTTGGGAAGAAGAGCATGGCATGTCCACAAAACACTGCGCCCTGGAAGAACAAATCTGCCTGGGTAGAAGGCTGAAGCTTCACCATCAGGGCTGCTCCTGTGACCCACCTTGAGGAGGCTGACTCTGGTCTTCCTCATAAGCAGAGAGAGTGCTTTTCTAAAATTCTAATAAATACTCAGTCTCTTACGTAAGTCTTCATGTACTTAAGCAATTCCTATTGCTCAAGTCCATCCTACCTGCTTTATCAGGTACAATGACTTCCTTTCCTATAATCTACACGCCACAGGTCTGTAGAATATGGAGAAGGTGACAGATCCTCTGGTTTGCTGTTCACATGGGAGGAGAAAACTGACAGACAGAAGGTCCAGATCCCATATGTTAACCATCCCATTGACCTCCCACTTTTTTCAATATGGGCCTTGCAGCTCCAGTCAGCTCACTGCAACATTATGTTGAAATGCAATGGCCGGCTGATAAAATGTATTATTCTACGCCAAGAATATAAAACTTCCAGTATGTAGAAACTATTACCACAGTTCTAATTCTGTAATTCTGATTGGCCCACCTTCAGAGCTGGGCAGACTGTATTGCCCAGCACAAAAATAAAAAGATGTCTAAGACGAGCTTACTCAAAGGTCACTACATTTAATGATATAAGAACTAAATGACTGGACTATTAAACAGTGCTACTTGTACCTGGTTACAGAGGCACAGACCACCCAGACTTCAAGCATGGAGGAAGATGGGCATCCTTGAAATGCCATCATTGTTCACAAACAAAACTCTCAGAAACAGTTCACATAAGTCAAAACCCAAAAAGCCACCAGAAACGTAACCCATAGCTCTGTGTCTCTGCTAATCTCTCATCTCAACTCCAACTGCTCTCAAAGTCTGCTTTTCAAAAGAGTGTCTTGACCAAAAGAACAAAGAGCAAAGCCAGCTCCACCTCTGGCTCTTCTCAGACTTACTTCTGTAAAGTACAAGAGTGGGAAAGAGAATGAAGATTAATCTAAACTTTGATCATTACTGTTTTTCAAAAAGGTGAAAGCTAAAATGAGTATTTGTCATTATGCTCCAAAAGACTAAGATATCACAATAATATTTTATAAAAAAGTATTTCCTAACTATTGCACAGTAACAGTATACATTCATATTTTAGATATTCAAATTCATAAAGAAGACTTCTTTCCCCCCATCTCCTTACATAGAGACTCCAGCAGCACAAAAATAAAGCAAAAAAAAAAAACCACCTTGCTAGCCACTTCATTGATATTCTTCCTCCAGGCAACCGTGTATTATGAAATTCAATGAAAATCCCTTCCTATGACAGTATCCTGGTAAAAACATATAAAATTGTCAATGTGAGAATTATTCTCCCTTTGCAAGGAGCACACATTAACGAATTATAGTCAAGTATAACCAACTATAATTAAATTACCTTGACAGAGTACAGGTTGTGCAGGAGCTACTCTCCCCCCAAACACATGGTTATCAGTCCTGTAAATTCAATTTAGATCACTTTGCTTCATTTTTCAGTGTTCAACTAGTATGAACAGAGTGATTTCTGACAGCAGGTTTTTAGGCAAAGATTTTTTATTTGCAAAAATGCTACAGGAAATATTTTTTTTACTGTGAATAATGACTGCTTATGCAACCATGTTCTTTTCTAAAAACCACAGGAAAGGGAGGCATGCTTTCCCCAAGTCACTTTATGCTGACAGATCAATCACAGACTTTTTTCCCACTTAAAAAAAAGGTTAACTAGATATAACCTCTCTGCAGAATCTTAGTCACTTTATATGCAATAGAAAGAGTAATCAAGTATCTGATTTTACTGCTTTTTAATAACACTCTGCATAAATGACTGGATAACAGTATCATAATCTGTAAAAATAACGCATGGATTTTTAAGTATTTCTGAGTTTCCTGTGCATCTTCTGAAAGTATCTGCTTTTCAGAAGTGTATTATTTGAAAGCCCTGGGAAGTAGTCAGTCAAACTCAAATATAACTGTTTCAGTTTTAAAGAGAATACCTTTGGTTCTATCAAAGTATTAATATGCAACATGGGAGTAAATGCACTTAGTTCACAGGCTCAAAACAAGGCTGTGCACAAGGATTTACAAAAGTAGAGTCTTTAAACAGAAGAAAAATTGTACTTTGTACTAGCACATGATTACTATTAAATATTACACCCTAAGACAGAAGACCATTAATACCCTAATTTGAGTCTTTTCTTCTCCTAAAACCAATGCAAGTATATTCTATTAAATAAAGAATAAAAGAGGACCTCTGAGACTACAACACTGTAAAATGAAAATCTACAGCTCCATGGTAGCAAAGGATGCTTTCAGCTTAACACTTTCTCATGGAAGTAATTACAACATATGCATACACATGTAGTGTACAAAACGTTAAGAAATAGACATGCAAATTCATTTAAACTGCACTAGAGATCACCACCACTCAATGCTCAGGTCTAATGAGATGAATGATTCATACTATCTCTAAAATACATGTCCAACCTCATGTACCTTACTAGTAATCTTCAATTACCTAGAACCATTTCTCAGACAATAAAACACTTTTTTCAGCTACTCATGTTGGTTTGCACTCTTTGGCAACCTGCTTCTGCTCGTTTTGTCTTAGGCAAATAATATCAAAATTATTTGATCCAAACAAGGACTGAGTAAAAAATGATACAATGGGCTTGCTAACCTATGACAGGGCTATATTATTTACATCAATTTTTAATGAACGTACTATATTCATGTGCAATACAGAATATTCATACAGAATTTTCATTACTCGTTTTGATCGTGAGACTGAGTCTACCATCTGTATTTTTTGCACTTGGAAAATATTCAAGTCACTTCTAGATAACACCCACATGCATACAAGCAAACTAGCGTGTTTCCTTCAGTAAATTTGCTGGAATGCTACTCCTCTCAAATGCTCTTCTCAATGCCTAAGCATCAACCTCAAGGCAAAGGCTCACTTAGCAGACATTATGGAAATTGCAACAAATGCCAAGTGCTAACAACACATATACTTCAGCAACACAGTTAAGAGTGTGCATCATAAAACAGAAAACCTATGGCTATTTAATCCACTTGGCATTGTTTTGCAACAGACAAAATAAATAGAATACGAAAGTTTCTTAGGTACAACTACCTACTAGATACCACTTTTACCTTTGACAGAATGAGAAACTATATGGAAACACTCTGCTTGAACTGTCTAGCTATCTGCATACTTAATATCTGAACACTCTCCAAGAACACTGTATTTAACAAGTCTTTACTTCTCAGAGAGAGAAGCAGGAGAAAACTACACAAGAAACAACATATAATGCTTGCTCCCCCCGCCCCCCCACCACTTTATAAATTAGTAATTTATTCATACTGGTTACTTCTGTATCTGTAAGATGATCTGTTAGTCCTACTGACATGGTGCACAAGCTCATATTTCAGTTCATCGCTTGTTGGAGTGGCATGTGTAATGCCCATGAGACATCCTTTACTATAATTATAGATGACCTTGAAAAGAACGGGGTTTTTGACATCCTGGTGAACTGTTATAATCACAAATAACTAAAGTACATCCTAAATTGCCTTTCCCATCAGTGCCTTTAAATTTGGTCTGATTTTAGAACTTCCTGAAACCAGCTTTAAGTATTATTAAATATTATTTAATATTTGATTTTCTGATACGTGGGTTGTCCACACCAGCCAGAAAAATACTGTTTGCACCTGTAAACGGAGAAAATTAGCTACGGAAATTACTGAGTCAAAATAAATATGAAATATAATCAGGTTATTTTAGGCAATGGCATTTCCCTACCTGTATTGTAATTCAATTTGTCTTTATATCCTTTAGAGATATTTCCATACACCAGCATTATTTCTAAAAGGTTCTTCTGGTCTTTTTTCTAATCCCTTTTTCTTCTCTGCTTTTACATTTATAAATGTAAATACATTTATAAACCTGTAGTTTATCCCATACTCCAGACCATCCAAAAATCTCAAAGTGCTACTAATTCTGAGCCTTGTTGGAGTAACCAACCTGTGACACTTGGAAAGAAAGCTGGCTGTCAAAAGACAGCTACTTACCAAAGCCTGCTAATTCAATAATTGCTTTTGAAAAAAAACCTGTGCCTTGTGCTGAGCACTGTGTTCTGCCACCCCAGCCCACTCCGAGTAGAGGGCTGCTTCAGCAGGTCACGCAAGCCCAACTGGAGTTTTGCCACTTACTAAGGGCCAAATACGGCCATTTGCTTCTAATTCCCATTTGCACTTGTCTTCACCATCTTTACAACCTGCTTCCACGGGTAAGCCTGGTTATGAGGCTCTCAAGTAGCGAACAAGTGTCACATCAGAAGGTTTCAACTGAGGTAAAACCGAGGACGTATTCAAGCTATTTACCAACTTTAGGTGTTTCATGATCTGACTAATAGCAGCTTAACCTCCCACATTTCCATGCTCAACTGTTTGCTTAATTGTCTATTCAGTTAGGAAAACAATAATTAAAAGGGAAAGTGAGTTGCAAGAGTAAGGCTTAATTCATACTGTACACGTTTTTCATTAATTGAAAGCAGTTCGAGTGATCTGCAGCAAGCATTAGGTAAAATCTAGTACTAATATACAACTTTACTCTGGGGAATTAGGATGTTAAATAAGTAGTCTACTGCACAGAAGTGCTAAGTTTTTATGAAAGTTGTACATTATGCTGGTAAAAATAATTTGTACTGGTTACTACAACTATGATTCAATGTAATTCTCTCTCCTGCCCCACCCCCGAGACTGCTACTCCTAGATAGATAAATATGTACATTTCCTAAAATAACACACTTTCAAAGCAATCTGGCAGTCTACATGACAGAAGGACACCGGACATGAACCTCCCTTCTCCCTATTTCTGCAACATAATTTTTTTCATTCTTAATTTGTACAATTACTGTGACATTTTTTTCTTTTGAAGTATTTTGTTGCAGGGTACAATTCGGAAATATTAAAGCTGCTTCCTACGTTACAGGAATGATTAAGGTCTATTTTTAAAGTATTTTCTTTCACAGGTAGCTATCACCAGACTGCCTAATTCTTGCATTCACAGGGAAAGACTCACACAGTTCTTTAATAAAATGCCATCTAGTTTCCAGTTCCCATAATCCTTTTTGTTTACAGAACAAAGTCGTAACAGGCATGCCAGAATGAAAATGGGGATAATGTTCTTTCTATTCGATAGAAATGCCTCTGCAGCTTTTCAGTACGGGAATACCAGCCATCAGCAAAACACAGGACTGGTATCTCAAACAGAGTCCAAATTATATCTGATTCACTGACCCTTTTCAGTCCTTGCCTCTACCACTCACTGGCACAAAGATCTGTGCTTTCACACCCCTTTTGTCTTTATTTAAAAAAAAATAAAATGTACAAAAAGAGAATAATCATCTTCAAGAGGGAAAGTACTTATATTTCGACAACTGCTTTTGTTTTAAAACACAAAAAGGTTTCTTTCCATTTTCCTCCACTCTGTATTGTTTGAGGCAGTTTCACTATAGATGAGCTATAAGCCCCTGCAGAGTTCTGCACCAGCTTTTTTCCTAAATGATGCTAGCTGAAAGAAAACTCAGTAATAAATGTCATTTCTGTACTCTGGAGTATGCAATGCACCTTTAATACTTTCCCAAGTATACCATTCCACACAGTAATAAAAAGAAGGATTAAACACTAATCTCTTATACCCATAATGCATCAACTGACTACACCTGCTAAAATCCAATTTGGTAATTAAAAAATGTATCTACTGAACAGTCAAACCAGGAGACTAAAGGAAAAGTACTGTCTCTGCAGATAGCTAGCAGAAAACAGTTGCAAAACTGAGGCACTTAACACAAACCTATTTTTACCTCTATTCATTTTTATGTGACCTTAAGCAGTGTAAGAAATAAATACCTACAATTACAGTGCAGCAATTAAAGGGCAGTTTTTGTGCTACAGTAATGACTTAAGCATCTAGTAAAAACTAGGTAAGCAGCTTTGCCTTTTAGTCTATCTTTAGAAAATGCCAAAAAAGTTACTCTTCTTTTTTTTTTTTTCTTTTCCCTCACGAGCAATAAGGAAAGTGAGAACAGAGAATAGATGCTTTTATATGTTCTCTTTGCTCACTGTTCTTGGCCTGAAGTCCTTTTAGGCTTCAGGTTTCAAGATTTTTTCCTTGCTCTTCTCTCTGTCTTTATTGTTCCTTCTCCCTGCCTCTCCAGGTGTTCTGTTTTCTAGTTTCTTTAAACTTACTTTATTCCCTGATGCTCCCATTTTTCCTGTCCCCTCTTTCAACTGTTCTCCTGACAGAGGTGCTGAGGTGTCAAAGCATTGCTAATTTCAGGCTGCAGCTTAGGCTTTGAGCACATCTAGGCAGAAAGATCACTGGAGGGCTGTCTTTACAAAAATAAACAAATTAACTAAATAAATAAATATCCACACTCCTAGAGTTTCTGTAAAAAGCCAGAACTTGCTGAAATATCAAATGGGTGCATGCTTTCAAATGAGCTGATGATCTGTTTTACAGATTCAACTGGTCAGCAGCTTTAAACAGTGGCTTAAGCCTGCACACTAAAAGGGGTTCAGGAACAACAACAGAACATAGGAGAGAAGCATATATCACTTTCAGGCAGTGTGTCGCTTCTTACCATAAAAAGAAATACAATAAAATAAAATTAGGGATTTTTCTCATTAAATTACAGGATTGCTCAGGCAGAACTGAGTGTTGTATTTGCATTGCATCGCATCAAACAAAAATTCCCAACACTGACAAAATGGCAGTGATCCTCTCAACAACCCTGCCTCCCATTAAAAAAAAAGTCTTGAAAAATGCAGGAACATTTAATGTTTTGTATTCTGCTGCATACCCCAGCATACCACCTGTTTCTTGAGATCACATTTTGCAGTCCCTCCCATGTGGCTATGGATGCTTCAAGGGGAAGGGGACAGCTCTCCCTAAACTTGCCTTTCAGCTTCACAAACCAGCACACATTTGAATGCAGTGACCTTCCTCAAGCACCAGTACAGATTTTCATCTGCTTCCTTCCTTCCTCTGTCTGGTCTGCCCAACACTGGTGGCTTTTGTCACTCTCCCACATGTCATTCCTCTGGGCATGCTACGGTCTAATTTTCCAAAGCTGCAGCTATTCTTCATGACTTTTAAAAGGTCCTTAGTCATACTCTAGTTACTGTGGCAGCTCTGTGTGCCACTTATTTCCTAAAAGATGAACACTGTTATCCTCTGGGGGGAACCTGGAGAACCTTCCAGCCAATGGAGCTGGATATGGACACAACTGCACCAGCACCCCCACAGCAAAGAGCAGGCACAGCTGATCTCAAACCAGAACAACCCTGTTACACAGGGATGCTCATTTCCTTAGCAAATGGACAACAGCGAAAAAGTACCCTGCTTGGACAGTGTACTTTTATATTAAACAAGGGCAAGAAACCTGCCAGTTGCCAAAGGGGGTGAAAGAGACAGCAGAGACAGCCCAGCAGTATTTACACTGATGTGGTTAGATAGCAATAAAAATCATAAATCCCACAGATTATACTATCACTGGATCATGTCCAGTAGGCCTCAGGCAGAAAATTAGTTGGCATGGCAGCTTAATAGTATCTAGTCAGACCTCAGGTTTTCATCATTATTATTCTTAAACAGAGATATCTGACCTTAAAAATCAGAAAAAGCTCTTGGTGACTGGTGCAGGCTAGTACAGAGTATTTCACAGCTAGGCCACAGTAGTGCTCCCCATAACAAAGCAGAGGACTCAAAAAGTTGGATGTCTATCCCATTATGAGGGAGTACCTGTGAGTGAAAGTAACCCCAAAATGGGTATTCACTCCCTCTGTGTATTGCTTTGAACATTTAAAACAGCAAGGGTGACAAGCTAATTAACTGATTATCATTAAAGAGGGGGAAATATCAAGAGAACTATCAGGAAAATGCCTGATTTCACATATTTGAAGATTATTATTTGGGTAGTTCATAGAAGCCTGTTACAGCATCTCTCTCAATATGCCTCACATTCCCCCTCAATCCAATATACGTGTGCATATACCTTAAAAATAAATGAAGAATCACTAGTACTAGAATTAGATTGAATTAGAAATATATAGGAAATATACTTGACACTGCTCACCATGGAAGCTCACCTAGAACACTGCAACATCACAGGGAAACCTTAATGTTGTCATCAGTCCACACATGGGAGCCAAGAGTAATTAGTGTATATATTACGTATTTTTCCTCATGAGCTAAAATAAGTACAATGATCAGAAAAAAAAAAAAATACAGTGCTGGAATACTTTCTAGTGAATGGCACTCAGTGAACACTCACAAATCATTATTAATTATTTTTATATTCTTGGTTGACTACCTAAACCATATTCTCAACAAGATGAAAACCGCCCATCCGTGCTAGATCACCAAGTATCAACAGTAGGAAAGGAAAAACAAAAGAGGAAGAGAAACTTGGTCTTTTTGTATCTACACTACAGAGTTGGGACCTCAGACTTGAGTCTTTTCAAACTACTATTTTATTTCATGTAAGGCCTACTTGACTAGGTAAATTAGACAAACACTGGCTGCAAGCAGAAGTAGTACTGTTGCTTCATGTTTGACTGCACCATAGAGCACAAACTCATTAAAATGACCAACATGAGGTTACTTGTGTACAGCTGACACAGTGTAAGTCAAAATTTAAGTGACACTACTTTCCTTCAAGAACGTTTACCGTTCTTTGAATATCTTGTCTAGGGATTACAAAATTACGAGGCTCAAATAATCCCCTTAAGTTCATATTGACAGTAATAGAATTGACAGAAATAAAAGAGGCGTTACACCAGGAAAAAAACACTGATAAAAAAAAAAACGTTTTCTTCGCAAAATGCAGACAAGCGTGACAGCAGCACAACATGGTACCAGGATTAATATAGGAAGAGGAAGAAGAAAATAAGCCCTTGGATACAATTTGCAGACAAATGAGAGAAATAGAGACAGACTTCATTCAAGAGGGAACTTTCAGTACAGCCACTGCAAAATTAAGACATACTACAGGATTCTATGCCAGAGCAATGCTGTGCAAATTTATGCCATTTATTCCAGGTGGAAACAGAAGAGACAGACCTGGCTGAACAGACTCTTGTTTTACAATCGTGATTCAGTCTAGTCACAGAAGAACAGAGAAGAAAAAGAACAGATCTTCTGGTATATTTGAAGATACTCTTCCTATGATAAATGCAGCTTTTTTTTTTTTATGTCTAGACTTTCCTGGTGGCCTTGTGAGCACAAAACACGAGACATTTGACATTCAAATTGTGTTAGATTGGAATAATGCCTGAAAATAGCAGGGGCTTGACTGATTGAACTAGAACTGAAAATTCTACTTTTAGCAAAGCCTAAGGATGAGAGCAGGGTATTACCTTTCTGAACCCCTTCGCTGGATTGAACAGTTACATGAGCTTTGAGACCAAAGATTACAGTTATAAATATCTCAATGAAAACCCCACATGTGATAATGGCTCCTAGAGGGAATCATTAGGATTCATTTCTGGATGTGGCAATTAACCTATTACTGTCTGAGTCAAGACTACTTTGCTGAGAAGCACTGAGCTATTGCACTCTATGCAGTCTTGATTTTTCAATTATTAGTCACAACATTCTAAGTTTCTTAGTAAAGATTACACAGCAACACCCTCCAAATGCCCAGACTGCATCCCAAGTGTCTGGGGATTATTTCTACAGCAATCAGTATAACGGGACTGATCCTTGACTAGGAGTCGTAGGTACAAGACAGAAACTGTAGTAACTTCTAACATTTAGATAAATCAAACATGATTCAAATACCTGAACAATGGAAACACTCAGTGGTAACTTGCAGAATCAATGCATCACAAAAATGAAACTACATTTTCCTTTAGAAACCCAAGTACTGTATTATTCCAACAGAAAGGCACTCCTTGCTTTGCTTACCAGAATACTAAATATTCATTTCCAAAAGGAATCTGAGTGGAAAAGCTCCATTGTAATAAGCATTTTAACATTTCAATGGCTATTTCAACTGCCATCTGTATTCCTCTCAATTTTCCTCAGATGTTTGAATTCCTCAAAAAGACACCTGTGGCATTCACACACAAGAACAAACATCTCCTTTCACTTCCTCTTCCCAAAAACAATGCCAGTTTGCAAAGGGAATAAAGCAAGCCATGCTACACTTGCTATATACTTCAGAAAATACTATCCAGTGTGTCCGACAGTAATGACTGCTCATCCAGAGGTATTTTTCCTTAGGATAAGCATTACCATGAACATCTTCTGCGAAGATCACTGAAATGCTGTACTTTGATGGCTAATATAAGCAGATTCATGAACTATCTAAAAGACTGTTGAAGTTACTCATGGCAAAATTCTTTCCTTTCTTGGTGCATGATGCACAGCTCCTCTCTAATACTATACTCTAGATGTGTCTTTGTACGCATCTGAAAATGCTTTTGGTCCATAAATGCAATAGTGTCACCAACAGAGAGAAGACAAAGTCATTCAGTGAAACAGCATTCTGAGTGTCTGTTGAAACAAAAATGCAGAGGATGAAACAGCAACCTGTCATCAGATGTTGGGAGTCTGACATTCGTCAGTAGCAGATAAAAACTGCTCACTGCTCTCTGCTCTCACCTCTGTCTGAGGGAACTCACTGCATGCAGATGTGGCCAGTCTGCATCCATAGGCAAGGACTGGAGTCTCTGCAGTGATGTTTAGGATCTATTTCACTAGGGTTTAGGGCTGTGTTCTAGGAAGTTTAATAAAAAAACAACAAACAAAGAAAACTACACCAAACAAAGCAAGAAAAAACCCACCAAAACAAAAACTCACCCCAAAAAATGCAAACTAATCCAACACTAAAAAGCTACAAAACAAACTGTCCCCTCATACATGCATGCCCTGAAAATAATAATAAAAAAAGCCCCCAAAGCTAAATACTTCCTATTAATTTCAAGTAATTTCAGTGCAGGTATTCTCTACTACTTTGTACTTTGTATTAAGATGTGCACATTGTAACTGTAAGATAGATTCATATTCACAGCACCCTACCCCATTTTATAGGAAAGGCGAGGAATTCAGTTGCCCTCTGGAGGAGGCTCCCAAGGAACACAGCCTGCAAGCCTGCAAACACAGGCTCAGTAGTTGACCAAAAGGCACTATCCAGAACATGTAGCATGACCTCTTCAGCTTTGTTTGGACAGGTTGCTCACAGTCCCTGTACTGCAGACCTTCCTGCCCAGTGGAGAGCGTACATGGCTGGTGTAACACTTTGATGAGGTAATCAGACAGGTTAGCAAGCAATATAATCAATTTGATCTGCCATGTCAGCTGAGCACTTGGAGTCCAGAACAACTCTTATTAAGTTAGGCAATGCCTACAGTAAATGAGTGATATTTTATTTTGATTTGCCTCTCACGGCTCAAATACCAATTGTGGTATCTAAAGCTCACCTTCCCATGAGAAAGGGATTTCTGCAAACTAAAAGCAGCCTCTCCCTCAACAGGAACAAGCAGCAAGTGAAACTGAACAGATCTGACCTTACAATAAACATCTGAGCTACATTTTAAAATACTGGCACTGAGATGTTATTACTTTGCTTTGATATGCTGCCAAAGGAAAGCAAAGAGCCGTTGAAAATTGAACTTCATTTTGAGGTCCTGTCCATTTTTCAATAATCCTTGTGACACTACGTACATAAATTAAGGATGTTACAAAAGGCAACATACTATGATGTCATAAAATAATAACATTCATGTGAAAGTCTTAACAGATTCATGCTTAGTAGTGTCATAAACCAGAAAAATTACCAAGGAACATACACATGATCCCACAAATGAAATACATATGGTACCCTGGGTATGGAGAAAGGTATTTGGGTAAAATTAACAAGGCTTCTGGCTCACAAGCACACAACATGGCTGTTGTTCCTTATTATAAGTAAAAAATTTATGAAGTTCACTACAGTATGGATTTTTTTGTTTTATAAATGCAGAGATGTCACTTTTAATGTGCATCTGTCAGCATTTTGTACATTATAGTCATAAACTTACAGATTTTCAAAACAAATGGTATAACCAATCTACATGGTTTTTCCTTAACTCCTTTATTGCTGGATGTCTCCAATACACAATTCAAATTTTTCTCTGAGGACCAAGGTAACAGAGTAACTTGAGACATCTGAAATTTTAGTCACCGAACTGTGATTTATCTGTGCTACTCTCAACAAGCCCCCAGGATAAAAATCAGTAAGTGCATTCAATCTGTTTAGAAATCACCTTCAACTGTCTCATGTACCACTACATAACTGTTTTTATAGTAGTTTACCTCCAGATCCAACAGATTTCTGCACTTTTGCCAAGTATTGCAATATTAACTTGTTTTGGTATTAATTAATATCCTTAATACTGCTTGAATCCACCATGTCTTTTCTTAGCCTGCTTTCTCACACATGACACAACCCAATTCTCTGCCTTCAGATTTTTCAACTCCATGTCTGCAAGAGGTGCTTGCCATAAAATGTGTCCATGTTTTTCAGGGCAGTACAATTGCTACATAGGTGCTTATTCTATCATTCTCCCAAATGGTAAAGATGGAAAGAAAATAAAAGTCTCTGAAGGTAGCAGACCCAATGGTCTTCAAAAAATCTTGACACAGGGTGGCAGAGCCAAGACAAACAGCACTATCTTAAGCAAAAGCATCTCCCTCACCTGAGAAAGCTTAACTCACAGTATTTTAGGGGATAACAACACTGGATGCATCACTTCTTTCCATTATTTTGTCAAATGCATTCTGCCCATCCCAACTAGAGATGCTGTTATCTAATGATGGGTGAAGAGCAAACACAATTTACGCTGTATTTACAAATAATCAGAAATAATTCTTAAATTAATTTTAGAAAGCAGGCAAGGCCTAAGTTCAGAAGACTTCCACAAAGGAATCAGAAAACAGCATGAAAGTCTAATAAAGAAATATTTGAAAGTCATACTGAAGTAATTAAAAAAATGAATGAGGCAACACAACACTACTCTCAAAACAGTCCTGAAAATCTGTCACCACTTAAACGATGTACAGAAATCTTTGTTTATTTAGAAAAAAAATAAATGAGTATGATTTGTGTCAATGTTTCCTCTCTTTTGTAGCTTGTCAAAGAGAAGCATTCTTTCTTTGTAGCCTCATCAGGTCAAAAGCACAGGTGAGCTTGTGATTCTCATTGACTTGAAGGAAAAACTAGATGTTTAAGATCAAAAAAGCTATTTAATTTCTCTAGATGAAAGTGGAAAGGATGCATCTTTTCCTTAGAATGTCTTCTCAGTCATGTAGCACTTTTTATTTTTTAAATATTTGCTAATATTTGATACTTTTATTCACTGTGGTCATCAGCTGCAAAAAGCTGAGATTTGAGAATTTTTTTATTACTGTAAAAAAAGTGACTTTGTCCTTCACTTTTTTCATCTGAGCCTGAAACACATTTAGAAGGCCTGGCCAACAAATGTATTTAACTTTGAATCAGAGAACTGGCTTATCAGAACTAAACATGGTTTTGATACTGCTTAATGCTGTGTTGTAAATTATTACCCTTTCCCAAAATTAAATTTACCAAGTTTTTAAAAGGTGCATTTAGGTTTCCTGATATGGTACTTTACCAAATTTATGGGCCAATAGCCAAGTCTGCATTTCTCATCTGCTCACTAATATCATGCACATATAGTAATGGTTTGACTATTTCCTTTTCTTACCATGGATAATAAAGTCAAATAAAAACAACACCCAAACTTTTTAAGGGCTTTAAATGCAGCTACTATAAAACATGATCTAAAGTAAACAAAACTGTCCAGTAAAGGAGGCAGGGAATGAGCCTATGCCCACCCCTACTAATGCTGCTTTACTGGGTAACCCCAAGGAACATCATTCCCTGGTCAAACAGGAGGAGTTTCCCTGCAGATGGAGGTGGAGAGGTAGGATGTGAGGAGGATCCACTGCTACTGGTGCCACAGCTGAGCTGGGCGGTTTTACACTGCACAGCGAAAGCACCATCTGAGCCTACACACAAGCAGTTTCTGCTCCTCCTACAATTACCACAAACCTCTGTCTTTCTAGGCAAGAGCAGCCACCTCAGTCTCGGCTCAGATGAGGAATTTGTGCTCTGACCCACAAACACAGAGCTCAGGAATACATCATCAAGCACCACCCAAATACTGAGTTTTCCAGCGACACCACTGCAGGCACAGCTGTGCCATACAGGCGGGACAAGAGGTCACGGAAGTCAGCAAAATATTAAGGGCAGCAAATTGTTTAGTGACTATGTTGTTTACTTTGCAAGTGGCTTTTGACTACAAGGGGTGGCAATTCTTTCCAGCTTGCCTTGGGCAGTGAGAGTTACAAAAGCATTTGTACTTGACTGGTGTCTAGGGAAATTGGCAGTCCTAGGTCTGTTTATCAAGTCTGCCAAGTTCTATGCTATGTGTGGCACACTTATTTTTTTCTCTCTCTCCTCCCTCCCCAATTATTCTATATAACGTGGCCAGGAAGAGTGCTAAGCAAGCCAGTTCAAAAGCAAACAGAAAGCCGGCAAACAAATCCCTCCAAAACTCAGTATTTAGCAAGCTGTTTCTGCAAAGGTTTACAATGGGAGCAAGAATCTGCTCTGGCCTTCATGGCAAACCACAATGCCACAGAGACTCCTCATGAGAAAAATGTCTCTCAGGCTGAAGATGTGCATGGCAAGTTGAAGGAAGCAATATATGGCTGAGAAATAATTTTATTTACAGCTAGGCAGACGTTAAGTCACAGAGCCCACTAGCAGTCATTACCGATTACAAAAATAGAAGCATGGATTTGTAAAGTTTATTTATGGGCCATTGTGTAGTTTATGCTGTACCACTAGCACATGTTAAACAAGAATTATAACACAGCTGGTGACAATGGGGAATAATTTTGTACTAACCTGGAACAATCAGTTTTCCTTCCTCCTAACCTTTATCTAGGAAAAAGTGAAATTTTTGTCTAAACTCCTAAAACTGAAGTCAACTGTAACGTATTACATTCATAGAAGAAGGTGACTTGAGCTAATACTGATCCATTTACAGAGAAACAATTCACCTTTCAAATGAAAACATTTAACATGAAACACTGATTTTATAAAATGATTAAATCATGAAATGATTAAAAATTTAACAGATTATAAACTGTGATTATTAAACGCAACTCAGAACAGTAGAGAAAAGTGTGTTGTCTTACAGGTTATTTTGACAGCACAGTAGATGAAAACTAATTATAGTTTCAAGATCTTCATTATTACATAACTTGATGCCCACATCAGTCAATTTACTGGAAACATTACACACACACGAAACAAATGATTTATGGTGCAACTGTACAACTAAAGGATGGCAGCCACATTATTAATGAATATGAATCTACTGAATTTAAGCAAGACCTGAAAAGCCTGAACCAACCAGCCATAGCCCGTTAATTTAGTAAGATCAATCATATCAAACTTAAGTTCTTGCAAATCTATAAAATTTAAATCTCAAAAAAAATACTTAAAAATTCATGTGTCCTCCCGCCCTCTCCAATTTCTAGGTATTATTTACTCCACTCTTCTGTACTCTAGGGTAGTGTCTACTGAAAATGTAATTTCATGCTGTTTTGCAAAAAACCCCCCAAAACAAAACAATAAAAAAAACCCCACCTCAAAGACTGAACGCAGTAAAGTCGTGTCAGTATTATTTATTCTTGCTTTAAATGAGGCAAGAAAGGAAAAAATGAACAGACTGCTACAGAAAAATGCATGAGGTCTTCACTTGTGATTTCATTTGAAAGTTGAACAAAAAACCTTCCTGAACATGCATCTCAAATTGATACTTAATAAATAAATAAAATCTCAACAACCAAAGACCAGCTCTTCCAGAGTAAAGTCCCTGTGTTTGCCAAGTGCTAAAGGGAAACAAGTAGATACCAGAAAACTCTCTGTACTACACACTGGTATTGATTTGAGGGGTTTGGTATGCAGGAGAACTGCAAGACTGCATCCTAGGGAAATGAAAAGGAGCTCCAACACAGTTTCTGATGTCTGGAATCTTTACTACCAAATGGAGGATTTGCTCTTGTGGCTTTTCCTAAAATTTCTGATGACAGAAAAAGGGGACAAGAGGGTGTGTGGGGGGAGGGGAGGGAATCAAGGCTGCCAAAGCACAAAGAGTGTCCTAGTCTCCTCCTCCTTTTTAGCATATCCTCTTGCCCCTTAATTTGACTGCTCTGCTGAGACCCTGGTAAAAAACCAGAGGAAATGTTTCTAAGCACAGTGCTAAGGGAATACATAACTGGTCTCACCAACTGCATGCAGGCAAGGGAGAATGCTTCTGCCAAATTAGATATGGCCCTGGTCACAGGCACCACAGCTTGCTCTCATTCATTCCATTGCAGACTACACCTCCACCAATACTGTATTATCCACACAGTCCTTTCTTACTGTCTACAGGCAAGTCTTCGCTTATCATTTTCAAGTATACCAATACAGTGCTTGCAGAAATCAGTTTTATCTCTAAGACACTGGATTCTGACATACAAGTAAATTAATGGCCTACAACAAACACTATTAAAGATGATGCATTCATATAAAGATTTCCCAACATACATAAATGTTATCTACCTAGGTATTTATCTCTATATTTGTACAGTACATTATTCATATATATTTTTACAGTATATTAAGGCTGCCAAGAAAACAGAATTGCCACTACTCAGGCTGGTACTTGCTATGAGAGAATTTTATTTCTTTTTATTTTATCTAAGCATGTGGGTCTCACACATTCTGGAAAGGGATAGTAACAGTTGCTTAACTCTTAGACATACCCATGCTAACTACCTTGACAAAGCCCATGGCAGGAATGGGGTGGTGCTCCTGACTGTGGAGGCTATAAACCACAAACAATTACATTCTCTTTAACTACTCTTCACTTCAGCCGGAAGAAACATGCCTTGGATCCAGCTTCTCCTAGACAACTGTAAGGAAACAGAACAATGGTAATTCCCAAAGTCCCTGACCTCATGGAACCGTATTTCATTAACCAGTTTTCTCTAAGCAAGTGGCAGAGAAGTACATTACACAGAAGGGGACATAGAGGCCACAGATCTGGGGCAGCTGAACACTGGGAAAGGATTGTGATGCTGTTGCTCAGAGAACACATACAATGAATGACCACTCACCTCCCTCCCCGCCAAGTCTGCAGGTTTGCAAGTCTGCAAACTGACAATTATACAGAAATCATAGAACTAAGTATTTTGACTCTCTCAACTTAAATTTGAAACCAGTAATCATTCAAGAAGGCGACACACATGGCAACAAAAGAGCAGGCAGAACACAAGACTCAGTACATCTCTATTCAGTGGCAGGAAGGCATCTATTATCAGATGCAGAATGGACCCAAAATGCAAAGAAAGCCAGCATTGTTGCAGGCGTTACTGGGAACATCCTAGCTGCTCGTTACAATTATTCAACAGAAGATGAGCTGGGGCAACCCCAAAACACTATCTTTAAAACCAGTATCTGATAAACCAAAGCTTAATTCTTGCAATAAAACTGAAACCAAAGCAAGCACATAAAGTACTTAGGCACTACCCAGAAAACACATGGGTGAAAACTGGCTAGAGGTTGGCCCTCACAGCCCATCTCCGCAAGCTCACTATAGAGCAGCAGTGAAAGATGCAGTCAGCCTTTTAGACATGGTTGTCTTGGAGACACCAGAACACACTGTATTGATGACAAAGGAAACAAAAAGCTGGATGCACTTTCTAAGGCTTTTAGTCTGCTCTCTTTCATGTGGAGTTTACGGAGGAGGGCCTCCCTGGGATGGGTATGCGGGGAATGCTGGCAGCAGAACAGCTCATTGAGGTAGAAATCTGCACTTGCTTAGGAGTGTCATGCAGCCCCAGAGCTCCCTTTATCCCAGGGAACAGGACGCTTCGACATGGAACCTCTAGCAAATGAGACTCACATTTGCTGACTTTGAAGGTTTAGCCCTGCACAAGCATTAAACCCTTCCTCCTAAGGGTCTTTAAGAGAAATAAAGCAAGCAGTCTCTCCTGGTTTGTGCAAGGGCCCTGCAGCTGCTCTGGGGGCTCTCTCCAATTATTCAAGTGCTCTTTTGCTAGTCTCCTTCCAAACTTTGAAGCAGAAATCCAGCAAAGTACCTTGAGGTAACTAGCAGAGAAATGGCTAATGACATTTAGGCTGTAACTGTGAGAACTCCAAGTTTTATCTCATTGCAACTGAGGTAAGCACGGAAAAGAATTTTGACGGAAGTTCAGAGACCATGAGCAGTGAACGCTTCTTATTCCAATTATCGAGTAAGTCCTGTAACGCTGAAATGTGTAACTCCCATTCTAGACTGTCAGATTCTAGCTTTGTGAGGAGATAGGAGAAGCATATAATTTTTGTCACCTTTAACCTGGTTGGAGATGAAGGCTACTACCATGAAGCAGCACTTGGTCAGTATACTGCACTGTAGTCTGTGCATCATGTACAAGAACCTTTTCAATTTGTAATACTTTTCACTGATAACACAATTTAGACCTACATCAGAGGATGCCAGGACAATAACAGTAAATACTGGCTTAAGGTACACACTGCCACATGCATCTATCGACCCTTGAATTAAGCACTATACCACTGAGGTCTAGCTGGATAGTGTGAGTATTTAGCTGATAGTGCAATATTTGCTGCAAGGGGTCTGCCTCCCTGTCTCCACATCTTAACTTCCTGCAGGACAAGCATGATACCGACTTCTTATTTGCAAATAGAGTACAGGGGCTGTAACTATTTCTCACAAAAAGAGACGAAAGTTCTCACCCTGCCACAGGTTGCCTGCTTGCATGAAAATTTATGAATTTCCTGATTTCACAGGCTGCTGAGTTCTGTATGCCCACTTCCAAATTCTGTGAGTACACCAGAAATTGTGCATGATATATCAACATTTATTTCTGACAGTAGGATGGGTGAAGCAGGAAGAAACTGGTAATTTTTCACATCATAATCTCCTCTTCTTTCGTGTTGCTCCCCTCTTTTGTCTGTACAGGGGATTGAAGAAGAGGGAAGCAGGTGAGGCTACACAGATAACTCCTTGCCTTTCCATCTCTTCTGAAGAGTTGTAAAATAGATAGGTAATGAGTACCTGACAAAGGGATATTGAAATAATCAGCACCAATACCATCTCAGAAGACCTCTCAATGTCTTTAAGTAAAACTGTATATCTGTAGTAGATGACTGCTGCCCTCCCCTATGTCTGATTGACAATGGCAGAAAACCTGGGTCAAATGATGCAAAAGACAACTCAACCTGATGGGAGCAATTGCTACTGGTGTATTTCCACATCAGAGGTGCCTATGTAATGATGTAGTGTTAAAACAACCAACTCTGTTCATTCTGGCTCATTCGTTTTGTCACTAAATGCAAAACAGTGTATTGAATTAACTGAATTGCTGACAGCAGCTGTGGTTTTTTGGGACCACTGAAAATCAAACTATTTATAAATACCACAATATGGATTTTTGAATCTCATTTCAGGCACCACATAGCTAAGGCATATCCAGACCAGGACAAACATCATCAGGACAGAATGCCTCTCAGCTGCAGAGCCTATGATTTCTGCAAGGTTTAAAAAAAAAAAAATTCAGAAACCCTGTCCTCAGACACCACCCAGAACACTGGTTAACTGCACCCTTACAGGGCTTAGCCTGTGGTGCTTGCTTTTGTGTGAAGCTTACCAGGTCTACAACATTATGAGTCTGTACTTGAAATAAAAAAGATCAATCTAACATCCCTGTGTTTTCTCGGGTACAAGCCAAAAACCCAAGGAACCTGGGATTGACCACTTACAGCTGCAGCATCCTAATGACCAGTGCTTGGTCATTATTTCTGAAGCAAAGGCTTTGACTTGTCAATCATTTGTATAATGAAAATCTGCCACTATTACCTTAAAAAAATTCAGCAATGCAAGTACCAGTTTGAAAACTGTGTTAGTTCCCCAAACTGGGCCAGTGTAACAGAAAAGTCTTTTTGATGCATCAGAGTTTCTTTGACAATGAGTAAATCCACACACTCTGTGTATAGATGACCTATTCCTTGGTGTAGCTACTTCATGTAACTGAAACATCTATCACAGTACAATTCAGCATAATTTGTGAGGAAAAAAATATTCTATTCCCTCAGTTAGTAAAATTAAAACCCTGCCTCCCACAGAGAGGTCCTCCAATATGGATACAGGTGAATTCTGTAGTCATGGAGTTCTTCACTCCTGCCGTGAGGTTTATAGGAACTAAATAGTCAAGCTGTGCTATCACCACTTCAGACATTGATGCCAACAGTGAAAACTAGGCTCAGAAAACACAACCATGTGATTTTGGTGATGATGAGCAAAGCAGAACACAATACACAACATCCTTTCTCCATCTACTTCTATTTTTAAAATAAGTGAAACATTACATGAGAGTCATGAACAACTGCATCCATTTTGTTATGTCACTCTAGAGACACATTCTGACTGGCAGGAAGAGCAACCAGAGGATGAACAAAAAAGGCATTTGTGTATGCTTTTGCATCAAAATCACTTTTTAGGTTGGATGCCAATCTGCAGCCTACCTCATTCTGTTAGAGGAGGCTCTCAAATGCTGCTTGGAACTGGAGCACAAGATGTTTTTACACGATGAATCCAAGGACATTTAGTAAAACAGTCAGGCAACGACCATAATGTATGCTCAGGGTAAGGAAATTTTTAGCGAGAAGAATTTTTTTCTTAGATTAAATTCAAAAACTTCAAAACCACACCAGAAAAATCTCCTCTTGACTCCCAGACCAAAAAAGAAATCAAAAATTGAAAGTTCTAATCCTACTTTTCAGGCAAACTATAATTAAGATCTTCTACTGCATTTATTTACAGGCAAGTGAAATTGGAAAGACAATACGCTTTTACTGATAGCTGAACTGTGCCACTGTGGACATGCCACACTGGATGTCTACTAAAATTATTTCACCATAACAAATCTGGGAAACAATAAATTAGAGGTTGCTCTTTAAAGCACATTCCTCTCTGCCCCAGCTCAAAATCACTGCAGCTCACTTTACCAAAGCTTTTTTAAGGACCTGGACTTTATACAGCTTATGTACAAAGACTGCCAAATTTCAGAGTTATCACTGACCCACCTATTACGTCCTGGTACAACAAAACCTAGAAGCAACAAGAAGGAACAAAGCTGTAAAAACCAGAACCTGGAATATTTTCTTCCTTTCTTTTGTCATAAAAGAGAGTGAAACTCTGTGAACTTATTCACATTTGGACAATAAATCTCTGTATGTTTTCTGTATTTGCAATAATCAGCCAATAGACTAAGTTTTCACAAGATCGATGCCCACAATAAATATTTGCAAACTAACATATTGAAACTTTTATTACTAAGTAGAACAGGTTTCCTTATTTTTTCGCAGCAGAAGCTACTTGCTTCCATTACTTTGTTTTATGAGAATTCTGTTCTTCATTTAGACTTGAGCACTAGAGGCTGCATGGTTTATGGATACAATTATAACCACAAGCTTGTTTTCAATTTTCCAAAGCCAAGCCTTCATTGTAACAGATAAAGTCAGAATTATAGGAACAAGGCATGATCACGGAAGAATGACACTTGTAATGTAAACATACAAAACATTATACTACACAATCAAAAAGCATATTTTGCAGCCTTAGGTAATACAAATCACCATGAGGTCAACTGTAGGATTTGCCTGACTGAAAAACAAAGCCTGAACCACTAAAATAATTTTTGTATTAATACAAATACTCTTGGCTACTCATATACTTTGAACTGGACATATGTATAAATCCTTGTGGAGATGCAGTTCTGGACTGTTAATATATACATCTCAGTATTCATACAGTAGCTGAAAAACTGAAGTTTTACACTCCTGCTGCTAACATCACTTTTATAGCTTGAGCTGGTATTTACACCCATGCTATTCCTATGGTGGAAACTGGCAGGATAAAAAATTTGGTAGGAGACACTTGTTAAGAAGGTATCTATGACTGACTGCTCCCAAAAGAGCAAAATCCCTTCAAACCCATCAGAGTAGGCTCTTAATACTATACTTAACATTACTTCCTCTAGCTCATTTCCCCCTTACTTTTTAAAATCTGTGCATTATATCCCTTCACCATTTTCTTCAGCTAAATCCCTTTTCTATTGTGCAGATGCAAAAAGAAATGCAAAACAAGCCTGTATTCCCTCTGTGGGATTGTGTCACCAAAGCAGAGAGAAGTTCACTAGAATTATATACTGTCAGCACTGCTCTGCTCACAGTGATAATCACAGGCATCCTACTGTACAGGAGGGAACAGAGATGCAAAGCTCCAGCTCATAGCAAATACGTATTGGGGTGGTGGTGGGGGAACAAAATGGGAATCCTGGCGTATAATAAATATTACGGACTCTGACTGTGTGCGTAACAGATTGCTAAGCAGAAGCAACAGGAATGCTAGTTCTATAACAACAGTCTTCCAATTTGATTCCAAATTATAGGTGTGTATAACTCATGGAGCTGGGGGTAAATCACTGCTTAAACTCAGTGATGTCAAATAAACTATACATGAACAATTAAATGTTTCTCCCCTCCTCTAAATGCAATATTCATAACACAAAGTCTGACAAGTTCCTTTTCAGCTGAAATCACAACTAAATACACTTCACAGGAGAGAGCTGGTTGCCTGTGAAGTTATTAAAAAGACTCAGAACTACTTCAGTTCTCATAGGAAAGTCATTCAAGTTTATGATGGTCAGAAATTATTTCAACATCTAAGACTTCCAAATATATAGATTATTGTTATACTTATTCAAAAGTGGTCACGGTCCTCCCTTAGAAAATCTTAGATAAAGAGTCAAAATTTGCTAGTAACACTGCTGAAAAACTTTGATTTTTCAAAGACTGTATCTGTAATTGATATTAGAAGTTCAATTTCCATTTTGAGAACAGAACAAAAGAATAAAAGACAGACAGAGAACCGAAAGTTCTTGTATTACCTTGTCCCATTAAAAAATGTTTTCTTTGGCCTTTATCCAAAGACAAGAACTAGATACATAAGAGAACCTCACATATGTTGGAAAAGGACCATCAACTAGTGTATTTTCAGAATTTCAGCTTAACCTTAACAAGATTGATATTGTTAGGGGATACAGAAAAATTCAGAATGTATTCAGAATGTAAACTAACAGGTTTTCCTGTATCTTAGGACATTTGCATTGTTTATACATACATGGGTGCCCTACACACACATGCTAATAAATATATACGGAATCATAACAATGCCTTAGGACACCGATTGCTATTTATCTCTGCCCTAAGTTAACTGTGTATTTAAGACCTTGAAATGGGGATGCTGCTGATGTAGTATTCATATAATGGCTTCTGTCTTCAGGGGATCCTCAGAAGCAGACTTCCAGAAATTATCTGGCATTTTTTTATCCAATTTTCTACTCAATTTATCAAATAAATGTAAACATTTTAAAGACAGGAACAACTAGCTGAAGGTGGTAGAATTCCTGTAGCAGGTTCAAATGTGTCCCATCATCTGGACACTTTCTGTACTCAACTGAAAGACAAATTGCTCTGCTAAAGGGTTAAGACAAACAGGGAAACCTGCCATCTAAAAGTAACTCCCTCTTCACTGGAGAAGCCAACACAACACAGACAACACAGACTAGAGGATTAACAATGAATCATAAGATGAAGAAGTATCTTTCATTAGGCCAGCTCACGTACTTTTTAAAAATGACACAAGACTTGGGGCAGACAAAGCCTTTTTTGTTTTGAAATCTTTCCAAAGTTATTCTCAGCTGGGTAAGTATTCTTATTTTGGAGCCAAAGAAAGGCACACATACAAAGTCAAAAGATTTGCCCTGGGCTACATGCAAGCCACCAGCAAACTAAGATCAAAGACCATGTGGTTCTAGATGTAGATTTGGAGTAGGCTCCTTTCCCAGCTTACATCACTTCTCCTGATACTTCTGGAGACCTTGCACTGAACAAAGAGAGACTTGTGAAAATGCCTTAAATGAGTTTTTGCAGGGCATATTCAAATGGAAAGTATTTTGGTGTCATCTACCCAGCAAATATACTCACTGCTGATGATAAACAGTATCAGTTCAAGTCACAAGAAAACTCCATACTCCACCCACACTGTCTGTTTTTTTAAAATGTCGAATCCACCTATGCAATTATTTCCACGAAGTCAAAGAACAGCCAGCCGCCTACAAGGAGGAAAAATGCTTTTTTTGGTTGCACTTGTGGTTGATTGGAGTTTGGGGGTTTTTGATAAAAAATTATAATGTTACACTGTAACAGATTTGTTCCAAGTAAGATTAACTGGACTGAAACAAGAGCCTGGTTTTTAGACAGTGTTTCTGAAAAGGGGAGAGAGAGAGAGTCAGTACAGATCAGAAGTAGTCTATACATAAATATATCCAGAGGGAAAATTTACTGAAATATTTGTTTACAGTTCTGAGGTTGAGACTGCCTAGAGATAAATAGTCTAGATGAGAATTAGCATCTGAGGGTGACCAGTCTTTCAAAAGTCTCTGATCTGATATAATCCTTCCACTGAGCTATAGATAGGTATCTGTGTACTTGCCCCTTGGGGACTCAGACACCAGACCCGACCTTGGATGGATACCAGCTGGTCTGGCAAAGGCTCCTACCCTGTATCTGAAACAGCCTTGATGATGCAGCCAGTGTAGGTCACAATTAGCACAGCCACTTGACAAGGAGCAACTCCTTCTCTAGTCTGCGTTGCAGTTGGCGGGCACAAACAAAAAGCTTCCCATAAATTGTTGAGCAGTGCCCAACAGAGCAGGAAGAATCCAAAGGGAAGCTTTAACAGACCATTGAAGAAAACTGTGATGAGCTAAGTATGAAACAGCAACAGAAATAATAGAGGAAGATTGCAAAACAAGGGCATAAGGCCTAATAAGAAAAGATGTGCCAGCTGGAAGCAGACAGGAACTAACACTGGAAAGGAGAGATTACAACGCAATTCTTAGAATAATGAATCAGATAAAAATACCAGGTTCCTCTTGTCTTTAGCCTGTGATGCATTTAGTGTCATTGCATACATAGGGATGCTGCTTTGCTATTTGACTGTGCTCCCTGACTGGCTCTCAGCAGTCATCAGCCAACTGTGGCACCAGCTCCTGCTCCACGCCCACAAACCTACATCCAAATTTGAAGATGCTCAAATAGAAACAGACTGATGATTGTTTTACCTTCTCCTCTGCTTTCTACAACCTGTAAAAAATACACCTCTCAAACATAAGTCTGAAATTTAAGGACTGGACATTGTATCGCTAAGCACTGCACGCAGCACCTCCCCAAAGAGCACCGGCTCTGCTTCTCTCTTGGTACAACCTCACGGTGCTGCAGTGGCAGGGAAGCTATTAAGACTAAAGCACAGCGAACTAAGATCAGTTAGAAGATGGTGTGAGGTTTCCAATTAATATGTTTACAGATAAAAAGGGACTTGTTATTACAAAAGGAAATCAATGGGGAAAAGAGATGCCATGAAGGTTTGCTGGTTTTTTTTTTTCCCCACAGAAAAACAGTTTCTCTCAAAATGTCCAAGCAGCCAAACAAGACATGAATTTAGGCAACTATAACAAGGTACTCCCCGATCAGGACCTATCCAGGTTTAAAATCACAAAATTGTTTAGTTTAGGAAAGACCTTTAAGATCATTGAGTCCAACACTTATTAACATGACACTGTCAAGTGCACCACTAAACCATGTCTCTAAGTGCCACATCTACATGTCTTTTAAACACCTCCAGGGATGGTGACTCAACCACTTCCCTGGGCAGCCTGTTCCAATGCTTGACAACAGTTTCAGGGAAGAATTTTTTCCTAATATCCAATCAATGCCTCCTCTGGCACAACTTGAGGCCAGAAAGTACCAGCTGCTCAGTACTAGCTGACAAAAATACACGATCTTGCACTCCAAGTCCCATAAAAGCCAGTCTTAAATAAATACATTTCTTTCTTTAGAGAAAAAGGATTTATTCTCTTTAAAAGTTTCTGAGATTTGCAGTAAGGTAAGCACACAGACCCAGGGGAGCAAAATTAGCCGCTGGAAGCTGAGCCCTTCAAACAAGCTGACGGAAGAGATCGCATACTCTAAGAATATCTAACTGCAGAAGATCTATTGTTTGGAAGGAGGTTCATCCAAATAATGTATGAAAGAAGTGTCCCTGCTATTTGTGCTTTGAGACTAAGAAAAAAAAATCTTTTAACATACAAGATTTCTTTATTTAATTCATTTACTCTAGTAATGCTTTTAATTCCTTTGATTCAACCTCTTCAGAAATCATTCTTTTACTGACTAACAGCAAGGAGAAAAGCATGTACCAAGACACAGGAGTAAGTACCAGCGTGGCAGACAGAAATCTGATAACTACAGACTTGTGTTTTATGTACTTCACTGTATTAGAGTAGAATCAGATGATGCAGAAGGTAGGACATGAAGGACATAGGTTGTTCCAGCAAGGAAGACTCCTAGGGCTGCTAAAGGATTTGGTTCTCAAATTATTTATATAGTTCTTAAGAGTTTATTTATTAAGCATTTCACTAAATGGTCTACATAGTAAACTGACTGAGCAGAAACAGTGTAGAATTCTATCCTGCCTCAAACAAGAATCACATCAATAACATCTATAAGGCTATTTTCAGCAGGCAGTATTGCAATGAGAAAAACAAAGTGTCTCCTATCTGTAGACAGCGTTTTCACAATCAGGATATATGAAACATTTAACATTGGTCATGCAAAAATTGTCTAAAATAAATATCTGCTATTCCTTCTGCATTCAGAAATGACCTTCAGTGGTAACAGTTATGCCCTTCCAGCTGCATGGGCAAACATGGTATCTTCCACCCTGTCACTAACAGATTGTCACTCTGACAATGATTTACAGTGATCACAGTTAATGAGTAAGACTGCATAGTGAAGAACACAATGTTTCTCCCTATCAACTTACTGTAGTAACTGAAAAGGCTAAAATAAGATTTACAAGCCAAACAGTATGAGGTAAGAACAAAACAATTCACTTTATTCCAAGAAAACACTTTGTTTGCTTTTCTAGGACACCTCACAAGTTTAGGTTTTGCAAGTCTACAACAGCATAGCTACAAGAGTCACTCGTAGCACTCACAGAAGCAAATATGCCTGCAGATAAGGATGGGCCTGAGGCTCAGATTTGCCTCTGGAATATTAATGTTTGTGAAACTGTTTCTGTCTTTTTTAGGTTGTTTCTGCAAAGGCAGTTCAAGGGTTAGAAAGTGAGTAGCAATTAAAAAGAAACCCAATAGGAATTATTGGGAGGGGAGTGGATCATACTTTTGTTTTACCAACAGCATTTAGAGAAACGTAACATTTGTGTTTCCTGCACTTCAAACTGTGACATTCCAACTGGTAAACTCTTCTAATGTATTCTGTTATACACTGGGTGTCAGTTGCCCAAACTGACCATTTCATTATAGCTTTTAAACTCTGTTCTATTTTCTTCACAAGAAATGCCTGGAATTACATTTTGGGTATTTACTTACAAGTCCATCTGTGTCCTCCCCTTGCCTGCCCCCTGCTCCTTGCTGTGTTGGCTTCTCACTGGTGCCGAGCAACCTGCTGGTTTTTTGCCTTTATTAATACTTCAATGGCTTTTTGCTGAACAAAGAAAGCCTAATCATCAGGAGGCAAGACCACAAATCCCAGCTTCACTACATATAACCAGCCTAGCTATTTACCAACGTTATTATCACAATAACAGAAAACTATTTAGAGAAACAGCATAAAAGTTACAGGAAGATTTACTGCTTGGCTCTAAAAAGTATTCATTGAACAGTTGGACAGATAACAATGCAGGAACAAAAAATTATTCCCAGTGTTAATCTTCCAGCAATGAGCCTGCCCCATCATTATTTTCCTACAGCTAGCTTTTCCTCGTTAGATACCAACATTCAAAAAGAAATAACATGATGCTTTAAGTACTTCTATTTCTATCAGTCTCTCAAAATCAACTACTCCATTGTGGATGTTATGCTAATATGTTACTTCTGAATTCAACTCTAGAGAGGGGGACAAAACTACAACTACTTTTAAGTCAGAGGCTTGTTTAATGCTACTACTGGACAAAATCTTAGTGGAGAGGAAAGACTGTGGCTATTGCTATTTACTATCAAGGTGGACAATAAACATTTCTATGTTTACACTATGCAAAACAATCCTTTCATCTCTGAATTTGAATCAACCAACTGCAAAATGCTTTTCAGAAATCCTTTTTAGTGGATTAAAGCATCTTTTAAGTCATACATTTTACAAATGGTTAATTTTGCAAGCAATGGGAAAAAACCCCATCAAATCTAATATAAAAATTGTTAGCTTCAAAACAAATTATTACCTTTTATTGAACAGAGACATATGTAAATTCATTTATCTCCTTAATGCTTTTACAGTTCTGCCTCAAACCCAACATTTTCAGGACAGGGTATGCTAGACAACATGTAATAGGCATAATATTTTTAGGCTGTCCATGATACAGAGATGATAAATACTGTGAGAAGCCCACAGCTATGCCCAAGACCATGAGAAGTCAGGGAATACTTTGGATGTCCCTGTGAACTTTTAAGAATTAAAGGCTAATCGCCTTTTTAAAACAGAGATTGCTTAAAGCTTTCCGCAGAAGATAAAACCTTTACTAGATGAACTACATCTGTTCATCACATCATTTAGAGTCAGCCACACCAGTCATCTTGGAATGAAACACAACAAATCTGGGTGGAGGCTAAAAAGAGATTATTCTGACTTCAGTCCTTGCACACACTGTTCAGCGTGAGCCCCCCGAGCTCAATGGGGGCTTGTGCTTAATCACCCTTTCCCAGCGCAAGACCTCATCTAATTACAATTTCTGTATCCTCTGGTCCTGCAGAACTCCCCCTTACCTTCCCTTGTGTTAAGGCACTAAAGACAGTAATCTACGTCTAATTAACGGAACTGAGTCATAACGAGCTTCTTTCTTTTACGAGACTTGAATGTTAAATGTCTGAAATAACCAATGAAACACAGCTTTTAGTCCTGCTCCGTGTGTTAAGTTCCTGCAGCACAAAGCTGTTATTCAGGCCTTGCTTTGCATACAGTCGGAGGGTCGGGGGTTATTCACACTGACGAATTCTTAAGATGGCACAGACAGAGCCACCAGCTTCAATATTTTAGCTACACAGCCATGCTGAAACAGGCTCATCCTTAGGGACCTGCTGATTTTCTCCTCCAGAAAAGGAGGGTATCCTTTTCTTCCTGACTGAATTTGACAGCACCCTTTAGGAGGGATCAATTTCCATGCTGCAGAGACAAAAGGCGGGACAAAGTAGAACGGCAGGCGCACAAAGAGCTGCGTATCTGCCCAAAGAAAAGCATGATAAAGCACTTCTGCTGCTGATCCAAGATGAACCACCAAGATGTCATGAGATAAACCAAGGCTATCAAGGAAACCAACTGTGCAGGAACAAAGCATGCACGAAAACATCAGAAAAGAAACTGAGCTTCTCACTCCATGAAAGCAGCAACTGTTTCTGATCCAGTGAATCGAACCACAATAAACAAAAAACCAAAAGGTATAAGGATACTGATGTATCATGTCAAAAGACAAGGCAAGTTCTTCTACCATATTTTCATCATTGTGTTTTAAAAGTTATACAGACAATGATGACCATGCATAGATTATGCAAATACTAATATGTGTAAGGAGAAAGACAAGAAAACAGCCTGAGAAGGACCAGATAGACCATCAACCCACAGTCTTGAAAAACTTCGTTCTTCCATGTCCACATGAGATACCGTAACTTTGGAAGTCTGGTCAAATGGACCGTTCCACCTGCACAGCACAGATGTCTCTGCACACCCACTAAATTACAAATGGATCCATGAAAGATGAGGTTTCTATTCTACTTCATTGGGCCTTCCTGCCTGAGTTTACACAAATTACAAACACAGACTCTTTTGTGAGCTATTAGATGCAATAAAGACTGAGAATTATCTTTGTATTACAGCAATTCTATATGCTTGTTGTAACATTAGATTTAAAATCTCTTTTTTTTCCAAACTCACTTTAGGATAAGAATCTTCTTTAATGTTCAACTATTATGCCTGATGCCAAGTGACACATAAATATTTATAAATCTACCTACCCATTTTTATCTGTAGTTCACCTGAAGTGCGAAGTAGCAACAACAAAATAAAATCTTAGTCTAAATTACTAATATTGAAATCCAGTTTACATGGAAACATTCACAGATTAGACTTTGTGTCAGTATCGTCACCTTACCCACAAAAACCTACATTTCCATATATATTGTTGCCTCTTAAGTTCAAACTCAGCCTCTCTAAAAATGTCATGAACAACAGCTTCAACTGGCATGGCATTTAGTTTTCAGCTGTTCTGACTTACCTCCCCAGTCTCTCTACATCATACTTTTTGCACAAACTTGTGCTAGTAAGACAAAATCAAAAGATCATAGTCTTTTATACTATTAAATTAATGCAATTATGATTTACTGCATAAACTTTTAGGGTTTTTGGTTATAACAGATTGAATATATTAAGCAAAACCTACATAGTTTTTTTTCCTCTCATGTCAGTCAAAGTAACTGAGGCACATTAAGTTAATAATCTAGTTACACGGTAAAAATATTTAATTTGCTTAATAGAAAGAAAAAGTGATTATTTTTCATTGGATAAAAGCACCATTTGTTGAGACGGAATTACATTAAGAGCACTTTTAATTTTACAGCCACATGAAACGAAAAAACAATGTACGTTTAAAGAATCATACTTGTCAAACATTCATTTTGTTAATGTACTATTCTAGTATTCCATCTTAATGGCTTACTAAATGTACTTTTCAAAGAAATTTAACATATAAAGAAAACAATTTAAGCATATCCCAGTATATTAAAACTAATCTTCACTTGAAAAAATACTGGTAATGAGTTAAGTTAGTAAGTGGAACTGCGTTCAGAAGCAATGCAACTTCCCAATCAAAGATATGATTAATCAAACATGACTATTTTAGTAAAACCACTGCAGTCTCTTTAAACCTAACCACCAAAAGCAAGATATGTAGTTTTTCTTTTCCCCACACATATTTTTCTTCATATGTAAATATATAAAAAGAGACAAATATCAAGAACCACGTATCATGAGTTTGTCAAGGATCCTATTCCTCTTTCCTCAATCATTCCAGTTCTGCTCCTTTCAAACTGAGTCAAATGGATTTGCAAAGGTTGATTATCATCCTTTGCATGTAAAATGCATTTTTAGTGGAGAAATACATAGGGCAGATAAAAAGACAAAGGGGAGGGAAACTGCTAATAAAAACATATACACGAAACATGAAAAATTGTTTCCAGAATTGTTCTCCCCCAATACGAACACACAACAACAGCACAGAAATGGAAATTTGTTGATGAGACCACTCTGCTTGCTAAGAGCATAAGGTTCAGCCTAAAGTGTACCATGTTTTCTCAGAAATTCCCAGTGCATAGTTTCCTGGAAGATGTATTTTTGAAACAGTATACATAGTGTTTCTACAAAAAGCACAGTGTAAGGTGCATCACAGATTACATGACTCTACCCCTGGAAGAAAAAATAAGAAGTCTGACCAGCAAGGCTGCACATCGTTTTCTACTTCAATATTTGAAAAGGAATTTAATAATACCAAATTTGGTTTCTTATCCTTTTGATCCACATTATTTTCTATTCTATCATTTCAACATTTTTTACACATTATTTATGCAAGTAAATTGAATTATGAAGAAAATCCTGGCAGACTGACAATGTGTCAATGGATGGCATTGTTGTGCTAAACTCAGATTGCTTCAACACGTGCTGTACTACACCTGATAGCATCTTACCTTTCCTCCTCTATGAAAACTGAATATAAAAGCCTGCATTCTCATGTAGCTAAAAGTTTAATTGTGTATAAGAAGAATCTACTAAAATTGAGGAGTGGTGGTCAATGAAATTTTAATGCTAGACAAACATGCAAGATAGGATTCATTTGTGCAATTTAAATCTCAGGTCTCTTTATTTATGTAGCAATGCAGTCTACTATTTAACAGACAACCAAAGCAAAACTTGCAAATCTATGGGAAAATTTCATTCTGAAACAGGGATAAAGATGGACAGAACACCGCAAAAAAACCCCTGTGTGTTTTGTTTTGTTAATAGATGTCTTCAAATGGGAAGCCCTTCTGCTGGCTCTTCCTAACACCACATTCTTAATTCTCAGTTATTGGTTCCACCTTGTCAGAAACTCTATTCTTAACTTGGATATAAAAGCCCTTTTGTTCCTGTACTTAGCGAACGACCAACAGGAACAATAACAGCAACAAAAATTCAGGCTGGAGAGAACTAGTTTTAGGCCTCATCTCTACAAAGGGTCTTTTTAATTGCTCGGTAAGATTCTTTTCTTATGCATTTGTGCCCCAATGCAGCTGCACCAAAGCCAAACTCACACAACATAATGGATGCAGCACTCTACAGCACTGCAGATGTGTGCATCACATCTCTGACAATATCACAGGAACACAGTATTTTCAATGAAACATCAGTGTTGTTTTCCACATCCTTAAGTCTTTGCTTTATAAAGCTTCTCATTAGGAAGCACAAATAATTTCAAATAGATTAAATTAAGTGTTTTACAAGGCATCAGTGGGGTCATTTTGCTGTTTTTTTTTTTTATTTTTGGTGGTATTTATTTATGTTTACATAATATGGTTTCAGCAGAAAATGTAAAAATGCTCTGAAGATCAAAACTGTGGCTAATGTATTTTTCCATGTCTGAGAAAAAGGAAATATGCACTTTTCCTACAGAGAGCAAGAGGTCTTCAGGTGTTCACATAGTCATGATAAGTAAAGAGCCAAGATCCAAGAGCTGGATACCAGATCCATCTTTTAAACATTACCTCTCCAATCAAAGGAGTTTACCATCATGATAACATTAAAAGAGAAATTAAACAAATGTGGGCTTTTTTGCCAAGATCAACCCCAAATACTGCTTTTAAGGTGCTCATCTCAGGCTTTCATTAAGGAGATAATGATGACCACTGCAACATCCAATCTTCTCTGCTAAGTGATCCCAACTTAAAACTAGAAAAAGTCTGAAATGTAACACTAAACACATTTAAAAATACATTATTTCAACACTATGGGACATGCTGAATCAAAGGCTTTTTTGTTCCTTTTTAAAATTTCTGAATAATTATACTAACAGAGACATGCAAACCTCTTTTCAGAAAGGCAATGTGTTTTTGCCTTCAGAGCAGAATTCACATCACAGTACACATTCCTTGATGAGTACAGGACTCCACTGAATAATGTTTTCAGAGCTGCAGAGCACATTATAAATCCTGGGTCACAATTAAAGTGTCCCATAGCTCCACCACACCAGCTAAAATTCCTCATGTGACCAAGCACAGTACAGCGTTGGTATGTCCTGAAGAAACAGCGAGGGCAGGAACATTGTGTTTGTGACTGAGGCAGAGAAATACTCTGCATAATACATGGTTCTCTCTGGTGCTCATTTCAGAAGCAAAAACATGCAGCCAAATAAAGGGAGTATTTCATTTTGGCCAAAATTAAGCATGACTTCCACCAGCATGGGTACAAGAACAGAACACAATAAACTACTTCTAAAATTGCACTGCTATTTTATAGGAAAAAAAAAAAAGTAGTATCCCAGGAAGATTCTTCTCTAGCTTAAGTATTATTTGACTGAATTTTTTTAAAGCATATCAGAGTCTTTATTTCATTAGGTAAGTGACTGTCTTGCTATTGGGTATAGACTAGTTATGTATATTGGAATTTAGTCTTTGTAACACAGAAACTACTCCAGACTTCTGCTGAAGGTTTTTATTTTTGTGGTTCTTCAGTTCTCTATGTGTGGCACCACCTCTGTGCACAGCTAGTGTGATGCGCCCATGATTGTTAAAAAAGAATAAAGAAAAACTCTCATCTTGAAAATATTGAACTTAAACTACAAACTTCCAGAGAAACTATTCTGATTGACGTGGTCCACACTTCCCAAGACTTTTCTTACCTCCTATAATATAAATTACTTCTCAAAGTATTGATTCAATTGGGTATGAACATAAACAATTATAAAGAAGCCAAGATTTATGGATGAAATAATTTTAAATCTAACCAGTCATCATTTTACTATAAGGGACTGTTCTACTCTCCATGTAGCAGATTAATGACTTAGAAATATTACTGACTTAGAAAATAACCATGCTGGAGAAAGCCAAAATATGGCAAATGAATTGCATATAAAAAATATTTCCCATGCAAAGAAAATGGGTGTGCTTGCAAATAAACCTTTACAATACTGAATACGCTTTGTTAAACAGCATTATTTCAGTAATAAATAAATAAATATCCAGCATCTAACATCCAATCAAGTCTGTTTCAAGCCTAGGAAAAAATATTTCGGATAAACTGTGGTATCTGCTGGTTTACATTAAAAAAACCCCCAAACCAATAAATCTTTAAAGATGAACAAAACACTTAAAACTGTAGTTTCAACAGGGTTGTAAAGTATTACTTCACTCAGTGCAGCTGGTCAGAGGGCAAACTACCAGTCAGTGATTATATGTTCTCATATAACAACTCCAAGTCACAAGAAAGGAAACACAGGATTTGGAAAGGGGCACTAATTCCAGAAAGGAAATTAGAAATTCCAAATGAACACCCATAATGACATTTTTTTTACATTTTTTTTTTTCTCTCCTCCACAGTCCGAAAGTGAGCTTTCAGAGGAGGATAAGATAATGGGCATGAGGATATCTGGAAAGAGCAAGGAACACACAAAAATAAGGAGCTGTTGGATTTTTTTCTCCCTTTTCTGAGGAGGCCTGAAACATTTTCCACCGGACATGTATCTCTCCATCCAACAAACATCAGCCCCCTGATAAGAGAGCTTCTTAATACATCTACAGGAGACCTTCCAAAATATACAAACAAGAAACAAAAATCATAGTAATTGAATAGCTATCCTTCCTCATTGCAACTGAGATATAGAACTGACACAAGGCATCTGGCTGTAAAGACAAGGAAGTCATGGCTGCTCAATAATTCCGCTCAACCAGAAAAAATAAAAATCTGTGACTGTGAGATTTAACCTATCAAATAACAATTCTGGAGGGCAATAATCCTTTTATTTTCTTCAGTCTGGAAATCTGTCTTTCCTCAATGGTGCTTACAGGCACTTACAGTGGGAACAATGAAACTCAAACCACATATTTCTTAGAGGGCTGCTGTTAAATTTAGAAGAGCATATATAATTTGGGGGAAAGAAAAAAAAAATCATTCTTACTTGCAATGATTTCTTGCAGACATCTGCCAGATGGGACAATTCCCCAGACTGATCTGCTTTCCAATTCTGTTTCAGATACCCAGCTTTCCTAAATAATTTTAATTGTCTGACATAAAGTGCCTGGCAGTAAATCATAGATATTTCTTCTATAACTTGCTGTAAAAATTATACCAGTTCTCACTGGAGTATGAGTTGTCATCATTTACATGTTTGTAATAACCCCCTTCTTTCTTTCTCTCTTTCTGTCAACTGCTTCTTGATCTTTGTTTTAAAAACACCATTCAAACATACAAAGTGACAAGTTACCAGGTCAAGAAAACAGAGCTACATAAGGACTACAGATCTACCACCTGTCTGATAACCAGATAATGGCCAAACTGCTAAGTTTCTTTAAATCCATTTCCCCTCCATCAAAAAAAAAACCAAACAAAACCCTTACATTTACTGCAGTGGGGATGCAACCAAAGGATGCAGACGCTTATTTTTAAGTCAACGCAATACTAAAGATGACTTTCTTCTTCTAATGACATAAAGTAGAAAAAAGAATACATAGCTGCATCATCCAGAAAGACTGAAGGTAGGATAATCAGTGGTATTCTATTATCCTCCCTAACTAGTATTCCAAATCCTTTGTTTGTCCAAGTCTAAAAAAGAGAACGATAAAGACAAACCTAAAGGAAGTTAAGAAACAAACATAAGAAGCAGCCTGGCAAAAGCAGTTAATACTGGATGACTAAAGAGCTGAACACAGTGCTTCACGTATCTTAGTGAAGCAACAACTGAGGGAGGCGTGATATCCTCTGCAAAGTATTTGAAGGACACATAATATGGAGGAGGATGAGGACTTCTCTAAGGCTGCATGACCCATGAGGGTGCCACGAGTGCACCAGCCTGTGAAGACAGGAGCAGTGGAAGCAGAGTATCAGGAAGAGTCTTTAATAAGAATCACTTACCATGCAGTTATGTTTGAAAGAGTAACACTTCCCCCGACTCTCCTAACTTCCAAAACCCTGCACCAACTTTGGAAAAAAACAGCCTTTCATGTGGGAATAGCTCTTAGCCCTTTGCAACCTATGTGACAGCAGGGAGTCTGAGTTGCTCACCTCAGATGTGTTTTCTTTTCTGCAATCTTGGTGTTTTTCCACATGGGCTTTGCTGGTATGGCAGGAATCATAAACCATAGATTTAGAAAGCCCTATCACTGGCCACACAAGAGACGATTTCATTTATTTTTTTGAAATAAAATCCACAAACAGGAACAGCAAAATAAGAAAGCCCTTGAAAAATCCTTCTTAAGCATGAAAAAACCAAAACCCTTGAATAAAAAACCCACGAAACAGCAACAAACACCCCACCTACTTCTCCAGAAGAATCTGGAGGCAATACTCTCTGACATGCTCTGGGGATGAACAACTTACCACAGACAAATCGGTAAGAGAAATAAGAACATCATCATTTTTTGCTTTTTCGAGGTGGTAAATAGGAGTTACATCAGCATCTGAAAAGCATCCACAAAACCTTTCTATGAATCACTTTCCAGAGATAGCACTGAACAGGGCAGAGACGAAAACAGCAAGGTTGCTGAACCCGCATATTCATGCATGTGCCAAACAAGTGTAAGATACAGTAGATGACAGAAAGGCTCAAATCCCAGAAGTTCACATACTTCTATGTAGGAATTTCCTCAGATTGGCTTTCTAACTAGCATTGGTTTCAAAAAACTACCATGGGAAAAGAAAAAGATCAGGTTTTTGGCTATGTTTCACTCATGAAAGCTTGTATACGACTCCACAAGATCAAGGATGAGGTATCTGCTAAGGTTCAAGGTTAGCAACATCAACACTCTAGGAGAGCAAATTTACATCTATAGTCTTTGAAAGGGCCTGTGATTCTCAGCTTTACTAAACTAGAGAGGGAGACACAAAAATAAATTTATTAAAAATAAGAAAAGTCACCTAATCCCCCAAGAAAAAAAACCCCAAATAAAACAACAAAACAGCCCCAAACAACTAAATAAACAAATGCATCACTAGATACATACTTCATAAGGATGAAGGAGACACTTGTGTGTACACAAAAGGAAAGGTGAAGAATGGCATTATAGCATCCTATCTAAAAAAAAACTTTCCCAAACAAATTATGCATTGATTATAAACTGTGAGCCAAATGCAAGAAGCCAATACACCTGTTGGGAGTGTTAAGCAAAATTATTTTTGGAGGGCGATGGGATGGTTGGTATCAGTACCAAGAGAAAACAGTTTTATTTATAAGTATACATCATATCTCTTGCAGTACAGCCTCAACAGCTCCACTGGGCAAACCTGCCAGGACTAGAGCTGCAAAAATAAAGGCTAAGCTGAATTCACACAAGATTTAATATTGAAGATGATAAAGGAAAATGCACTTTAAACTTAGGTTCCAGACTGAAAATGCAAGACTAGCAATTAGAGGGAACATAATTAAACTTGCACAGCAAGCATATTTGATGCACATCTCACTGCTGAACAATACTCTGGAAAGTACAAAGCCATTTTTACAGACGTGCTTTACAGATTACATGCACACAGACATTGACTTTAGGGTGACATCAGAATAGAGTATCCTCTGTTGACTTTTCGTTAGTTTTCTGTCTCAGTCCTACACATAGAACAGCTTTCAACTCAGTATATAGCCTTCCAACTGATAATGGCTTGTTCGAATATCCTATAGAGTGCTCCGGTAACACTGACCTTTGGTGTTTGCTCCTTACAGTAATTATGTTTAGAAGGAGAAAACATCATTACTTTCCACTAATGTGATAGTTGTCTCTTAATAGCTGTAAATATAAATAAGGGTCCCAAATAATGTCAGATTTACATGATGCTTTTTCCTCAAGAAAAAGAAATTATTTCTAAGGTCAATTTTATTTAAACGAGGTAATGTAATCATTTTTGCCTGCCAGTTTTACTGGTGCTGTCCCAAAGAGCTCCCCCACAGTCCTGCTCAGGGGCTCCACCCCCTCTGATTTTTCTCTTTTCCTTCCCCAAAGTCTGATTTTAAATCTTCATTCAATATAGCATCCCTTGGCTCCACACACCAGATAACAATTAGATTTTACCCTGTTTGAGGGATGGCACTCAGTACCTTGTGATCACTCCTTAATACGACTGCTGCTCCCTTTAACAACCAAGTTCTTAAACAAAACTCACATTATTTTATTGTTCCTTCTATCAAATAATGTTTATTTGCAGCCTCCAATACAAAAGCAAAACTAGGAGAAAGATATGCACCCAGGCTATCTGATCCACAAATCCTGGACAGGCTGTCAAGTAAGATGTTTACTTACTGTCCTTTTAGACAGTGCCAAAATTACATTTCATCCTTTACTACCCTTGCTCCTCCCATAAATGTAACTCTGGCAGAGGTTGTCACGTAGAAGCATCTTAAATGGGCCATCTGCATGAAGTGAATTTCATCCACAAACCCCATTTACTGCTACTAGTGTTTGTATATTTTGTGCATGAACCTTCTACTATATAATTTACGCAGTCAGTTCAAAAGTACACAGAAGTCATTAGATGCAGCTGAACATTTAGTCTACTCAGATTTATGTTATAGAACTCTGAGCAGCATCAGAAATCAGATTATCTGATTCGCAACGGAAAAGGGAAGAAAGCATGGAGGAAGAGGTCTTCAGTCAAACAGATCCTCTTCCTAACATAACGCATCTCAGTTTGCTCTTTGAAAAAAAAAAAAGTTATTGCAATGCCACACAGCATGGCAGTTTGGCCACCTCCCTCCTGGATACTAAGCCACTGCCTTAAAACAATCAACATCTCAAAACTTCATGAAAAGCAAGAAGCTTTAACCTATGTCCTAATAGCTGATGTAGCTGTGGAAAACATGATTTGGCGTCAAAATGACCACCACTTTATTTCCAGAATCAAAATAAAGTTCAATTAAAAAAAACAAAAAAAAAAAAAACCAAAAAAAACCAACCAAACAAAAAAAAACACCAAAAAACCAACAGCTCTTGAAAACAATGGTTTTGTAAACACAAACCATTAAAGAAATTAAACCTTCTATCTTTTCTAAAGTTAATAAGCTGTGAAAAATACTTTGTAAAAGAAACTCACCAAGAATCCTTATATTTTGTCATCAGTTAGAAATTAGTTGTAGGAAAATTATCTTTTACTGTATTAGAAATTTTGCTTGTTCGTAAATTTCTAGTTCTTACGCAATGAAAACATGCCATAGACAATTATATATGTACATTGATCAATGCATGTTTCCAAAACTGCACACAACCTGTAACTTCCCTCTTTAGCCCACTTGCACAAAGGCAAACATTAGTGTTTACAGACACCTCATTCTGAGGCAATACTTTGCTGAAAGGGTTAAGCAAAAACATTTTCTGTACATTTTGGTTAGCCAGCTTGAAAACTAGAAAGGAGACCAAGATGAACTTAACATCTTCTGTAGCTATCGTGGTTTTCCTTCAGTATCATTTTTGTAGCTACTGACAAAATTTATATTGAAAGAACTCCTTGTTTAAAGTACACATATTATTCTGCCATTAATTAAATGCAATTATCCAGATTTTTTTTTTTTAATTGAAGCTATTTCAAAATTCTCTAGCACCGTTTCAGTCCGCAAACAAAACAATAACCCACAACTGATGGCTATCGTGGTTTTCCTTCAGTATCATTTTTGTAGCTACTGACAAAATTTATATTGAAAGAACTCCTTGTTTAAAGTACACATATTATTCTGCCATTAATTAAATGCAATTATCCAGATTTTTTTTTTTTAATTGAAGCTATTTCAAAATTCTCTAGCACCGTTTCAGTCCGCAAACCAAACAATAACCCACAACTGACAGGAAGGGGTCGGGGTGTTTGGGAAGAAAAACATATGAGAGGAGAGGGGTCTTGCTAGACAGTTAATAAAAAAACCCAACCTATATATGTCCAATGACCATGAAAAATGGTGAAGAGATAAACTGACTCATTTTCTAACACTTTAGACCTGGCGTTTAACCAAGAGGTCCCTTCCTGGCAAGCAGCCCTGCAAGCTACCGACACTCAAAACATCTCTAAGTATAAACGTCTTCTGGACATTTATTCATTCCTAACATATGAGCTCATTAACTTTTTTCCTAATTGCAGTCTAAGTGAGTGGAGTTTTTTTTTCCCCCCCAAGAAAGACAGAGGCAGATTACCCAGCTAAATAGATCCAGCTGCTGCAACAGCAGCAGCCAAAAATGCAACTGCCCATGCCTGGGGCTCTGCCAGTTGCCAGTGCACCCGAGTGGGCTGGTGCTCAGGCCTTTGCCATACAGTTGCTGCCCAACTCTTTTACCCATAGGAGAGATTTTGACAGCAAAGCCAAACCCAGATTTTCTAAAAATCAGGTTTGCACTGAGCAGTAAGGTGGTTGGACTTCCGTGCTTTGTACTCTAAGAAGGCACAGTGTTTATCTAAGAACTTTTCAAAGCTTGTAGTACCTTCATCATGTTGGGTATCTCCGTCGTATAATCAACCAGTCAAGAGTGTCCTCCCCCACCATATCACCAGCTTAAAATGGAGGCTTACTTCAAAGTCTAGGCAGCCTTACCATTGTTGCAAAGTTAAAAGTGGGGACAGAATTTCCCTCTCTGTTTTCAAACTGATGCCACTTCTCCCCACCCTGTAAACCTCAGTTTAAGAACGAGCACAGCCCTTTGAGTACTGCCATCTTGCAGAATGGCATCCTACAAAGCAAAACCACAAACATCTAAGTAACTTGATAAATTACAGGGCTTATGAGAAAATGAGTTAACTTTGGTCTTGCACCACATCCCAAGAGAGCAGGAGAAAACTGCAGTATAACTTCTCATTATCCCCGCAAAACCATTATGCCTCTTTGCTGTGTAATCCCTGAACTTCTGGTCTTTCATTACACTCTCAAGAATGCACACCATGTCTTGCTAAGAATAACTTCACTATTCAACAGAGCATTTACATGTAACTCTTGAGAAGGAACTTAAACCAATCCCTGCTTCACTGTCTTACGAGATGATCAGTTCTCAGTACACAAAACTCACATGGGTTTGATATCCCAACTCCCAACATTACACACTCCACAGGGCTCTCTGCAAGAGATGGGAAGGCTGTACAAGAATGGAAAGATCTATTGGCTGAATGATCTAGTAAAAGCAATAGAACTCACATATGTATCTCACACTCAAAATTTTTTTTTGGCATAAACTAGCAGTGGATGGTAGCATTCAGTTTGCCACCTTCTGGATGTGCCACCCCTTGAGCATATGCACAAGGAGGTTGTCAGCTGCTATGTGACAACGGCAACCTACTCCAACCTGTTTGATAAAGCTGAAGCAAAGGGGCATTTGAGGTACACATTTGAAAGATGATGCATTTCTGGTTCAGTAGATTGCGGATACAGATGAGGACAACAGCAGGAACTGTGGCAAAAGCAATGTTGGGGTCTGCATTTAGGAAAGCAGGATGAAAACGTGCAAGGGGTAGGACTGGGCCCTGCTTTCAGTGAGGTATAGATATAGTGGGAGTATAGGGAAGACAAATTTGAGAGCCCTTCAAGTAACTCCAGAGCCTCTTGTTGCATGGAGCAAACTTAAGTCAAAAAGGTCAATTCAGCCTACGTGCAACTACTCTGAAAACAAATGAAGAGTGGAGAAAGATGACTCAAAGAACTTTGGGGCTATTTTTTAACACTGTCATTAGTTCTTACATACAGAAAACACTAGAGAATGTCTTCCAAGGTTTGCCACAAAGCAAAACCATCTCTCTGAAAAAAATTCAGCTAACTAGTAAAAAGGATGGAATGAACTTTACGTGGCATTTCAACAGCCCTGTCCTGTCAGAAGATTATAGACATCACAAAATATGCATACTGTGCAATGGTTAGACCACGGATGGCTATAATGACAGACTGCACTACTGAGGGCTTGCCGTTGTCAGTGAGCTTTGCAAACAAAAAAAGCATCACCACAAAGGTCCTTCCTAACAAAATTCTGCCTGGAAAAATATGAAAGAACTTTAAACCCCTGACATCTTCTTCTCAACTTTCCTTCTTGACCACATCCCTGTTCAGACTTCAGATGGCAAGTTAAGTGTGCCAACTTGAGCCTCTGCTCTCAGGGAGTGTAAAAGTTGACAGAAGACCAACTTTGCTCTAATGCAGTGGAATATTAATTGCCACAATTAATTAATTGTATTAATTCTATATGAGACCTCTGAACCATACTTGCCAGTGGTTCACAGGTCCAACAACGAGAAATGGAGAGCGTAGCCTCCTTTTAGGGAATGGAACATCAAAGGCAGGCTCTATGGAATTAGCAATGTTCAGCTGGTAGAAGAAACAACATTCTAAGGCCTATCCACCCTCACCTTCCCAGACAATACATTTGAGCAGCAACCTGGATCTACAAAAGACAAAAAAAACCCCACACCCACAAAAAATTTCTGTCGCCAAAATTCAATCCCACTGCCAGAACTGTCACAATTTCTAGTTTTAGGACAAAAAAGGTAACAACTTCAGGGTGCTGCACCCTCACTGTAGTACTCCTCTCCCCTTAAATATTTTCTTTAGGCATATTAAAGAGCTGGCTTAATTTACTAGTCAAAGGATACTGACAGCTGGGCTGCATGTCAAGTCCAACCCCCTAAGGACCAAAGATTCTTGTACTACTGTCTGGTAACTTTAAATTACAAGATCTATATTCTTTTACATAGACAGATGGACAAGCAAATGGGAAGCACAAGATTTTTACTCACATTGTTATGATTTTTTATATTAAGGTTTTCTAATTTCTTTTAACAGTGTTTTTTGTGTCACCTTTGCATGTTTGATTGTTGTATCTTACAGACTCTGGCAGTGGAGAAACAAATAACTTCATCCAGCATGGCAGGATTTGACCTCAATTCTTCCTCTTTTAGCTGTAAAGGATGCCCACAAAAACATGCTCAGCTACTCACTGCTATTAGAAGTATTCAGCATTTAAATCTGCACTACTTGTTTCCCTTGATGTCTTAATTTTTGCTTCACTTTTGACTGAAAATTTCACTTTTACATTTTAACTTCACGTATGAAACAATAATGACTACCAACTAATTATAGACCTAGCAGAAAAGTACAGCCAGAATCCATATGATGAAGTTTATGGAACACCTTGTCACCTGAAGATAACTTCTTAAATCACACCCACTACAGGCTCCTGGAGGCACGCAGTTCTTTGATTTTCCTATCTCTGCTTTGTGGCCAGAGACAAAGTCACTGGACCAAAATAAACCACAGACACTTTCTGCTGTTACCATCCTGGGACCTGCCTGGAGACGACCAGAGGTGCCTCCAGCATCTGACCTCCCCGCAGCTGCGGCAGGACAGCATCTGGGAATGCAGCACACATTCTGCATGCTCAGGTCCCATCACATCTGACACTGAGGGGATGGCTAGAGATAAGGGCCATCAGCTCACTGCCACACCTCTTAAGTCATTTGCTTGAAATAGCCTCGGTATCTGTGGCATTCAAAGTCTGATGCATGTGCACATTCTGGTCTCTCTCTGATTTCACTCATTAGATTCTTTCTTGACACTGATGCCTTGAACAGGAAATAAAGACAAAAATGTAAGACTTGTATGAAAGAACAGACAGTATCTGGTAGCAACAAAAATCTTCATTCTCCAAAACTTAACACTAGATTAATAGAGGCTAAAAAAAATGGAGGGGAAGAAAAGAAGAGGGGAAAAAAAAAAAGAAAGGTTAAACAACCATCCTTAGCTTTCCCCACGATGAAAATCTGACAGCAAAACATTAGCAGCTACCAAAATCTGTCTTCAATGAGTATTTCAACTCCAAGCTTCTGCTGAGGAGAGGAGGATTTTCCCATTTCTCTTACCTCTTAATAATTACAAAAGACTATTTCAGCCAAATATGTAAGAAGACTTCATCATGAGGGTTTTTTACACTGTCTCTTCTGGGTGAAACAGAGGTGCTCTTTGAAAAGACTGATTTTTCTTCTCTAAAGGCTATTCTACTTCAGATGGTTTCTGGAAGTTTATCCTATAGCTAGACCCTTCTCAAATACAGAGATCAGCTTTGATATTTGCTTTTGATTCTTTTTTAAAATGCGCTTTTAAAAAACACATCTCAAGTCTCCCAAGACTTTTGAAGATTGATATTGTGGCTTCATTCCCAGTGCAAGGATAGCGCACAGGTCTGATCTCCTTGGATAGAGATTAGCCTTGCTTGGCTGAACTGGTGGCACACTGTGCCTCAGCAGACCAACTGTCCTCTTCCCCATGGCACACAGCTGCCACCGTGCCCATGGGTGGGCAGCAAGGCCTCACTAGTACACGTGACTCCATTCAGAGCTGCCTGATCCCAAAGCTTCCCTTCCCACATGCACAGTACAAAGGTTTCTAGATCAGCCCTTCACACTCACAGGACACAAGCTACCTTGACCAGCGATGCAAAGCCAAGCAGTATGACAAACAGAACAGTGACGACTTAAGACTTTTCAGGAGAAAATATTTCAGTAAAGGCAACCCGGGGAACTCCAACTAGCCTTACACTTACTTTAGCCAGATACTTTTAATCCACATGCTGCTCTCCTCCTGTATCGCGATGACGATATCCTTTCAGGAGCAAAGGTTCACCACGGGAGATGAAAAACTGGACTAGGTGTCAATAACTGGTATTGCTTACTGAGCTTTCCAACAGCGTGAAACAAAAGACAAAGGCAGCAAACGTATCACATAAAACCAGGGTTATTTTTGTTCTATATTTTTAAAAAATCAAAGGCTTTTGTAGATAGCAAAGTTACTGCATTATTGAAAAGCCATTCCCATCTCAACATTTTATTGGGAAGTTTTCATGCTTAATTGCTCTGAACTATGAACACTGCTCTGCATTTTTTAAACCATTCTAGGCAGCATGCTCTAAAAAAACCTATTCCTCCAAGGTTGTGCTTACTGTCCGAGTCAATGTCATACTGCTTTAAAAGTGTTTCCAAATACCCACAACTACAGCCTTTGAATTTAGGGATGAGAAATGTTAAGTGTAAGGACAGAGACGTGGAGAAATCACTCAGTAAACACTCCGAGGGAACAGGGTAGCTGAGCAAAGGGACAGACTTTTTTAGCCAGTGCAATCTTCCAGCCAAACTCCTACAGCAAGTACTCCACCTCCAAATCACCTATAACCCTTAGGCATTTCTGGTGACACACAACAGGATGTTGCTCCCTACAGCGTCAGTGAATACAAAGTGAAAGGATTCCCGAAAAGAAGTGTGATGTTCCCTGTAGTTCTGGGCAGTTCCTACACTAGAATGAGCTCACAAGATGTTCTGCTTCCCAGCACTGCATGGCACGATTCATCGCCAGTATTAACCACCGGTTTCTAGAAGGCAAAATTCACTTCAAGCTTTGAACGCAGCTTATGTACTGCAAATAATGAAATTTTACTGCTTTCTGCTGCTTCAAGAATGTAAAGGAGAAAAAAACCAAAACAATTCACATAATGAGAGCCGAGCCTATATAATTTAATTACAATTGAGGTACTGCATTTATCATTTAAGAAAAACAGATGTCCCTTGTTTTCACATCTACTGCAGTTTGAAAGAAGTACAAAAAAGTTACATCAAATAACATCAGATCACCATCTATCTTAATGTAAGTGTGCAGGAAACTACAGATTTCCATGTTCTATCATGTCATGGATTTCCCAACTTGTGACTTGGAATAAAAGAAAAAACCCACGGTGAACTCAATCAAGTAATTTTCTTTCTTCTTGTGTTCTCCTCCTTCCTTACTCAGAATACTTGCAGTTAAGACCGAGATGCACGTTAACTATCATGAGCTATTTATTGATCTCTGCTTAATAGGCGCACTGTTTCAAGTCTATTAAAATTGCTTATTTTAAAATGTAGTATTTTTATTCAGTACCTTGCATAGCATTCCAGAAAAGCTGAACATTACCAAGTTCCTAATACTCCTCAAAATTGCTCTATTTTTTCAGTATTACAGTCTACTTCTAAAGTTTTGCACCATGACAAATATTCACCCGTGCAAGGCAGGCAGTTATTGAATTCAGATAAGGAAATCATTCTGTACTGCATCTGTCTAAATACTGCAGATTTATTTTCACAGTGTTCTCATAACAGCAAAAAATATTTCACATGTACAAGAAAAATAGAAAAAAAGAAATATCTTCATTAAATTTTTGACTCAATAATGAAAGCTCCTCCCCTTCCCCTTGAAGTCTGCTTAGAAAAATTAAAATTATTGGCAAAGCCACACTGTACTGCATTGAAAAGCCCCCTCTGGCCACAGCTGTCAGTTTTTACTTTTAGAATCAGGATCTGCCTATGGGCACACAGCTTGTAGCTCATAGGCTCATTACAAGTCAAGGGCAAATAAAAAAATAATACATGTAAACCAGTAGGAAACACTAATGTAACTCTGGATATTTAGATTATGCAACTGCACATCAGTATTCTAATTAAAAAGAAAAGGTACTAACAAACATCCAACTTTAAGGGAAAACATGTAAGTCACAAGGAAAAGCAACAAACATCCTGACCACTAACTGGGTCAGATTAAAATAAAATCAGGTATCAAAAAATCTTTATCTGAAGAAACACACCTATGCCATCCAATACATTCTCTTCCTCATCACACATGACAATCTTGAGATATACCTTTATTCCTATTTGTCCCTGAACAGAAAATCAGCATCCCTGTCATTCCCTGTAACATTTACATAAGATACATAAAAATGATTTACAAATCTTTTCTAGAATGCAAGATCCATAGCAGATTCTACAGAATTTCCCTTTTCCAGATGAGATATTCCAAAATATAAAACCCCCAAAACCCCAAATCCCTAAATACCAGAAACTTACTAAGTTTTTGGTTGATTTTAGTCTAGCCAAATTTTCCTTGAATTTCAAGTATTCTCAGAAACTCCAGACCTAGTTTTCCTCTTTCTTATACCACATACTTATGTAAATCCACTGGTTTTGATGAATTACTTTTAAGCTGACCACTAATATAAGAGGAGAGATAGACTGTGCTATTTAAAGAACTTTGTAGTAGAGAGTTTACAAGGCTGCCCTTTTTTTTTCCTCCCTTAATGGAAAGCTTTAAAAATGTTGTCCAAAACAAATCACAGTCTTCAGCTTAAAAGGAAACATTCCTATTGTTTTTAACCCAAACTTAATCAAACTGATTATTACAAGTCACGCAGAATGTGTCTCTATTTTTAACCCCAACTGCCACAGCACATACACCTGGAACAAGACTTCATCCTTAGCTGAAGACCAGCAAGCCTGGCTACCACAGGAATTTACTGCATAAAGCACTGGAGACCATCTTCTGAAGACTGCTTCAAAGGTCCCTGTGACCAAGAGCCCTGGGCTCTTTTCTGCCTTCCCACCACAAAGTACTTCCAACCCCAGATCCTGATCTTGACTTTGCTAAGGACAGTGATGAGCAAGACCGGACAGAAGGCCACGCACATCCTTGTGCTGCTCTAGTTCTTCTGCTGCTGCCCTGGTGTCAGCACATCTTTATTGACAATTCACAGGAGGCTCTGACCCTCAGAGGCAAAGTGCAGACAGGCAGCCTGCATCATCAGCCCCGCTGCAGGATGGCAGCCTCCAGCAGAGAGTCAGCATGCATGCACTGAGGCAACAGCATCCTCTGTTACAGCAGGAGACTCCAGCAGAGCTACCCCTCAAATCTCTACACATGGAAGAGTTTACGGAACCGAGAATGCTACTGAAGCCCCTGAAGCAGTCCTGGCAGACTGTCATGTTTTACATCACCCAGGTGACTAAAGAGAGTTCAACAGGGAGTGCATGCAAAAATGGCTTTCAACTATGGTAGTCGGCTTTGCTTGCTTCATTTTGTCTTCGAATAAGCCTGTGAGTCTTCTTGTCTGAAGAGACTGCCACTTGCTTAGGGGTTTACTGCTGGATTGCCAGTGTGGAGGGAGAGAGGCTGGACAGACTGAAGATTAAAATGCTGCACATCGTTCTCATATTTCACAAAAGGGCTTGAGCTAATGGTGAAAATATCCATGATTTATACATTCATTAGAGAAAAGAAAAAGTAATCACAGTGAGAAGGTCATCTGATTTGCATACTAGATGCTCAAATCAAACACCCTGGTTCTTCAGATATTAAAGGACAGCAAAGCAGTATGGTTGGCCAGTGAGAGATGAAGATCTCAGTAGAAAATGAACAATATTTACAAACATAGCTAGGATGCACTTCTAGTATGACAATTAAAAAGATTTAAGCACAAGATCCTGCTAAAAGATGAGGTCTTGCAGCTCATGGTCCCATATCCCTCTTCTCCAAGAAGCCACTGCAGTGCTGCTATGGGACAAACTGATTCATCCAGCTGATTCACAGGAATATCACTTCTCTTTCACTCCAGTGTAAGCCTGCCATTTGATCAGACCAATGCATTGATTCATACTGAGGCTGCACCACTGGATCTAGCACAAAACATGCTCTAGAATCTCTGGGAAAGGCTAGGAAGAGATGTGGGACTGCTCTCTCTCATGGTAATTTTTAGATCACTTGGTTTCCATACAGGATTAAGACCTCAGGCTTGAGAATTAACATCTGCCTGAGCTCCTTTACCACCATCGAAGATGCACAGTGGATTGTCTTCTCTGCAGTGTGACTCACATCAGTGAAGTTGCACCATTCAGTCCCTCATCAAAACACCTCTTTCAGCCCACCCCCAGTCCACCCCTCTTTGGTCCTACTACCTTTTACAGAACCAAACCCAGGGACCAAGCCTTAATTTAGCCACCTCATCCACAGCAATGCAAATGCCTCTGCACGAAATCTCCCAATGCATTTGGGTCTGGGAGAGTGAGGCACGAGTAGGACTGTTATCAGCAAACCTTATTTTAACGTGCATCTGTTTTATGTTTGTCTCTTGCTAGCAATATATGCTTCTCTAATTGGGAGCTGCTGATGCTGCTCTGCAATTCTTATATCCTCTAAATAAGGGGAACTGTTACTCTTGAAATGAGGGAACTTGGGGCAATCAGTCTTCCAAACTGGCCTAATCTTCCCAGCCATTTTCAATATCCCCCATGACAGCACACTTTAGGTCTTTCAATCACAGAGATTTAACTTTTTTCCAAGAGCCACAGATAGTGCCTGGAACCTGCAACATCCACCTCGGAGGGCTCTGAACACCTGATGGTTCAAGTCATAGAACCACTAAAAATTCTTCAGCGTGTAGCAAAAACTTTTTACAAGATAAACTTTAGTATTTGCTATAGTGAGGAAAATGTATTTTGAATGTTCAGTAGAAGCATCAGTTAAAAAGATGAGAAGTACCACATTCATCCACATCTGTTTGGAAAGGCAGCAAATAAACTGTGCATAAATGACTATTAATCCCCCAATCACATTATCAGAATTGGGTATGTCCTGAAACAATCTAAAACCATTTGTCTGTCCTATATCGCGTATTACAGACCCCACTGTCCCCTTGGCATCTCCAGGTCTTTCTAAAAATTTGTCTAATATTATCATTTTGTTAATAAAAGAATTATTATAAAATATGAAACCCCAAAAACTTACTTTTTGTTGCTGGCAAACTAGCAAATTTAACACAAAGTAAGTGATACAAAATGAACAATGTTATTGACACAGTCTGCATTTATGGCACAAAGGTGACCTTCTCTCTCAGTTCATAGCATGCTACGCTCAGAATTTAATTTATCCTGTGCATGCAGATCTGTGCATGGCTTGCAGAAATCCTAAAATGTAAGACAGCAAGATTCTTACCTAAATGACAATACAGAGACTTTAGAACTCTAACACCAAATAAAAACAAAGACCTATAAGCAAAAAAACCCACGTTTTGACCTGCAGGGACATTTTGACACTACCCATAATCTGGAAAATTCTCTGCATCATAAATATACATGGTTGACAGACATTATTAAAACACTGGTGTAACAGCTCACCAAACTATTATCTATCTCTACCCCTTCTATAAAGGTGTAAATGCTTTACAAGAAGTTATCGCTATTAAAAAATACATATAAAGCCTTACCAGACTCTGCTCGTCTGCTAGGCTCCCATTCACAATTTTTCAGTTGTTTGCAACAGAAGTCACACTATCATCTTCGAGCAGACAGCAAGTAGTCTTCAAAAGCAGCTTTTCCCAAGACCTTATTCGGTTACCCTACAAAAACTTTAGGTACCACTTGGAAGTTGACAGTCACTTACAGGACTGTGTTTGGAGAGAGCTTCAGTTTTTCATCTATGTCCCGCATGATACACAGGGCTTAAAAAATTAACAATCTTTGTATCCTGCTGTTGGGTTTTGTGAGGAACATACAACTCAATACTGTAAGGACTCAATAACTTTTCTTTTTATTTTAAATCGACTGCAGTATAAAACCCACAGATCCTGAGACACTGGCCACCTTAAGCCAGGCTTCATCACTGCACCATGACCTGCCCAGCAGACTGGAACAGCCATGTTCTGCTGGGATATCTCTTGCAAAATTGCATCCTAAAGCCAGGTGCACCTGTGCTTTTGTAGGCTTTGCTTCCTTTAAACAGCCAACACACTGAAGGCTAATGAAAGTCTTCCATTTTAGCCACACTATATTGGCTTTTTTGCATGCAACTGTAAATTACAGAGACTTTGTTTGAAAAATTGGAAGGAGGAAATAACTACCAGATCATTTGCAGCTGTAACAACTGCTATAATCACTTTCTCTGAGGAAAAAAAATCCATTTTTATAAATAATGACACATATCATTCTTAAATAATTAACTGGCACACAGGCATAACGACAAGATTTTAATTAAATGAGACTTGACATGGTCAGAAGTGCAGATAGTGACGTACAGGGTAAGGATGAGAGGGTTTTCTTTTGCTGTTAATTTGTATTTGAAGTCTCAGTGTGATACAGACTTCATTCCAGTTCTGGTAAACACACTGAATCAATTACAGGTAGGCAAAAACACCTCCAATACATAAAATGCTAGATGTGCTATTTGCGCCAAGATGGTAAAACTACTGCCCTAACGTATTTCAGCTGTGCATAAATGCACTCCAAGAGGTCAAAATCCCACTGTGTTTCAGTGCTTCTCCCTTCCAGACAGTCAGGAGAGCACTGCGATATTGACCTTCTCCAGATACCTTAGTACACATGAGCACTCCCTGCCTGCATGTGCTGCCCCAGTTTCCACTAATTTCAGCAGTATTTCTGCTCTTATGTAATAAGTACCTTTTCTACAGAGACTCCTTCAGAAGAAACCAAATCAACCAAAGCTCCTTTTGCATAACCTACCAAGCAGTTATAAGTTACTGGCTGCTGGATGCAGATGACAGACTGATCTGAACCTGTGACCTCCGAGGGACGTACACTCCCCCATTAACCATCCCCTGAGAACTAAGTTGATCAATTTTTTATAAAAGGACATGCACTAAAACACTGTAAAGGGAAAACTGTGGTTATTTGAACAGAAAAGCACATACTGAACTGGGAAGTCAAAGACTTTCACTGATGTATTATTTCTATGGTGTAAAATGCATACTTGCTGCTTTACAGAAAGTACTTAACAGAAGGTTTTTTTGTTTTGGTTTTGTTTGAGTTTTTTCCCCTTGAAGAATTCAGACGATAATCAGCACTGAAAGCTAAATCTATGCAAACATTAATTGTATTTAATGAATGCACAGTGATGAGAATTTGATTTAGGGAAGTACATTCCAAAGAACTTTCAGCATAAAAGATGATGCTGAACAAACACTGTAACAGCTGATGGAAGGAGTACTGATGGTTGATAAAACCACATACTTGACCCACTGATACAGTTCACACTTCCGTCTGTCAGTAAACAATATGCTTACAAAGGGTAGTTAGCAAGGTATCAGTGTGTCAATGAGCGAGAGATGTTTTTTAGATTAGAAAATAAAGACATTAGAAAGACCCCGAAAATCAAATTTTAAATGTGTGGTCTTTGTTTACCTTTCCCAAAGGCAGTTCTTATGCACCAGCTTTCTTGTAAGGCCAGGGAGAAACTCTTTACTGTGAGGGTGGTGAGGCACTAGAATGGATTGCCCAGAGAAGCTGTGGGTGCCCCATTCCTGGCAGTGTTCAAGGCCAGGCTGGACGGAACTCTGAGCAACCTGGTCTAGAGGAACATGTCCCTGTCCATGGCAGGGGGGTTGGAACTAGATGGTCTTTTAAGCTCCTTCCAACCCAAACCATTCTGTGATTCTCCTTTGTAGAGACCTACTTGAGCCAGGCATTCAATTCAAGTTTAAGAACCTGTACTACATGCCACTGAAAACCTTACAACATGAACACCACTAATATTTTATGCATCCAGTTTCTGGCACAAGGCTTGAAAATGAAATGGCTACACCATATAGCAATAATTTTAATAATGAACATAAATACGATCCAAATCCAGGAAAACTCCACAGAGTAACTTCCCCTGACTGAGCTATGTATCAAATCTTATGTGCACAGCTAGTTGACAAAACCAGAAAGAAACGAAGACAGGAGAAAAACTTGCACACTTAGTATTATGTTACTAATGTTTAAAAGCCACTCACTTGTGGAAGAAAAGGCATTTCTTTTTCCTCTTTTCATGTGCTTAAATTAAAATAATGACCTCTTGTAACCAGTGAGCCACCATTACTAAAAGCTCCATGCTGAAAACAAGAACTAGGAACTTACCCTTTACCCACACATAATTTTGATACCGGATATGCTAAATGCAGACACCAAAGTCTACTTACATAGATGTTTTGCTTGTATTTGATTGCCAGTTTACTTTTATTTGAATATCAATTTGCAAGCTAATTAGAGAACATTGCTTAGCCCATTACAGAAAAATAGTGCTCCACCATTAACTGCAGTGCTATCTCACTAATTCCTTTAAAGACTGGCTTCAAACGCCATCTTCATCTCCATTCAAAACAATTAGTGTACATTTATTTCACATTTTAAACTGCAGCGAATCAAATTTTTAAACCCTTTAACAGATTGCACTGCTATTTTGATAGCTTTTATGTTACAAATTGTACTTTTAGGGATTCTAACTTTTCCTATTTAAGAGAATGTTAAACTGGAACTCACAGAAGGCTTTAAATAATTCCTCCTCTCTACAACCTGAGAGGCATATGCCATTAATTTTCAAAACCAAACAAAATCTACTTCTTAAAAGGCAGCACAGGGTACAAGAAAGAGCTGCAGGCAAGCAGACACAATCATAATATTTGCCACTGCTCACAGGTCTGCCAAAACACAGCAGACAATAAAGAAGGAAAAAAAACCAAAATGGGCTGGTTTCTGAGCTCTGCAGGCAGCTCAGAGGAGGAGGAGATGCACCTGAGCTATGCTGTGCTGCTCCTCTGCCCAGAGCATCAGTGCCTACATGCAGGCGGGAGCTGCAGCCAGCAGGGTGGGGGACGGCAGCCGGGAGCAGCGCTGGGTGCCCTGGTTCTCCAGGACTATCTCCAGCCAGGGTGGCAGGTTAATGGGATTGCTCACTGTCACCTGCAACCCACATAAGAACCGTCGGCACAATTCACTACTGTGTCCAGGCAGCGCTGGGATGCAGCAGGCATCAAGGGCAAGGGATGGCAGGGTACTGATCCTCAGCTGCCCAACCCTGGAATATATTAAAACTGCAGGAAGAAAACGCTGCAGAGAGAAAAGAGGGTGGAAAAAACCTAACAGAGAATCTAACACAATCGAGTTTCATTCAGTTATGACCTCCTTTTCTCTCATCACCACTGACACACCTCTTTTCTCATTAATTTATCTCCTTTTCCACAGCAGGTCCCAGCAAATCAACAACTAAGCTGAGCCAGAAGAGAATGAGCCCACTAGAAAAAGCAGGAACAGTTCTGTGATGGATCATGTTGCTGATCAGACTCACTCATCCTGCAGCCACATCATTGTGGTGCATTTGTAACAATAGGAAAGATTTACATTTTGGGTATATCCTCTCCTAGCTTAAGGTTGGTGCTTTCATATGCACTTAAACTGTCCATCTATACACACAAGGTGACAAAAAATGAAAAAATATTGCTGGTACCAAATCACCTGTAAAAAGAAGCAGCAGTGGGTTTTAATACCACTTCATAAACACTGATGGACCCTTAGTTCTCAAACTCCATGTTGCCTCCAAAACTGTGGACAAGTCATGATGTGCAGCTGTAGGTACTTTGTCTAACCTCATGTCTTGGCTGTAAGATCAGTTTATCCTCAAAAGGCTCTTCCTTGTGCATGTTCTGATCTTGCCTGAACACTCACATAATTAAGTTTTTTTAGCATTCGTATGAATTGCAAAAAAAAAATGGAAGATATGTGACACCGTGCTGTCATTCTGGTGTCAAGAAGGCCTGGTGGTTTCTCTTGGAAAAGCTTCTCAGCACTGTGCGCTCACTTAATTCATACTGGTGAGCTCCACTGGGTCCTCAGCATTTCCTTCAGGGCAGGTATCTGATGCCCATGACTAGCTCAAATTGGATGTCATGAGGAAATCTGAACGTATTCCAAAATATTTTCCTTTTTACCGTGGGTTACTTCTGCCTTCTCTTCCAACTAATGCAAAATTTCTCTGTTCTTTCTAGGGTTTTGGAGAACCTGTGCTTTCCCTTCCCCCTTGAATGACACTAGGGTTCGTACCTCCACCCATTCCATCATCCTTCATCACCTGGATTCTTCTGCTTCCATCCTTTCCCTAGCCTCAGCTCCATTTTGCACTCTGGAGTTTCACCCCATTTATCCCCCAACATTATTTTCCCTGGCCTCTGGAGGACACATCAGCCAGGAAGGGCATATGGAGAGGAGTAGAAAACCATCTGTGCTGTGTTAAACTGGAAAGATTTAAAGGGTGCCAAAGGCCAGTTGCTCCTTCTACAGTCTAATTAGAAGATAATAGCAAGTCCAGTACATTTCCTTTCCATCCAAAACCCAACCCTGTTCCTTTGCACCTTCCTTCTGCTCCTTCTTGCTCCAGAGTTTAGCAAGGCTGGCTCTGATGCCTAGGACATGTTGTGAAAGTTTGGAAGTGAACTCTTCCAAAAGTTACTTCCAGAATAGAAAAATGCCTTTACACTGAGCGTCCCAAGTTCAACCAAAAGCAATAAATCTGCCTCACTGCATTCAACCAAAATCAGAGCAGTTCAAACTGTACTTGGGATTTGTTGACTGACACCCAAGTCTTCAACAGAGTAACATTTGATTTAATATGGTCTTTTAAGTGTTTAAATACTAGAGGAGTTTATCTGTATTTAGTATGGTAATACATTTTGCAATAAAGGGTATTCTCCTGTAATATCAGTTCAGTAGGATGCTCTCATAAATTTATCTTCCATATAGTTAGAAAAATGACAAGTCAACAGAAGATGTACTGTAGTCTTAAGTGACAAAATGAATGCCTAATTATAAATACCATTTTCTCACATTATGTATGCTAACACAGATGGTCCCACCTGAGTTTCTGCTCCACGTATTCCATATACTTACATACCACACAAAGAAACAATTCTTTTTTCCATGCAGCTCTTGCATGCAACAGCAACTTTTCTTCTATAACTAAATAAATCACCCATACCTAAGGGCACCTTTGCCTGTTGCAGAGGTTTTCTGCACAGCTTTGCAGCCACCATTCCTCCTAACCTCCCCTAGAGCACTGGTCAGCGTTGAAGAACGCTCTAACTACGATTTCAGGACAAATAATGGCCCCTTGGGAATTAAAGCCAGATGGCATAGTTTAAAATTGAACTAAGGCTACATTAAATGGTGTTAGAAAGAGTATAATGCTAGACCCAGCTTCAGAGGGCAGAAACAAACATCCCCTTTGCCATCCTTCATTGAGCCATGCTCAGAGCTTACTGAGGCAGCTAACAATTCTGCTGTCGTAATTCAGATTTCTGCACACAGAAAGGACACTGCATTTGAGACCCTCACAAGTGACCAGCTGAATATAGGAAAAGGGAGTAAGTACTAATTAATTCAGTGCATTCCAAGTAAATGCACCATAGACAGAAATTACTATCTGGACTGGACTAATTAACTAAGATAGTAATTTACAGATCCCAAAACACTGCAACCATTCAAGATTTCTGTAATTTCTCCGTAGGTGTATTCTCCTCTTTATCAAGATGCAATTTTAAGAGTCTACACAAGAAACAAAAGCAGTGCTCCTTTTCCAGGGAATAAGGGAGAATCATATTTCTTCTTTGGAAAAAGTGGACAGAATAGTTCATTTAGAATTTAACTACAAAACGTTAGTTCCACCTGCAATACAAATATTCCATAAAACCTTTTGTTTAGTATAATTTATAAGGTTTTTTTAGAATTCCTTCTTAATCTAGAACTCAAGTGATAAATTCTTTGATACTGGATATACAAATTGATTCACATATTACATACAATTCCACCAAGGGATAATAGTTATGTGTCAGAAATGTCTGTAACTTATACACATCCATAACATCACTGCATTTCACTATTTATGCTTATTCTGTTTATACGTATGTAACATTCAACATGCAAGCTTGAAATGAAAAGGTACCAACTTTAGTCAGTAGTTTAACACTCAAAAGTAAAATCAGGTATCACAGACAGATCAGACAAAAAAAGCAAAAAGGAGTCACCATTCAAATAGGTATATTACCACTGTTCAGCAAGGTGAATATACACTATATGTACTCAAGGATATATTCTACGTTTAAGTAGTTGGTAAAAGGGAATAAGGAAACAACCTCCCAAGAAAAGCAGTCTCTTGCTTCAGCAAAAGAAAGCTCTAATTTTCAGGGGACAAGTATCTAAGAATACATTAAGAGCTTGGTACATGAATAGACAACTGGCAGTATAAAACAGGTACTGTGCTAGCATAGTGAAAGTAAACAGAAGCAGCTCTTCCAATCCAGGATAGTAAGCTCAAAACTGACACTGGAGAATTTAGGATGCTGTGGGATATCAAAAGAGTACAAACAGGAAAGCTGTTTGAGAAAAGAAGATGAAAAGGATTAAAAAGGCAAGAAACCAAGAACTGGAATGCAACTGTAACATACAAAAAACAACAAGGCACAGCATCACCAAGTAACAGCAATAGAATTTACTCTGCGTCTCACAGAAGAGGGCAAAACTGAACCTCCTAAATGTTAAGCAGAACTGAGGGGGAAAAGATATCTTAACAACAGAAGCTTCTGGAAAAAAAAACTTCTCACTCCCACAAAGGCTTAAAAGAGTAACTAGAAGGATGGTAGGTTGTAGTGTTTTTTTTCTTTTTTTTTTCTTTTTTTTTTTTTCCCAAGAGGGGGCAGGGTGAAGAGTACAGGAAAAGAATTTCCGAAAACAATACATTTAGGAAGGATTGAAACAATCTTTCCCCAGCTTGCCAGCAGCTCATAGAGAGACCCTATCCATCTGAGATTCTTTGGCTGTCTGCCTGGAAGGAACTTGTCAACTTGTCTTTTTGCTTAAGGCAAGGAGACTTCAAACAAAGTGGTTACCATTTTCATCTTTTTTTTATAGAAAAAAAAAAAAAAGGCAAAAATTTTTTTCCTGGGGAAAGACTAATTTCCCTCTTGGAAAATATAATTCTTCTAAGAACACTTTCACTGGCTCTATATATAGTTAATGCACACTGGAATATCAAAGCCCCCTGTGTATGCTGCTAGAGTAAGAATACAATTGTAAAAGAGCTGTTTACAGCAAAGAAAGGCTCATAAGCCTTAAAAGATGTGCTGCTGTCTTCAATTTTAAGCATTATGACTTTTTAAAAAGGAATTTTATTCTTAGCTGATGGCAGACATTTGTATACATAGAATAATAGAACACCACTAGCAACAAAGTCAAGTAGCTCCACCTGGGACAGACAGCATCCATGTAGCCCCCCACTACATCATAAAGAAATGCCAAGCCACTCTTCAACAACAGGCCACGCCTGAGAGCCACACTCCCAACAACAACACATTTCTGGGTTGAGACCAATGGGTATTTTCAACGGTAAACTACAAAATAAGTCTGTGGGAATGCAAAAATCAAGTTTTGTTACTCAGTTTGAAAGCATCAAAACAAATGCTATTTTCTAAGCATTTCACTGCTAGAGGAGAGAAGGCAGCAGGGACACCATGGCTGTTAAAGCCTACAAGGTCTTTGAGAAAGAAAGCCTAAAGGAGTGGGAGTGAAAGTTTACCCCAGATAAATTGGCTAACCCCGTTCATTTTATGGTTTCATGAGCACTTGGTACCAGGCTCAAAGAGGAGGGAAGGCGTAAGCGTGCCTTTTTTGGCAGAGCTGATGCTTACTGTGGCTTAAACAGCTCACAAAACTGCAGTGTTAATCATCCATAATCACTGCTTATCTCTGTGATCCACACCAAAACATTTTTCTTTTTCTCATTGTGCAGTGCAAAGACCTTAGAAATATTTTACAGCTACACAGCGCTCAAAGGAATGGTTTAGGAATGAATTTGCTTAGCAGAAAACTAAAACCATGCATTTAGCAACAGAAGAGACAATGTTAAAATAACATCTTTGAAAGAAACTGCTACAATAATTATCAGAGTAAGAATAGCTAAGAAATTATTCTGCAAACCATTCAAGTAACCTTTTGACGTGAATGATTTTAGCTGAAAATGCTTTATTTGTATCTTAAAATTTCCAGGATATAGAACAAAGATTAGATAAACAGGCTGGACATATCAAACTGCCACAAGTACTTTTTCCTGGATGAACTACAAAAATGTGATAAAACCAGCACAAGCAAGGGCATTTAATATATTAAATGGAACTCCCTCTTGACTTAACCTCTTCTTCTCTGAGTACTACATCTTATTTATGGCTCTCCAAACAGTAATCACATTTTATTTACAGAAACCAGTCATAAGTACTGTGCCTTAAATTTGGGTTAGATATCTACTGCTATTAGGTGATGGCTGGAGACTTATTTGCATAGTACTTATTTTCTTTTTTATATGTTGGAAGATTTAAGTCCTAAAAAAATTTGAAGTATATCACATTCTAAAAGACCTGGAGGCCCAAATAATTCCATGGTTTTATTATTAAGACACTTTTTAGCAATGAATGAAGTTTCTGTAAATTCTACTTCTGAAATTATTATTTTTTCTCCCTTTACACAAATTAAGGCAGTAGTTCTGAGCTCACTTAGCTCCTTGGTAAAAACCACTGTAATTTCAACAAAGCCACTGGTATCAAGTGAAACAACATGTCAAACATAATTAATAAATTCAATATTAGGCCTATATGACTCATCTTAAATGTATCTAGTGACCAGAGCGTATCGTATCTTGAAGTCAGACTTGCCAGGCATTGTACAAGAAAAATTGTAAGATACCAGCTTCAAAGAGTCTCCAAAGCTATGACCAATGAAGTCTGTTCCAGGGGAACAGAGAATCATGGGGCACTGGTGACACCGTGCCAGAAGGAGGCAATAGGGGACAGTCTATATGGTACAGGTTACCTCCTACAGAGCTCAGTCACAGACTACAAAAGGAGTAGTTTCCAACTTCTCTGACTTCTCAACTAGAATCATCTTTTCTATTTCCTCATCCTGAAACCAAGGGCAGCAAGGGCAGCCCCCTTTCTCTTTTTCTCCCCCCAGCCCCCATTAATAAATGTGGGGGGTTTTTTTCCCTTTTCCAATTTATATTTTTCTGAATATACTGCTCCACCCGTTTTTCACATACTGGGGCAAACCAAACACCTGGATAACAACTGAATGTGTAGCTGCCTCTCACGCACAAAAGAAAAAATTAGTAGATGCTGTCATAAAGTTCTAGCCATATGAATGAACCATGCCATTATGAACTATTCTTAAATGCAACAGGAACAATCCCGACCCTCTGTCAAAAACAAGCAGCACCTGAACAAAGGATTAAAGAGAAACCTCTTCAAAAAACATACCATATACAGTAGTACAAGTAAACTTCTTATAATAGTGCTTCAAAAGCCAGATATCCTATGTTACTGTAACAACTGGAGTGCAGACACCAACAAGTTATATGATAACTCTAATTTTATTTAAGGGAAAGAAGGCACTAGTATCCAATCTAAACCTCCCTGATGGAAGGTGATACCATTTTCTCTTGTCCTATTACCTGTTTCTGGAAAACCAACCAACCCGCACCTCCTTCCTTCCCTCAGTCCAACAGTAAAATGAGTTGTTCTCTGTACCCAGTCCCCTGAGCTGGAAGACCAGAACAGGGAGCAGAGTGAAGCCCCCATAACACAAGGAGAAATGGTCAGTGACCTGCTGCACCACTTAGACACACAGAAGTCTACGGGGCCAGATGGGATCCACACAAAGGTACTGAAGGAACTGGCAGAAGTGCTCAGAGAGCCACTTTGCATCATTTATCACCAGTCCTGGATAACCAGGGAAGTCCCCGTTGACCAGAGGTGAGCAAATGTGATGCACAGCTACACGAACAGCCAGAAGGAGGATCTGGGGAGCTACAGGCCTGTCAGCCTGACCTAGGGGCTGGGGAAGGTCACGGAGCAGATCACCTTGAGTGCCACCACGCAGTACATACAGGATAACCAGGGGATCAGGCCTAGCCAGCCTGAGTTCATGAAAGGCAGGTGCTGCTTGACCGACCTGATCTCCTGTTATGACAACGTGACCCACTGGATGAGTGGAGGGCTGTAGATGCTGTCCACCTAGACTTCAGAAAAGCCTCTGACAGCGATTACCACAGTGCTCTCCTGGAGAAACTGGCTGCTCATTGCTTAGAGGGGTGCAGTGTTTGCTGGGTAAAAACCCAAAAATTGTCTGGATGACCAGACCCAGGGAGTGGTGGTGAATGGAGTTACATCCAGCTGGCAGTCAGCCACCAGTCATGTTCCCCACGGCTCAGAGTCGGGGCCAGTCCTGTTTAGTATCTTTATTGATGACGGGGATGAGCGGATCAGGTGTACCTCAGTCAGATGGGCAGGAATGATGATCTGCTGGAGGGCAGGAAGATAATGCTTCTTGGATCAGTGGGCCAAGGCGAATTGTGTGACCTTAATTGCTCTCTACAACTACCCGAAAGCATGTTGTAAGGAGGTGGGGGTTGGTCATTTCTTCCAGAAACAGGTAATAGGACAAAATAAAATGGTATCACCTTCCATCGGGGAGGCTTAGATTGGATATTAGAAAGAGTTGCTTCAGCAAAAGGGTTGGCAAGCATTGGAACAGGCTGCCCATGAAAGTGATGGAGTCACCATCCCAGGAGGTATTTAAAGGACATGTAGATGTAGTGCTTAGGGACATAGTTTAGTGGTAAACTCGGCAATGATGGATTAATGGATGGACTTTATGGTTTTAGAGGTCTTTTCCAACTTAAATAATTCCATGCATTTAGATAGGCAAGGCAACCAAGATCAGAATCAGGCACATGATTATCCCTACGAAGCAAATGTCATGCAACTATACTTAACTTCCAGCATCATCTGAATCTAGTTTAATAACCAGAAAATAGGCTTTTGACAACAATAGTATTTCAAAATGACAGTGTAATTAAATTTAAGTCAAAGCTATGCAGTGATGGACTGTATGTTTATCTGTAACCAGCAAATTATATGCTTTTAAGCATGTCAAAATTTTCAAAAGAATTAACCACTGCAGTAATTCAGAGGAAGAAATGGTGGTAGGAAAAAGACTCCCCCAGGTCATTTTTCAACCAGCTGATATGATGTGATACGTACCCTTTGCCTCATACAGTGTTTCCAATTCCTACTTCCCTAAAATGTTATGCATTTTAATACCATTCAAGGACAAACCAACAGTCATGCTTCACTCACTTCTGAGAAGCAAGGGAAGGGACTGTGGGAATGGGATGAATAATGAAACAGGAAGTCAGTTTGTCATCCTATGTTACTAGTTCAGACTCAGTTAAAGCTGATCAGACATTATCATCAGGTTTGCATGAGCAATGACAACTGACAATCAGTGCCCAGTCTACTGTGGTTCCTAACTGGTGGGAAAAGGGAAAAACTGCAGAAAGAGCCTTGATTCCATACCGAGTAAAGAGAACTTTCACAGGGCAGAGCAGATCTCAAAATCTGTGTGATCTCCATTTCAAGAGGAACTGATGGCATGACAGTTAACCTGTAACAAACATTTGGTGGTTTCAAGGCAGCACCTTTGGGAAGCACTTGGCTCTGCATCCCTGTTTCTGTCCCCCGCCCCTGTTTGTTCATCACATACCAAGGAGTTCTCATGCGGATGTCTATTACAGGAGTGACATCTATTAACTCCCATTTGGTGGGAAAGTGAGGAATATTCTCTTTCCCCTTTATTGTTTTCTCAGTTGGCAGAACATTTACTTCAATACAAAAATTTCTAAGCCATCTTTTAATAAAAGAAAAGTCTGTGCTGGTAGAATATACTTCCTTGAAACTGATCAGAGAAAGCTTTAATAACTCAAGTTTAAATACACTAAAGCTAATCAATTCATCCTGCATTCAAGTTTCCATTATACTTCTAAGAAAGCACAAAACAGGTCTGTAAAATATAATTAACGAGAGACTGCTACATACAGCATGTAAAATCAAGACTACAGCTTTTACTTCATTTGTTTTGCAGACTCATTAGAATTTTTTTCATTTAAATGTCTCGAACTGCGTAGCCAAATTTATATGTGAAAGAAACAACAAATTAAATTAAATTAGTCCTTATTTAAGCTGTATTTGAAACCGTCTAAAACCAATGTTCTTAGTTCCACAATTTCCAAATTAGATTAAAAAAAATTATGTTAGCGGTTTTTTTTTTGTACTTCTGCGAACTTGTATACTGCAACTTAACTGGCTGGGAAATTTAGGAAACATTCAGAGCACCTGCCTCTGTGTCCTACTCTATCCCTGAAAAATAGAGACACAAAAAGAACAGTGAACTGAATTCCCAACCTGGACAACCCGTGGGCAGATGTACTGACTGCCTGGCATCCCCGGCGGAGGAAACGGCTTGCGCTCACCGAGTGCAAGGCAAGCAGGTCATCCCCAGCCTGGGCACCGTGCCATTCAGATGAAGGTAGGTGCCAGGGTGAGAGAGCAGTGCATTGTCCCTGAGACAGCCCTGGCACTGTCCTGCCTCTCCTGGCATGGCTCCTTACAGAGACCGCAGTGCTGCGGTCACTGACCAGGGGCTCACAGACAACCACTCACTCACGTTGCTGCCTGTCCCATTACTTGCTTTCCATAGGTGACTCTCCTCAGATTGCCATGAAAAAGCAGTAAGGAAACTCCCTCTGCATTAACATGAGCACTAGGACTGGGTGTAACTGCAGTTCTTCTATGAGAGATGCAAAGCAGAAAGGAAATTTTCTCTACCTCCTCATACATACACACACAAGCTCTAAGTACAGACTGATGGCATAGCTATTATCAGTGGTAGTAAGAAACATCAATGTGAATGCTGTGCTGAGAATTAGAGGATAATAATGGGAAGTTTTGCAACACTCAGTGTTTTCAAATTACAGTCAGAGGTGCATGTGCGGTCACTAATGCCAACAGATTTTCCAAATCCTGTGACAGTGATCAAGAAATAATCATAGGGCAGCTGATGTTCTTTCCTGCAAGTGTTTGTATCCTATTTAAGGATGAAAATGCTCCAGAGTGACTTATGACTACAAGCAGGAGAAACAAAAAAGTTCAGTATGTTTTCTAACAATACCATTGAGAAGAGGCTGCCCTCCATGTACACTCCTTGATACTACTGCACTGTGAACATCTTCAGGAAATCCAGTCTTGCATGACAGATCTTCACAGGTTGCTTTTATCGGTGCCTGAAACACAAGACAAAATTTATGTAATACTTGCAACCCACATTCACCAGAGAAACATTCTGGTTGGCACACACCCCACTTTGGTGCTGTCTTGTACAAGCAGAATCTTTGTTTTTGAATGACTGCAATTAGGACCGCAAGGGCAAAGGGTTAATCTTTCTGATAACTGGAATGGAAGGAACAAATCCCACTTGTCTGGTAAGATCTAAATAATACACCGTCTTGATTCTTCTGACAACTGAACATTTCCACTAAACCAGACATCGAAACTGAAGGAGAATCATAAGGGGAACAAAAACATTCCTTCATCTGGAAATAAATGTTGCATAAAACCCACTGGCAACTTTTTCACAGCTAGATTACTTAAGAGGAATAACTTCAACCACTGCTTTAAGATGCTTTATTTAGAGTATTTCTATGTGAGGCTGCACTAGAACAAGTAAACTAAGACAAAATGTTACATTTGCAGTAACTTAACAGAACTTACATTAGTGTTCACGTTCAAACAGATACCATATAAAGTCAAACGTTTCCAATGCAATCTCCTATTTCAAAGGGACATTAAGTTAAAAGGAGAGTAGCTCATTAAATTTGCACAATGGAAGAGCTGAGCCACTGAAACTGTTTGTTCTCTCACTTATTAAAAAAGTTTGCCCTCAAATCACATTCTTAAAAGAGTTTCATAAATGCCTTTTTATTAAGAAATATAATACAGCATTTGGAAATTTGTTTGTTCTGTAGTCTTCCATGTTCAGAAGATACTTCTGGTAGCAAAGCTGTTTTCCAGGACAGTTTGTTGCCTATTTCGAAAAAAAAAACAACCAACAAAATCAAACATTTTATGTGGCAAAGGACTAAGACTTCTTTTCAGTGGATTGTTTTTGTCTTGTTTCAGTGCTGCACAAGACAATGGCTCACCTTACATGTGGCTACATGACCATCCATTAGAAAAACCCCTTTCACACTGCACACAGCAGAGAGGTCATTTCCCATGCCAGCCTGGGCTGAGATACATCCAAGAAATCCTGACAGCCCTCACACAATCTCAAACACACCTACATGCAAAACAAAAGCCTATCCACGTGCATGCCCAGATGTAGTACATGGTCTTGGACAGCACAAGCAACTGTGTGATTATATCATACTTAAATCTGATTAAGACTTTAATTAGATTTTCCTGTTTGCTTTCCCAGATGGGTTTCCATCAAGCAGACCTACTCAAGGCCACGTACGCATGTCTGAATACACTTGCAAAGAAAGCCCTACAGGAAAAAATAAAAAAGGAAGGGAGAAAGAGGAGAAGATGGTGTTAACACCCATTCACCACAGTAACCTCAGGGTAAGAGAGCATTAAAGCAGAGGGGGGACAGGAGCACCTCAAACCACAAGGGTTTCCTCAGGGAAAAGGGACTAGGAGGAAGCGTAATCCCTCCACTTACAAACATGGCCAAACTCAGCATACCAAGCCCAGTTGGAACAATTTTATCACTAGTACAAGGAGGCATATGTATCCCATTGCATTGCATTTACACCAACAGAGTCACTGACACTAGCAAAAACAAACCAACAAATTTACTAACTCACAGGTTAATGCACTCTCCAGGTATGCACACAGTAAATGAACCTGTCTATCAAGTTTCAGGTTAACTTAAACTGTTCTGACTGAAGTTCTACATGGGTATCATCTCACCTCTGTACAAATGCTTATGTACTTTAATATGTTTATATGGAGACCCTAAAGTGAAAGCAAATAAAGCAACAGTTTAGCTATCACAGGACTATGTTACCTACAAAACCGGAACCTGGATCTGTAGCTAAGTGCCAAAAATCTATTTACATATTGAGTTTTTAAGATAAAAAGATGGGAAATCAAAAATAACGAAAATTTCAACCAGCCAGTTTTCTCAGTTTTAGAACTCAAATCACAGGTTTGATAAAGTTTCCATAATTTGAAAGAAAAATAGTAAGACTCATTTAAACTACTGTACAAAAGGTGACTTCAAAGTAAATGTGGCAGAAAAGGAAATAAGTCTTTCACAGTATCTTTTAAACAAGAAGGTACTGGGTGGGCAGCTGAGGAGATAGCAGGAGTTTAACAAGTGTGCACTGATGTGCTTGGGAATCTTTCAGCCTTTCCAGTAATCTATAGTACTAAACAGCTCTTATAAACTGAAACAATGCCCACTGAAACAAAGGCTGGGGAACATGAATAGAAAGCCTTCTTTATTCTTTCATTTGCAGCCATCAATTTTATCCAGAAACAAAAGACTGTACTCTGCTCTCCAGAAACAGCCCTTTGTAAAGATTGTTTCAGAATAAAAACACAAGGGAAGGAAGAATTCAAATTTTCAGCAATTCTTAATCGCCCAGTGTTAAGCATTCTGAATTAAGTAGAAGTTGCAACTTCAGACACACTGGGTCACAGCAAGTTCAGCCTAAGAGTACTGCAAGACTTAAACCATTTTAACTCTAAGAAAAGAAGGATGCTGAAATATTTTTATCCCCTTATCTGGGGCAAAAGGCGAAAGCTAGTGAAGATTATGGGACACATTATTATAATTTACAGGACTTTGTGTTATTAGTACAATTCCCAAGACACTTTCAAATTTAAGATAATATTACTTGTACATTCATCTACAGAAGGACACTACCTAAAAAACCCCTTGTCTTTTTAAGACAGAAAGCAATTACCTTAGCTTGTACCCACGTGAAACCTACTCAGTGGAGTCACAAAGCTTTGAACAAGCTCAGAACTTGGAAAATTCTCCTCTCAAGTACAAACAGACTTTGCGACAGCAAAATAGAGTTACTTCTAAAAACCTATTCTGCTTTCCTCATCCTTTATGACTTGTTTAGCCATTTTTAACTGGTAAATGAGTGATAAGCATTACCATCTACAGATGCTAGAGAGCTAGTCACACATGGTATCAGATCATGCATATAAACTCAGTACTGTAGATCACAGATTAAATGCAACAGGAAAATGCCAATTATGAAGCAACATGATGTAAATTAGAAGTCTTCTGTCAAAACTGTTATTCAATCAATTAAACGAATTCACCACTTTGATACAGTTAGGCAGTTAAGCCTGCAGTTTTGACACCCTGCTCCTCTGTTACTTTAGTTTCATCTCTAGATATGAAATCTGTGGTTTAATTCCAAAGCTGTATTCCAGCTCGATTTAAAACAAAAAACAACAAAAATCAAAACCAAAAGCACCATAACCTGTTTACAATCTCAACTGTATAATTCTAAGGGATTTGCATTTACATCTTTTTCTAAATACCACCAGTAAAAGTCTTCCAAGAATACAGGCCTCAAAGTTTTGAGAAGTTTCTAACTGAAACAAGAATCAAGCCAGGCAGAATTTCTTCAGTAGTACTGACAGATCTAGACTCACAAGTCTCTCCAATTTCCATTGTTTCTAAAAAGTAGACACATTTAAAGTATAATTCCAAGTATCTGGAAACATCCATTTAAAGAAACATCAATTTCCAACTGTTATTTCACCACCTCCTCTGCATATGCCATACATCACTGGCGCTCAGTAGTAGCTACCAATCTGAAATATCCAAGTGTCCTCCACTGTTTGCCTCTACATGTACTACAACATAAGATTTCTTAACAGCAACTCTACCAAAATGCAAGGCAAGTTGTTTTTGGAAAACTGCTTTCTTTCAGAGTCAATGTAATTTACTCCTATGGGAAAAGAAGCCTAGGTAGTAAAATGAGAAACCGAGCAGTATCCATCAAAGAAAATATCATACTATACAGCATAATTGAACATAGTACAGTCACCAACTGCCAAGGCTGGCCAATTCACAGGACATTACTGTGTGAAGTTCAAAACAATGTCTGACATAATTATATGCATGATAAAGCAAGAACGGAGTATTTGAGCTCTTCCTCCTTAATAACCAACATTAATTTGCAATTACCACAGTAATATTCAACTTAAGCACAGATCACAGAAGTATTTGTGACTGTGTTTAAAGACTGGGTGTTTCTTCATTAATTTAAAAGCCAGGATGGTACCCAGTACCCACTTGCAACTTAGGCTGCAACTCTAGAGATTGTTCTGTCCATTTTTAGTTTTGTGTACAGACATTATCTAACACACTGGGATATGCTGTAAGAGGTGGTGTTATTTAATAACAAGTTTCTACTTACTACCATAAGCCATGAGAAAGATATCCTGCAAGATGATAGAAACATCTCTGAAAAGCTTTAGATGCTAGAATTCAAAATGTTCAGCAACTCTTTCTTAAATCTCCAACTTGCTGCAAACAAAGCTGCCAACAGTTTATACTCTCACAGTACTCAGTACTTCAGCAAATGTAGTCAAGTACAATTTGTTTTCAACCATAGAGTGCAACTAGAGAAAAAGAAAAGTGCCTTTCATTCAAATTGTTCTGGAAGCCAAAAGCTTCCAAAGTGGGTGCCAGGCTACATCCTCCCAGAGGTCATTCAGTTACAGCAGAAAGGGCTTTCGTTATACCATCTTCAATTCTAATCAGCACTCTACTTCATGAACTGCGGGATTTTAGATCAGAAAATCCAGTTTCTTAAACCAACACTTATAGCTCTCAAGCACCTTCCCCAAGTAAGAGAATCTGCAACTTTTATGCTACCATCTGGTTTAAAACAATTTGCCTTAAACCACCAAAGATTCTACAATGCCTTGAGTTGGAAGGAACCCTATAAGTCATCTATTTCCACCCTCCCTGCCCATGGGGCAGGGACACCTTCCACTAAACCAGGCTGCTCGAAGCCCCATGCAGCCTGGCCTTGAACACTTCCAGAGATGGGGCATCTACAACTACTCTGGGAAACTGGTTCCACTGCCTTACCACCCTCACAGCAAAGAATAACTAATCTAAACCTACTGTTTTTCAGTTTGTAGCCATTCCTACTTGCCCTATCACCACATGCCCATGTAAAAAGTTTCTCTCCATCTTTCTTTTAGGGTCTCTTCAGGTACCAGAAGACCAAAATTAGGTCACTCCAATGTTTCAGGCAAAACAAACACAGTTCTTTCACCCTTTTCTCACAAGAAAGGTGCTCCATGCCCATCTTATGATTATCTTCATGACCCTAGTCGGAACTCACTCCAATAGGCTGACATCCTTCCTGTGCTGGGGACCCCAGACCTGGATGCGGTATTCCACGTAGGGTCTCACTAGGGAGGAGTATGGGCAGAACTGGCTCACTCACCCTGCTGGCCATGCTGCTTTTGATGCAGCCCAGGACATGTTTGGCTCTCTGGGCTGTGGGCATGAAACGCTGGGCCACGTCCAGCCTCTCGTCCACCAGCACCACCAAGCCCTGGTCTGCAACGCTGCTCTGCATCTGTTCATCCCCCAGCTTTACAAACCATGTTCACAGCCTATCCTGTTAACCCCCACTGAGAGACAACGTTCATTTGCTGTATTAAAAATTGAGACAATTATTTAGTATGTGCCACATAGCTCAAAGCCATAACCCAAGTTTGGACTTTCCCTCTCCCTCAACTAGGAGAACGTGGGACTGGTTGCATCTTCCAAAACACATGGTTTTTCGGGTAAGCCACAGGTTAGAGAAGGAAATCTTAAAATTTCAACTGGAATGACAAAAACAAATGACAAAAACTTCTGTATGTCTAAGTTACATTGTTTTAATAGCAATTTTTTTTAAAAAATTGGTCCTGTATTTGCCCATACATTCTAATTTCTCTACAAGAAATGACCTCTCTCTGATTTGATAATAGCCATTGTATTGCTCACACTGAACATCTCAGCCCATGAAACTGCTGCTATTCCATACAGGAGGATGCTGCTTTTTTTCTGACCTTTGGGGAAGCCTTGGAAGGCCTCTTTTGGGGGGGGATCACAAAATTTTAACTATGTCTTCAGCTGCTGGGTGATAATTATATGCTAATTATAAGGAATGGGAGAGTCCCTAGAGGAGTCTGTTGGTAAAAATATATTTTTTAAATATGTCAAGGAGTGCCTAGAGGAGAGGATAAACGCGCCTTTTGGAAACATGGTATTTAATTAAATACACGAATACTGACTAAAACCAAATAGCTTAAGTGAAATGCTGAAAAGATTTGGCAGCGAATTACCTTCCATCTTGGAAGCTGCTGATCCTGTATCTGTTTTCATAAGCCATTTAAAAATAGAAAGCCTAATTTCCCTTCTTTATTCAGACAGAGCTCCCATGATCTTTCAACAAGAACTGCAGGATCAAATCAAATGATGAACCACGCACACTTGGGTTATATACCAAGGTGAACAGCAACATGGTCCAACACCCAGGTGAAAAAGGTCCCTCTGAGCTCGCTCACTATAAATGCAGTTGAGGAAAACACAGATCTTCCTTAAACTCATCCTGCAATAATGTACGTTTCTTGCCTCTCAAGATTCGCCTCATTGTATGCCAGTGTTAACTTGGCCAATGAGTGAGTCTCAGTTCAGTGGCAGGTCAGAAGTGCTCGAGCGCTGTTCCTGCAAAGGATGTCAAGTGTTCTTCTAGCCTTCACTACTCTCCACCCAAAGTTTTGACAAAGCTCTCAGGCACATTGTGAGACTCTTGGGGGTGGCACTGTGCAGGTCAGGAGCTGGACTCGATCCCTGTGGGGATCGCCAGCTTATTCTCTGATCTGTCCTCACTGAACCTTATGCACAACTACTGCCACTGGGTTAGTGAAAGCACACAGGCTACTCAGTAAGGCCAGTATGGGGTCCTCCTACACTTTATAGCAAAAATTTAAAACAAAAATTCCAGGGAACACTGGAGATTGCACAGCCTTTGGGAATGGATTTGTGCTTTCCGTATGTACATTGTTCGAAATAAATTACACTCTCATCCTAATGGGAGTGCTGGTAACTACTGAAGCTATTCCAAGCTTTCTAAACTTTTTTGTTCCCCTAAAAAACCACTTACAAAACCAATGAGAAACAGAAGGATAGTTTAACTAGTAAATTATTCTCTTAAGCAGGAAAACCCATTCAAAAATTCCTGTTCCTTACCACATGACAAGTCCCTTACACAATACTGCCTGTATTGAGTAAAAATAACTTTACTCACAGCTTCCTCAAGCTATTTTTAAATATAAACATGCAATTCTGTCACAACGAAATTGTCTCGTGTTAGTACTCAGTTATTAAAAAAAGTAATAAATTAAATTATTGATTTAAAAGTACAGATGAAACCAAGTAACATAGAACACGACAGGGTTCTTCCAATGACGTTTATGGGAGGTCCTCCAACTTCTAGAATCAAAAAGGAAAATAAAATATAGGAAGTTTTTGAATTACACACTCCTGACTAGATGTAGTTCAAAAATATGGTAATTTTGGGCTATATTTTAAAAGCTGGTATCATAAAACTGTACATTCATCTTTCCAGCACACTTATCTGCATGCCTAGGTAGCAGTACTACCCAGGAAGAGACAGAACAGTAGAAGGCTCTCTGAAAAACACACATTTATTAAAAATACATAGATTGACAACACAAGAATATACACCTTCTTGTACATAAGCAAAATACGTATTTCTGAGCTTGCTACAATATCTGCCCAGAAATCAGCGTATTTTAATACACAAAATTACCTCCTGTTTTGTCAACCAATGATTTAAATTCAAAAAACTCGTTGAATTACACAATCTTATCTATCCTATAATGGACGTAAAAATGAGTTTTTTAAAAAGCATTTCAACAAAATATATTTAAATAATGTATTTAGTTTAATATGCAAAGAAATTCAGCTCCGCAATTAGCTGAATTTTGAGGATGTGTCAGTGGTATCACTATTACCTAGACCAGACAGACAAGGATTGGAGAGCTCTCTGCTGCAATACCCTGCCACATTTAACTTTTCCAATAGATTCTCTGAAGACAAAGCAAAACCAGAACACAAAGATCTACATCCAGAAAGGCTGAGGTACTCACCTAATTACCCTGTTCTGGGGCTTATGAGATGTGTTATAAAATACATTCGATTCACTACACTCAGTTCACTTTGAAAGGAGTTAATGGTGTTGGAGTCTGTTAATGGAGTCGTTAATCAGAGACACCCTAAAACTTGTGCTTATACAGATTAAAAAAAAAAAAAAAATCTAAGACACAGGTATATTGTGAGAGACAGAAGATGTACCCAGAATAGGGATCTTGCTTGTTTCTGCACAAAACCATGTTAATATTCTTCACCCCAATTCTGCCAGAGACTGCTGCTGAGGGTGATTCCAAGAGGGGTAGAGCTGGCAAGAAATGCCACTGCTGGATTCTCGGCTGAGGCAGCTTAACAGGAGTGTCATTTAGGGTAGTAGCTTTATCACCTGGATACATTCACTAAGACCTGGAATAAGACCAAAATTGCCTGCAGAGGGTAATAACTTATGTGCCCTGTCATCATCATTCCAATTCAAACCAGTCACCTAAGCTCAAAAGGCTCCAAAACTGCTTTATTGTTTACTTGATTTTGATTTAGAAACGGGCAACATCCACAGAGTGATTCAATCAGCTTATATTTTGAAAAAATTACTCCCTTTTTGAGCACTTTATTTAGACTCTGTGTTGCAGTTTATGTATAATAGTAGTTTAATTCCTGTAAACTCATACTACCTTTCCCATTCCTTCATTGGATTAGAATTGTTGTTTTAGCCAGAAAAACAAGACACACTCCTTTCATCCTCTCTCCTGTCAGGATTTTTTTCATGTAATACTCCCAGACTCATACTGATACGCTAACCAGCAAAATAAAGTGCAGTTTTCATTCCCGTCTTTCTTGTGCAGGTTACACACTGCCAGAACTCTTAAGCTGTATTTCCTGTACATAAGCAACATCCACAGATCTGCCTTAAAATCTGGCTCCAGTTACAACCTTTCAAGTAATTCCATAAGGACAGCTTTTCTGCACCACTAACGAATAACAAACTGATTAATAAGTCTAGAAAATAAAGATAGATACCATGTTGCAGAGTGGACAAACTAAGTGAAAAGGTTCAACATTTCAAAAGAACCCGATACAGATAACCTCCAACAAACCAAAAGTAGTAGGTATGATGACAGGGGAAAAAAAGTTAGCAGTGCACCCAGCTGGTGAAGGTTCCCGCAGTATGCATGATGGAAGAACAGGAGAGGAAAAAAGAGCTCTTAAAATGAAAGTGTTGTACAGACACAGGTCTATAAATCTGATTTCATACCCAAGTTCCAATTTTGTTACACACTATTAAAAATCAACCCTAACCTGATTTAATGGATACCCAAACAAGGGGGAAATTGGATTCCCCAACCGTAACATGCCAGTGACACTGAGTGATATAAAAGCAACGCGGCTAGTTCCTGTCCTTAATTCATAGCCTGTGCTTCAATTTCAAACCTGCCTTGGGGGGGGGGGGGGGGAAAGAAGATGGAATGAAAGCTTACTGCAGATTTTCTGCTTTAAAGATTTATTGAGATAGGAAGACTGAACAGAACTGAAAGCACAAACAGTAAACAACACGTAAGGACTTAAAAGAAAAACCACACGAAAAAACCAACCCAACACAACAATAGCCGGTAAGTGGCACACACAAGTTTCTGAATAGGGTGTCTGCTATCACATACAGCCGCTCATGCTCTGCCGGACACTCTCGTGTCACGCCAGCCAGCCTGCCTCGCGTCCTCCTAGGACTCAAGGGAAAATGCCCGGCTGCCGTGGAGCAGCGTTTCAGCACCTCGCTCGCCTGGTGCAAGTCATCAGCCCGAGAGTGCCTCAGAAACTGCGTGAAGGACTCAACTGCCCGGGGACCCCGCGAGGGGATGAGAGTGTCAGAGAAATGGAGAACCGGAGACGGGAGGCCGGGCGGGCTCCTCCCGCCCCCGGTGCGGCGCAGGCAGCGGGGCCGCACCATGGACAGTGGCTG